>NC_053449.1:56804812-57115246 GCF_007990345.1 Gossypium hirsutum | reverse complement strand
TACGTGTCACCTTTTTTTTACTATACGTTTAGGATATTTGTCAACTTTTAACTTTACTTGTAGGGTCTAAAAATTCCATTAGCCATGTACCAAATATTTTCCTATATATATTATGAAAAATTTTTGATAATTTCACAAGCAAGGTTGGAATTCAATGGGAAAAAATAAACTATTGAAAAAATAAATATATAAAAGAAATTGGATAGAATACTTGTGGAATTAAAAATGTACACAATCAATGTATTAAATATTAACCTTATATATTATATTAATCTCTTCATTCTTATTTTTCAAATTCATGTTCCTAAACGTATTTCATATATTTGGATTTTGGGGACCCGTTATACATAGACATGAATTTATGAATCTATCCGTATCAAATATCACTTGCATTGTTATTAGTTTCTAAGGTCATATGCTTTGTAAGTACTTTTTCATGCTTAATTTTAATTATTTTTTAAATAATATGTTTTTAATTATTGTAATTAATATAAAGTAATATTTATTATTCAAATTATTAAAAATAATTAAATATTAACTTATTTAACCGCTCAAATATTATAGTAAATTTTTAAATCATAATTAAAGCATTTTTACCGTATTTAATATACAACCTAGTTTTAGACCATATGATTAATACCAAACCACGTTATAACTACCAAACGTCTGGACTTAGAGGATACTACGCAGGCCTGAGTCCTACTATACTGAGAGCTTTTCTTGCTAATGCAGCCGCAAACTCACCTGGGAGGTAGCCATGAAGCTTCTCGGAATCAAGAACAACTAAGGAAGCTAATAATTAATCCATCTAATCACAAAGAGGCTTCTGACTTTTTTGAAGTTCTATAATTAGCCACCACATTATTTTTAATAATTTATATTTATTTTAAAGATTTTTTTAGAATTACTGTTAATTTTTTTTGAAAAATCAAAATGATATTTTAGCTATAGTTCAGGGATTAAATTAGTAATTAACTATTTAAATTAATATTCTACAGTATCATTTAACAGCAAATTTAACAGAGGGACTAATTTCACCAATTTTTTCAGTAGAGTAACTGAAATGCAATTTATTCCGGGATACTTTCGACTTAAAAAAAGCCTTTTGACTTTTTTGGTAAGAGAAATAGTTCGACATTTTGACTTTATTTACCTGTCTAAATATATTTAGATCCATAAAATATAATAATAAGTTATAAATAAAATATGGGAAGCATAATCTTGACACGTGACGTAGAAAAGAATTTACAATTCTTAATTTATCGAGGAAAAAATATTTTCTTTCATTTATTATTATTATTATTATTATTTTCTAAATGTTACTCAAATCTCTGCAATTTCTTAGCTAATCTCCCACTTGACTCGCATCGATTTTTTGTCTCTTTCTCTCAAAATAAAAAATAGAAAAAGTTTGTAATCTCACTTTCTATCGTTTTCTCTCCTCCCAAACACTCTCTTGCTAACATCCAAGGAAAAAAAAGCGATAACGAATAAATCTTATGTAGGTCCGATTCTTGATTTCATGAAGATCTAGGGTGTCCAACGCTTTCTCAGTTCCCAATCGAAGTTTCTCTTTTCATATTTTTTTAATTAATTACTAAAATTAAATTCCTTACCTTAAATCTGGTGTGTTTTTTAAAAGAAGATTAATTTATTTGGAAGCTGATTTTTCATTTGATCTGTGCGGAAGAACTTTGTTTGAGCTGCGTTTTGGTTATGCAAAGAAAAGGAAATGGAGGCAGTTGTTGTTGGAGATATAGCGTGTTTGGATGCGGAGCTATTGCATCTCCAGGAGATGTCTCCTTTAGCTCTCAAATCCTATCCTGAATTCACTCAAAAGCTTTTCGAACAGTGGCTTTCGCTTCCTGAAGCTAACAAGCTGGTATACTTTTCGTTTTTCTAACTTCGAATCTTCATTGTGTTTGATTTGAATTCTTTCCGTTTTGACACTTTAATTGAAAATGATTGATTGTTGTTGCCCCAACATTGTTCTAGTCAAAATGGCTTGGTTATTTGATGGTAAATTTTAAAATTTTTATGTAAAAAATTATTTTTTTATGATAATTAAATTATATTTCATGAAACATTACTTTGAGCTTATTACATGTTTCAGTTTGTTCATTATGTGTATATGTGCCTGAATTCCGCATTATTAAGATATTTTAATGGATAAAATCAATGCGAAAAGAATATTGTGACATCCTATTGTTAAGTAGTGTTATCCTTACATTAACTGCTTAGTTTTCTGTCCAAATAGATTTAACTTGGTGGCTTAATGATTATAACAATATCCCATAATAGGTGTTGTATGATCTTGACTGATTAAATGATGTTTTGTTCTTAAATATGGAAATAGTGCAACTTATTAAAATATTCCTCTTAGCAAATGAGTGCTTCGGCGTTTAATTCTTGTTATTTTGTTAGGTAACATCATTGGTTAATGATGCAAAGGCGGGTAATCCCTTGAATGTTCCTGCAAACACTTCCGGTGGAGGCTCTCCCTCAAGCAATTCGTTACCTTCCATGTTTCCTGCTGGCAGTGCTCCTCCCCTTTCACCAAGAAGTACATCTGGTTCGCCTCGTATAACAAAACAAAGGGCTGGTCTTTCAAACTTGGGTTCTCCCCTGAAAGTAGTTAGCGAGCCTGTGAAAGAGTTTATACCTCAGGTTTGGATCTTTTTTAATTGATATGATATTTTCTTTCTCTATTGCTGTCCTTAGTTGTGTTTTATGTGCTATCTTTACCTTTCTATCATGAAGTTGCGATGACTTGAAATTGCCTCCAGTTTTACTTCAAAAATGGCCATCCACCTCCAAATGATCTAAAAGAACAATATATGTCTCGAATCAGTCAGTTCTTTGCTGGCCACCCGGAGGGACTACAACTGCAAGGTAAGAAACATGCGTGCTTTGCTTCGACAGATATTTCTAGAACTCATTTGATAGTCGTGTTTTACTTTCTATAATTTTCAGAATTCAAACTAGTGACCAAGGAAGTATGCAAACTGCCTTCATTTTTCTCCCCATCACTTTTCAAAAAAATTGATGTTAATAGCACTGGTTTGGTCACAAGGTATGCTTCTTGTTCATGGAAGTGAACTTTTATATTTGTATCTTAGATCCATAATACTTTTTGAGACTAGGATGTTTCTTAGAAAACTATGAAAGTTTTATGTTTGGGTTCCTTTTCTGTGGTTAGGTGCTCAACTATGCTCACCTTTGTTGGAGAACTATGTGTTATAAATTTAACTTTCTAGTTTAGGATCCGACTCCTAACCTGTTACTGTTTCTCCTTGTAGTTGCTTTTCAGCTATGATGTGATTTAGTTCATTTTAGATGGTAGCTTTTTCTGAGTTTTACTCTAATCTGCTTGCAGAGATGCATTTGTTGATTATTGGGTCAATGGAAACTTGTTGACGAAGGATGTAGCAACTCAAATTTATACAGTACTAAAACAACCATATCTCAAGTACCTTGTTCAGGTCTTAAATCAACTGCAATATTTGTCAATATCTAACAGTCCTTGTTCAAACTTAACTTCTGTACTTCTCAAATTGTCAGGATGACTTCAAACCTTTACTCCAAGAACTATTGGCAACTCATCCTGGGTTGGAGTTCTTACAGAGTACACCTGAGTTTCAGGAAAGATATGGTTTGTTTTTCATCTGTTTGATTCCTTTTTACTGTTCTCTCACTGCAATTGGATATTTTAGATGCTAGGCTTTTTCACTTTTATACCCCCTCCTTTTACAATATCAAAGGCATTTTACACAGATATTGAGTTGTTTCCGGACTGATTCCTTCATTAGGTGCTGCAACCACTAAGATTTGAACTTGTGAATCCTGTAAATGCATCTATTTTCATGTGAATTTCTATGAACGCCGTTTGACCAGTTTCTTTGATGAAGTAGCTCTGTCTATGATATGTTTGATAATGTATAATGCTATGTTAAAAATTATGAATGAAATGATGATCGCATATTAATAAAGCAAGACTGCAAAATTATCCTTTGATTAACAGCAAGTGCTGGAATTTGGACATATCTCAAACAGAAAGAATAGGCGCATAGAAAACAGGATTGACATTCTTGTTTTGTTTGTTGGTTGTCTTTAGTAAGAATGGTTGTGATGTAGCTCTCATTTTAGTAGCTGGTTTCAATGGCTTAGCTTCCATTTTCTAAAATTCCTATTTTTAGGATGATGAATTCACACAAGAAATTCTTATAAGCAGACATATCTTTTTAGTTTAATATGAATTGTGCAGTAATCTTATGTCCATCTGAACATATTAGAAGACTGATTGTTGACAAATTGATGAAGTATGAGAGAGGATGAAATGGGAATATTTGTGTATACATTTGCTACTGAAGGAAAATAGAATATCTTACACCAATTTATGCATTACAGCTTATTGATAATCTGTCTTAACATGTTAGGGTCCCATTCTATATGGTGTTTATTACTGCTTAAACATCAGTATAAACTTCTACCTGTGTTTTTCAATTATTTGATAGTCTAGCTTGTCTCTAGTGCTTCCAAATATTGATACAACTTTTGTTTCACATTGCCAGCTGAAACTGTTATATACAGAATATATTACTACATAAATAGATCTGGGACTGGTCACCTCACTCTTAGAGAATTGAAACGTGGGAACTTGATTGATGCCATGCTACATTGTGATGA
This sequence comes from Gossypium hirsutum, assembly GCF_007990345.1. Taxonomy (NCBI): domain Eukaryota; kingdom Viridiplantae; phylum Streptophyta; class Magnoliopsida; order Malvales; family Malvaceae; genus Gossypium; species Gossypium hirsutum. Next base: position 57,110,560 of record NC_053449.1, on the reverse strand, counting down.
GGAAGAGGACATTAATAAAGTTTTGAGGTAGGGATTTGACTGAATCTCCTTCAATGCATCGAGTATAAACTGGCTTTCATTTTTTTTTCAAATTCCACAAGCTCATGAGTAAGTTTATATAATTGCATTTTGATACATGCATCTCTTCTACATTTTGATGCATGCTTAATACATCCTGTCTGGTACCAAATAATCTTTTCCTCCTCTTTCAAAACAATTATCATCATATGTGCAGGTACTTTTCATATGAACATTTTTATGTAATATACTGCAAGTTTTGGGAGCTGGATACAGATCATGATTTCTTGATTGACAAGGAGAACCTTATCAGATATGGTAACCATGCGCTTACCTACCGAATTGTTGATAGAATATTTTCTCAGGTTTGTGAGTCTGATGATGTTTTTGTTCCTTGGTCCAAACCACACTCTACCCGCACAAAGAAGTTCTTTATTAATTGAACTTTGTCTGTTCGACCATCCTCTTCTATTTTTTTTTCTGTTTCATTGATTTGTTTATATATTTACAAATATTGAACTTCCATATCATCTTAGGTCCCAAGAAAGTTTACCAGTAAGGTTGAAGGAAAGATGGGTTATGAAGATTTTGTTTACTTCATCCTTGCAGAGGAGGACAAGTCATCTGAGCCTAGTCTTGAGTATTGGTATCTTTTGTGCTCTTTCTTTGTAGACATAAGAATATCATAGTCTTGAATTTATTATGCCTCTACTTCATAGTAGCTCACTTGTTTGAAAAAGTCACCCAAAAAATTTGAAATAGCTTTTCTGCACTTCTCACCCAAAAATTCAGAAAGATCTGTCAAAAGAACAAATTTTGTAAATGTTTTGTTAGTAGCTTTAGAAATATTTGTAAATGATTCATTAGTAGCTCTAGAAATATTTGCCTTAATATTTTCTGCCCCGGGTATCAGAGGTTGAGAAATAGCATTGTGTTTTGAGGTGGTGGAGGTTATGAATGATCACATTATGATTGGATTTCTGAGTAGCTTCTTTTCTTGGCTAGTTTTCCCAATCTTATCATATTTTAAATCTCATTTTTGTGCCTTTGTTCTCTCTTGCGGAATAATCAAACATAGTTTGGCAGGATGGGAACTATGCTATTAATAGTCAGTAATTAGCACATTTTCTTACTTTTATAGGTTCAAGTGCATAGATTTGGATGGCAATGGAGTTCTAACTCGTAATGAAATGCAATTCTTTTATGAGGAGCAGTTGCACCGAATGGAATGCATGGCACAGGAGCCTGTGCTCTTTGAGGACATCTTGTGTCAGATGATTGACATGATTAAACCGCAGGTTTGCCTTTTTATCATTACTCCCTTTTCATCTCCTTGACTGCTTAATAATAATATGGCACATATGGCAGTGTGTTCCTGGAAATGAATCATAGTACTTGTATTTGCTAAGTTCCACTTGTAATTTCAAACTTAGGGTGTGTTTACCATTGAGGTTGAAAAGTGCCATGATCTCAAACCGAAAAATTTGGAAAACAAGCAGCTTTTCAAACCAAACCTTGATTTTAATCTGGGATTTTAAGCCAAGTCAAAAAGCCAAAACTTTTAGCTTTTGGCTTTTAGAAAAGTGCTTTTCAATAAAATTAGTTTTTTATCCCCTCATTAAATCTTCCACTTTACAACATCATGTCCAAAATAGACTTTTTATCTTCCCAAAAGCACTTATAGACTGCAAAGGTAAACACCATCGAATTTTTCAAAAGCACTTTTTCACGGCATTTTTCAAAAGTACTTTTCACCTTCAATGGTAAACTGTTGCGTACAATTGTCCAGAGGTCAGTTTGTCTGTTTGCATTTTCCTCTTGAAGCATGTTATTCATGGCATTGCTGCTTTAGAATTAGATCATTTTGTGCTATTTAAGGCTGAGTGAATTACACCTAGAACTGCCTTTTTACCATATGCTGGTTTAGGAGCTGAGTTTCCATTGAGTGCTTGTTTCATATACACTGCTAGTGAAGACTGACTATTTTACATGTTTGACAATTGAAATTTCTTGTTTGCAGGATGAGAGTTATATCATGTTGCGTGACCTGAAAGGTTCTAAACTATCTGGAAGTGTTTTCAATATCCTTTTCAATCTTAACAAATTCATGGCTTTTGAAACTCGCGATCCATTCCTCATTCGTCAGGTAACTGTGTCAGACACTTCCATCATTTATTTACTTTGAAAATGAACTGTATATTCATTACCCAAAAAGATGAACTGTATATCATCTCACTTGTATGCAAGTTTTGGATGACAGCCTCGTTTATGTTGGAATAAAACAGGAGCGTGAGAATCCTACATTGACAGAATGGGACCGTTTTGCACATCGAGAATATATTAGGCTTTCAATGGAAGATGATGTTGAAGATGCCTCCAATGGAAGTGCTGAAGTTTGGGATGAATCACTTGAGGCTCCCTTCTAAGTTGAATAGGGTAAGCTTGGTCAGTTCTTCCCCTGCTGTTATAATATTTATTGATCTGGCTCTATGTTGTGTGTGTAAAAGAATATACGCTGATTGTTTTCCGGTTCTAGTAATGGATTGCATGCTAGGCATTTATAGATGCATGAGATCAAAGAATAAAGCTAAAAGTAAAGGAAACCATTTATAATCAAGCAACCCGAAATTTCATGCAAACTCGAGAATAAATGTCTATTAATTTCTGATATCAATACTTATTTTTGTTGTGATTTAATTTTCTATACAGGTGCTCAGAGAAGAGCTCAACACACTTCTTCTATGCTGGGCACCAGAAAGACAAATGTCGCCTTGAATCGACGAGGAAGCTACATCTAGTCTCATTGGAGGAACATAAGATATACCCTTGAAGCACCATTGACGGATTTTCAGGTTCAGCTAACAGGATGAATCAAGGAATTGGAGGCTGACTTTATCTAAAGAACTCCCACCATCAAAGAGTTTATGCAGGGAGGTAATTGATTAAAATCCAGATTTAAAGAAGCTCAGAACATTATTAATTATCCTTTCCATTCTCAAATTCTAAGATACAATCTAAGTCCGTCTAGTCCTCCGTTAAGTCCCGGTTGCTTTGTTTCATACTTGGAATGTTATAATTGAGCGTAGCAATTTTGGTTTGGATAAAGGTCGTCTAGCAATTCAATTTTAGTTGTTTTACCCTTTTCATTTTAATTTAGGACTCTATCAGTTAGCTCGACTGTGCTATTGTGAACATAGGTTAAGTAATTGACTTATTTATCTGTGAATTCGAAAATTCCGTGCTTGTTATGATATAAAAAGATAGGAAGTAGTATTGAAGCTTTTTCGTACAGGAGAATTAGTATTGAAGTGCTATCACAAGTTATTGAACTTGTAACTCTCTTTTAGAATAAATCCATTTTTTTAATTAAAAAAGGCAATAACAATAAAATTAATAAGCTAACATATTTTTAGCATGGTTTTTGAACCGGACCAGTTGGATTGGGAACTGGTTGGGGCATCGATTCGAAGAGGCATCAGATTGGTTGATTCGAGAACTGGTATGGGCTAGTTGAATCGAAATCTTTTATTTGTCAACATTTTCTTTTTGTCTTTTATGAATTTTTTAATGATTAACTTAATTGAACCGGATGAATCAGTCTGGTCGATGAATTGGTAACTTGGTCAGTTCAATCACTAGTTTGATTCTTTACGATTATTTGAAGGGTTGATTAATTCGTATTCATCTATAAACTAGATTTCAACTTAGGGGTACGATTTAATGTGGTTTAACAAAGTAGTATTGGTATCAACATTGTGATAATTGATTTGCTATAAGAACTTGGGAGGTTATTTTTATTTTTGGTATTATGTGAAGGTTAGATTTGAAGATGTGTATTTGTAATGTATTTGTGTTATATCATTAACGTGTTAATAATTATATGTTAATAATTTATTTTATAAAATATTTTAATATATCATGCCTATATTATTTTCTAATTAATAAAGCATAAAAGTATTTCTATAAAATCTATTTTGACCACATAAATCTACATGTGGGCATAAATTGTCCACCTAAACTACAAGAAAAAGAAATATATGAACGAAAATGACTAATAAGAATATTCAAATTAGGTCAAACAATTTGCATGTGAGATGTCTTCATTTGTTGAATGATTAAAAAAATGATTGAAATAGTATGGGTTAGGTTTTGTCAAAAACCCCTCCAACAATAAAATCCCACAAATTTGATTACAAAAAGCATCAAATCAGATCATCAGCCTTGACCAAAAGTCTAATGTGTTCATATTTGAAAATTTTGTAACTCTAAGCCAAACCAAGTGACATTGTCTAGTCGAATACATTTTTATGTATTTACTGATCAAATAATTTTTTTTTATCCATATTAGATTTAGGAGTACTAACTATGGCTAGATGTATTATTGCATTTTTTAGGTAGAGAGTTTAAGTTCGAATCCTATAAATGATATTGTTGAAAGAGGTAATCATAGATCATAAAATGATTCGTTTTCATAAATTGTGAAACAAATTTATTAATCAATAAAAAATATATAGATTAAATTCCTGGATTTGCATCATATAAAGTAGAAGTAGAAGCTGAGTTGCCATCATATCAGCCCCTTGTAACTTACTCATAATTATCAATGGTGACAGTTGCCAGTGTAGTGTACCCTAAGTAACAGGCCTCATCGCACCATTGTTTCATCACCCATGGCCATACAATTGTGAAACTGACCTTGGACTGGAACATTGTTATAGGTTTTTCGATTTGGATTTATGCATATCTTATACATAGTATTCAATTTCTTTTAAATTGTGTATATATGTAAACTGTTATATCTCATAAATGTGTGGAATATGAATTTGGTGTGAGTTTTGAGTAACACCCCAAACTTGCTAGCCAGGCAATGAGAACTGTCTAGTTCTTGGGCGAAGGCTAAAACTAATGGTGTCAAAATTATAGAGGATTTGGTGAGAAACCAGAGCTCGCATGGGGGGGACCAAAAACAGATTTTAAGGGCAAAAGCATGTGGTTGTTAAGCAAAAAAGAAAGCACCCCCAAATCAGAATATTTTATATATACCCAAACATTTTGAGCTCAGAACTCTTGCTAGCTAGTATATGGATCTTCATTTCTATGGTCCAAATAATAAAAAAGAAGAAACCCTAAAAGTTTACAAAATAGAACGTGCGTGGATGCATCTGTTTGATCTAATTTGGGTGAATTGGGACTTTACAGACATAGTGGATTTTCTAAATATCTAACTTTTATGATTATTAAACTGATAACTAGATTGGTTTTATCATCCATTATCTTCTTACCATATTTGTTAAGGTTTAATTACTATGGATAGGGGACTACATTTCATTATTTCCATCGGTTCAATCAGTTTTTTTATTAAATCAACTTTAACTAATTATAATTTATAAAAATCGATCTAACCGTATTAGAATTAAAAAATTGTCATAATCGAATCGATTGTAGGTCGATCAGTTAACCAACTTAACCGACTTTAGTTATTGGATTGAATAATATATTGGCTTTATGGTGCAAATAGCCCTCAAAATTTAGAAGAAAAAAAAAACAATTAAGCCCCTGCTTTTTTTTCATTCATTTAGGTACTTGAACTTTCAAAATGCATCAAAAACATCCTCAAACTTACAAAAAAATCAATTAAGTCATTGTTTTTATTAAAAATTAGATTTTTTTTATAAAATATTAAAATCAATAAAAGTTACAATTATTATTAAATTTTAATAAGAAAATTAAAATATTAAAAATTAGGAAAAAATCATAAAAAAATATAAAAATTTATAAAAATTATAAAAAAATTTAAAATATATAGAAATATGAAAAAAAATTATAAAATTTTATAAAGTTGTAAGAAAATTATACAAAATGTAAAGAAATATAAATTTCGTAAAAAAAATTATAAAAATGATCATATCAAAAGAATCATTTTATAATTTTTCTATAATTTTTATTGATTTTTATTTTTTTTATCATTTTTCGCCACATATCACATTATGTTGTGACACATGATGACTTTAATTGAAAAAAATGCTTATTAACTTTAATGGTCAATAGTTAAAGTTAATTGTTAAAGGGACTTTTTGATGCATTTTATAATTTTTTTTATTTTTTACGTTTTTTATAATTTTTAATAATTTTTAATTTTTTTATATTTTTATTAAAATTTAATAATTTACCTAAAATTTATTTTTTATAATTATTTTTTCTAATTTTTAATAAGAGCAGGGGCTTAATTGCTTTTTTGAAGAATTTTGAGAGTCTTTTTGATGCATTTTGAATGTTCAAGTACCCAATTGAGTGCAACAAAAAAATAAGGGCTTAATTGATTTTTTTGAAAAAGTTTGAAAGCCTTTTTTATGTATTTTAAAAATTTAAGTGCTCGATTGAGCGCAAAAAAAAAAAGACTTAATTGCTTCTTCTTTTTTTAAGTTTGAGGACTTTTTACACCCTTAAGCCTAATATATATTATAAATTAAAAATATATTTAAAATAATTAAAATATATGTTAAATTAAATCGATTTTTCGATCAAATCAATTTAAAAATTCAAAAATTAATAACTGACTAAAATAATCAAAAAAATCAAACCCATAACTAAAACACTACTCAGATCTCCTAATCCGAAATCGACTAAACCGATTACATCTTTTTAATCAATTTTTTCGGTTTTAATCGAAAATCACACTCCGCTTATTATGGTAGAATAAATGCTATTTTGATGGTAAATCAAATATTATTGCAACTTTGAGAGAGGAAACACCCTTATTATTGGGTGATTTTGAATTCAAAAGTGCTAATACACTATTTGGTACATATATTTGACTTTAATATTTTATTTGATATCTGAGTTTTTTTTGTCTCAATTTGGTACTTCAATTTAGTCTTAATGTCTAACTTGGAGCCTAATTTCTTTTCAAGTTGATACTAGAGTTTTACTTTGTCCCATACAACTTCCTAAGTTTGACTTCAATGTGTCATGTGGTAAACATAATTTATATTTTTGTACTTTTATTTACGTTCGCCACGTGACATGCCAAGTGGTTGTCACGTAACACTACCAGATTAGCTAGAAATATCACTACAATACAAATTAATGATGTTAATGTGAAACAAAATACAAATCAAGTTTGAAGATTAAAGAAACATGATGATAATATTGGATGAAGCTTGAAGCATTGTGTGATTTGATGATTGATGATTCCAAATAATTTATTTGAACTTTTGCAATAAGTCAAAGTTAGATGGAGTGCTTATAATTTACTATTGTCTAGAGATGGTTGCATTTATGATATGGATAATCATTTTTTGGTTAGGTTTTTTCCTAAAGAAAAGACACAACAAACTTACAATAATGATTGTGTTCTTTGTTTCTTTGAAGAGAAAAAAAAAAGAAGGGCCTAAAACTTATTTCATTACTATGAATTTCCACTCATGTAAATCCATCCAAAGGTCTGTAGGTGAGCAATTTAAGGCTAATTCCTTCGGTTTGTGTTTTTCATGTTTTGATTCATTTTCGACTTTTAAAAATTACTAATTTATTTATTTATTTTAAAATGAATATTTTTAGAAAAATATAAATTAAAATAGTTTTAATTAATAAATAAAAATCAAGTCAACTTACCACCTAAATTACAAAGTTTCCTGTCCAAAGCTCGACGGGACATGCCATTAGCTAACCATTGGATAGGATTATTGGTGAGCTAGATTAGTTTAAAATAATAATAATAATAATAATAAAATTTTATGTGGTAAGTTTACTATTGAGGTTGAAAATTGTGTTTAGTCGATTGAGTTTTAACTCGATTAGTATGAGCATTGTTGTCAATGCAAAAGGATGTGAGTTTGAGTTGTCTTCCTATTTATGGGTTGAAGAGGAGCTATGGGTAGTTCTAAGTATTGTCTCAAAAAGAGCAAATATAATCAAAATTTATAATGAAATTGTTCAATTTTGAAAATTTTGATAATATTTACCATTACGGTCAAAATGCGCTTTTTGAAAATATAAAATATCCATTGTGGACATAATATTGAAAATATAAAATTTATTCATATATTTTGAATTGAGTTAAATTTTATCGGACTAAATCGAGCCCATATACTTTTATAGTTACTCAAATAAATTCAACTTCAAATGAAATGTTGATTTATATTGAGAGTTCTATTTGAGTATGACATAAAGTTTAAAAGCATTATTTGAGAAAAGATTCAAAGACATATCAAATATATTATCCAATAATAAAAAGTTAGGTAGAACAAAGTCTTTCCAAACCTTTGGTTAAATTATGCTATTAGTCCTTATACTTTGTAAAAGTGGTGGACTATTTAGTCTCTGTACTTTATTTTGATCAATTTTAATTATTGTGCTTTTCAAATTGGTCAATTTTAGTCCCTATACTTTTCGAATTTTGAAATTTTAGTCCTGACCCAAACAGTAGCAGTTAAATCTATTTGGTTAAATTTAATTACTAGTCTTGTACTACAAATGCAATTGTAGTTTTGGTCCATATTATCTAATTGGATCATTCTAAGTCTCTATACTTTTCAAATTTTGAAATTCCAACGGTGACGCAAATGGCATTCATTAATCCACTAACTGGATTTTTAGTGAGTAATATGTTGAAATAACAAGCTTATATGGCATTACGCAAATGATAATATGTTTGACGCCTTAAATTTTGGAAATAACATAACTTAATAAATTTAACAGTTATCGTTTGGTAATAGCTGAAAATTTAAAATTTAAGAAAGTATGAAAACTAAAAATAACCAAATTAATGTATAGAGTTTAAATCCACAACTTTCACAAATTACATGAACTGGTAGCATAATTTAACCCAAATCTTTTGGTGAATGAACTCATCACCACTCAAATTAAGGCATTGATTATGGATGAAATAATACCTTTTTAACATGGGAATTTCTTTTCCTTTTTTCAATATAAGAACTAAAGTGGAAGGTGTTTATCACTTCCTCTCAAATAAATTAGTAAGGTTTCAGTTTGCATATGTTTCGCGTTGGGTTAATTATTTATTTTTAAATAGAGTAAAAATTTAAAGGTTATAATATCCTCAAAGTTTTTGTAGTTTTCGTATATTTGAATTTAATCTCCATATTTTTTATTTTCAGGAATTTAATCTCTTTACTTTTTGAATTTATAAATTTAGGTCATTTGTTAACATTGTTATAATTCTTTTGTTAAATTGACTAACATAACATTTTGAAATTAAAAGGATACTCACTTGTTATCTATATAATAATAAAAAAAAGACACTGCAATAGACTTGAATTTAATGGAGAATTTTAACGGTGTTAACAATCCCTAAAAATTCACATTAGTATTTTAATCAAAATAAAGTATTTAGACTAACTAATGACATTATAAGAATTGAAGTCCCAAGTTATGTCAAAATTAAAGTATAAATTTTCATTTTTAAATTTGAATGAAATATAGAGATTAAAATTAAAGTTTAACTATTCTTATATATCTCAAAAAAGTAAAAGGATTAAAGATAAATTTGACCATAACCTTTTTAGGTAAAAGAAAAAATAAAGATAGTTGTGGCCAGTTTAGTTAAGATTTTAGTTTATTTTAAAAATGTTTTGTAGTATTAAAATTTTTAAAATGAAAATTTCAAAAGTAAAAGTAGAATCCAAGCATATTTCTTGTGATGCAATTGCAATAGAATCACATACAATTTTAAATTTAGAAATGTTTTACATTAAAATACTATTACATATTGATTTGTTTATAATGTGCTCAAATTTAATTTATAAAATTTTGGGTAAATTACATAAATAGTCACTCGACTATAAAAAGTTATAAATTGATCATTCAAGTTATCATTTTTATTTTTTTAATTTAAAATTATTAAAACACTAATAGTTTGCTGACATGCTGTTAAGTTGAGTTTTCATAATTAAATTTGGTTAAGGTTAAAATTATTCTCCATCATCTTTTGGGATTTCTTTGTTGCTGCCGCCGCCATTGCCGGCCATCACCTAAGCTTCCTCCAGCAAATCCTCCAACAACCCATCGTCGTTGATTTGGTTCAAATGGAAATTCGTATTCAGCAGGTTAAAATAACCCAAAGTCCAGATGTGGATGATGATGAAGAAATGACGTCCTCAATGATGAAGCAAGATCAAGTGTGACTCGATTTGAATAGTGCTGCATTGGCGAAAACGGTAACGTAAAGCTCAAGCCGGTAGTATCAAGATGATTGTTATTGTAATTGTTGCTTTGAGTTCCATCATGCTAGAATTGCTTGTTGCTATGGAAGAGATCGTTGTCGGTGGCGGTGTTAATGATTGTGGTGATGTCGAGGTTGAATTCCAGCTTAGGAGAGGCGACGGCAGCGTTGTTACGGCCACTAATTTAAATAATGTATTTTTTAAATTCGAGATAAATTAAAATTATACGAGTAGACCTTACATTAAATATAATCTTGATCATTAAAATTAATATAAAAAATCAAATAAGTTAAATGTTAAATTTATATTAAATATTGTAATTATTTAAGTATTAATTATTTTATTACTTATCAAATTAAATTAAAAATATAATAAATTTTATAAAAAAAATTAAATTAAAAGAAACTTTGAAAAACTTTGAAGGGCCAAACACAAGTTTATTTTATTTTTAAGCATTAATTAAAAGATCAAAATTAAAACTTTTACAACTTAAAAAGGGGGCTGAAATAAAATTTTATAAAATTTAAGGGGGCCAGGCCCTGCCATCCCCCTTAAATTCTCAGTTTCGTGGTGGTGGCCTATGAGAGATGTGAAAAAAAAAATATTTAAACCTTCATTGTCCGTCCACTGTTTTTGCTTGCCTTCTTTTCTTCAACTTTTCCCCTTTCTCTACAATGGAAGAATAATGAAAGAATATCAAATTGAAGCTTCAACCTTTTAGGGTTTTAAAGCACCCAAAGCAGTAAGTTTTGGGTTTAAATTTTTTTTATAATTTATGTAGTCTAAAATGACATGGATATCATATGTAAAAAATTTAATAATAAAAATTACGTGTCATTGACTTAATAAATCGTTACTGTTTTAATGGTTTTGAACTAAAAAAAATAAAAATGATAACTTGAGTATTCATTTTGTAATATTTTAAAATTGGGTGACCTAACAAGAAATTTATTAATATTTAGATGACTTAACAAGAAACTTACTAATTGTCGAGTGATCATATACGTAATTTACTCTAATTTTTTTAAAATTTTATCTAAAAACTAATCTGTAAAAATTAGATTTGTTCATGGGCTGAACCATCCGCCCAGGTCCGAGGCCCGCCCAAAATTTGAGAGGGTTTGGATAAAAATATTAGACCCGGGAAATAGGTTTGAAAAAAAACTTATGCCCATTTAAAATATGGGTAGGGCTCAACATTCAAGGCCCACCTTGCCCCGGCCCGACCCGTTTTAAGTTTATAATACTTCATATTATGTTATTTTTATATATTATGTAATTTAGAACACATTAAAAAAATAAACTTATACTAAATATATAATATTACTCTAACGTAAACATTAAAATAATGTTAAAATGAATATATAAAAAATTTCAATAAATAAAAAATATATACAATTATTAAATATTAAAATAAAATAAATATATATTTTTTAAAAAATTAAAAACTAATATTGGCATGGCTAAGATAGGTTTGGGTTAGTTTTTTACAAAGATGGGCGAGTTTGGACAAAATCTTAAGTCTAAATTTCGAGTCGAGTCGGGTTAGGCTTCGACAAACATAAAATATAATAATATAATGCTTAAACTCGACCTAGATCTGATTCAACCCAACCCATGTGCACCCCTAATATGGAAGTAAATTACCATCCTACCCTCCAACAAGATTTTCACTTCATTGCCTTTTAAAACGAAGGATATTATCTCCTTCAAAATTCACTTTCCACTCAACATTTTAACAACTTTGGGTTGAATTGTATCATATAAAGCCTTTTATTAACTACTTTGGATTGAATTGTATCATTGGGTGTAATTTCAGCTACTAAAGTGAAAATAAAAAATTGAAGTACAAAAAGAAGTATAATTTTGTAGCTGAATGAATAAAAAGAATGAACAAATTGATCTTTTATATGTTAGATGAAAGAGTAAAATAGTCTCCTTCAAATGTTTATTTTTGGCCTTTTATATATAAGGCACAATAAAAATAATTAGCCTTGACCTTTGTACATTTATTCAATTTGACCCTTATTCTTATATGTAAACCAAATTGGCTCTCAATTTTTCATTATTGACATGAAAGTATTTCCAGCTATATAAGTTAACTTTTTCGAACAATCTTATTATAGTTTTTAACATATCTACTATTTTGACATAATATCTAGAATTACCCATAGTCTCTTCTCAACTCATATATAGAAGGATAATGCGCTTCAGCGCACTCAAATCTATGTCCTCCTACATTGGCAACAATGCCTATGCCAGTCGAGTTAAGACTCAATTGGAACATAAATTGACATTTTCAAACATAAATGGCCATTATTCATTTAAATCATTTAAATACTTAAAAATTCCCTTTCACTTAAGATTCTTATGGTGTTAAGCCCTTTACGCTATGATTTTGTACAATTAAAACTTGCTCCATTATTCATTTAAATACTTAAAATTTATTTAACATTGATATATCTCATAATGATAAAAATTTATCCAATAGAAACTAAAATTCATCTCTTATTAACTGAATTAGTTAATATGGCTAACTAACTTGAAAGATTAAAGAGTTTTGAATAATTGTTTCAATAATTGGTTTATTTTGTCCAAATCCTCCTATTTTTAGATAGATTTTTGAGCTTAGACAGATAATTCGACCCATGAGCAGGTATAGTGGCGACTAGCTTGTGAAGGAATATTAAGGGGTGGTTACACAATTGTCATTGGAAAGGGCCGGTGGTTTTAAGTGTTGCCGCTGCAGTTGCCACCATAGCTTCATCGCTTGCACAGCCTTTTTGAGGCTTTAATTAATTTTGTATATTATTAATTTTTTTGTGCTTTCAAGTTTGGTTAATATTGGTAGATTGCTTGAGATTTACTTTCAAAGCAATATTTGATGTCTAAAGACATTGCAACACTCACAAGAGTATATCATCAACATCATCATCGATCAACTCACGTAACTGTCCAAATCTGACCAATTATGAGGTCATGCAGGCAACCAACAACGAAGTCATGTGGATAATCCACGATGTGTAATTAATTTTAATCTTAATATTTTTTATAATTTTTTTAAAATTTTAAAATTCTTTTGCATTCCTAAAAAAAATAAAAAAATTCTTAAAACATTTTATTTCAAATTTGGAATTTTCTTATAATTCTTTTTGAATTTTTAGAAAACTTTTTATGTTTATTTTTTAAAAATTTTTGATGTGCATTTTCCATTGTTTTTGGAATTATAATTTTCTGAAATTTTAATTTTTTTTAGTTTTTTTTATAAAATTTAAATTATTTATTAATATGATATATAACATAAAATAGTGTCATATCAGTAACAAAAAATTAGGGTCAAATTACTTGAAATAGGAAAATTAGGGTCAATTTGAATAAAAATGTAAAGATTAAGAGCTAAGTTTATTATTATGTCTTATATCCATATGGTCAACATAAATACCAAAAGTCTATTTTGCTCATTTATCTAAGTATAAGAATTAATTTATTATTTTTCAATAGATAAATTAAAATGCAATCTGAAATATAATACAAGGACTGCTACGATAATTTTACCCAAAATGACAAGTTTCTTTTAATAGAATTACTGCTGTCGATGGTAGAGCTGGTAATTCCGCACCAAAATGAGGGGCATTTAACGTTTCAAAACAGCAAGTGGAAAAAAAAGGAAAAAATGAGAGGAGAAAATAGTTAAAGTCAGTCGACCTGAAAATTTGCAGAGATGAATGAAACAGATGGATAGATAGAAAACCAAACTGATTACATTTCTAGAGAGAGAAGATACTTCATTCAAAGAGAGAGAGGAGAGATCCGAGTCAAGTAACGAGTTGGGAGGAAGGTTGAGTCGACTCATGGTGTGGATGCGATTCACTGTTTCAAAGATTAAGATCGTGACCCGTCGGATCGGGTATCTTGAAATTGACGTTAACCGTTCGATTTACCCCCCCCTCTCGCTCTTTAAAGTTCCAACTTTTAACTGTCTTTTTAAGTGAAATTGAAAGAGAAAGAAAGACCTAATCGATCGGGTCGGCTTGCTTATCTTTGTTTGGATGCTGCTTCTGCTTCCTCAGGTTGGTTTTTGTGTTTCTTTTTGTTTTTTGTTTTAATTGTGTTTATTTTGTGGTTTGTCTGCTTAGAGAATGAACGAAAATAATTGGAGAAGAAAGGAAAAACGAATGAATATTGTCGTATTGTTTTGGAAAAAATTTGAAAAAAAAAATTTAAAATAGTGAAAACGTTGATTTCATTTTTTTAATTTAATAATTGTTTGTTGTTGGAAGGAAAGCGCAAACTTTTCATTGTTTGATGTAAAATTTTACTTATCGGAGATCATTATTCTGGGGATTACATTTACAGATTTCATCTCTGTGGAAGCTTTAACTCGTCCAAATGGAAATAAGGATAGCAAAATGGAAGGATTTTGGGCAATGGCTAAGACGTTAAAGATTGCCGATGTTGTCAGTAGCTTCGATTTGATTTCGCAGTAGTTAGTTTTGAAGTTGGATGGTGAAGCTTAAAAGCCCTAAACTTGGCAGTTTTTGAAACCTTGGGGGAGAAAAAGGAATCTCTTAAAAGATATTATTTTGGGAAATTTGAGATGGAGGTGTTTTGTTAGTTTTTATGTTTTTAGTATTAGGGTTATTAAAGATGGAGGTAATCATAGCTTAGGGATAGAAACTGAAAGAGTATAGTACAATGGAGGATTTTTCCAAGTATGCCCATAGTCCTGCCCATTTAGCTGTTGCCCGACGAGACCATGCTGGGCTTAGGCGCATTTTCTCGACTCTCCCTCGGCTTGCCAAGGCTGGCGAGGTTAATACTGAAGCTGAATCTCTTGAGGCTGAGCTCCAGGCTGATGCTGTCTCAGCTGTCATAGACCGTCGTGATGTCCCAGGTAGGGAAACTCCGCTGCATTTAGCAGTGCGGTTTCGAGATCCAATCTCGGCAGAGATTTTGATGGCAGCTGGAGCTGACTGGAGTCTTCAGAATGAGCATGGATGGAGTGCTTTGCAAGAAGCGGTATGCACAAGGGAAGAAGCAATTGCTATGATCATTGCACGACATTACCAGCCACTTGCCTGGGCAAAATGGTGTCGTAGGCTTCCCAGGATTGTTGCCTCAACATCTCGTATCCGTGACTTCTACATGGAGATTACTTTTCATTTTGAAAGTTCTGTCATTCCATTTATTGGTCGCATTGCGCCATCAGATACTTACCGCATTTGGAAGTGAGGTTCAAATCTCCGTGCTGATATGACACTTGCTGGATTTGATGGGTTCCGTATTCAAAGGTCAGACCAGACATTTCTGTTTCTAGGGGAAGGCTACACTTCTGAGGATGAGAATCTTTCTCTTCCTCCAGGCTCTTTGGTTGTTCTATCTCACAAGGAAAAAGAAGTTACAAATGCTCTGGAGGGGGCTGGTCAACAACCAACAGAATCAGAAGTTGCTCATGAAGTAGCATTGATGTCTCAAACTAACATGTATAGGCCTGGTATCGATGTTACTCAGGCTGAGCTTGTTCCTCATTTGAACTGGAGGCGACAAGAGAGAAGTGAGATGGTTGGGAACTGGAAGGCTAAAGTTTATGATATGCTTCATGTGACAGTGAGTGTGAAGTCAAGAAGTGTTCCTGGTGCAATGACTGATGAAGAGCTTTTTTCTGTGGATGATGAAGAAAGGATGGCAAAAGGTGGTGATAATGATGAGTATGATGATGTATTAACAGCTGAGGAACGGATGCAGCTGGATTCGGCACTTTGTTTGGGAAATTCAGATGGTCTTTGTGATGATGATGAGCATGGTGTCATTGAGTGCAAAGAAAATGGTTCGGGAGCTTCCTATGAAAATTGTGAATCAAATGGTGTTGCTAAGGATAAGAAGGGTTGGTTTGGCTGGAATAAGAAAGGTTCAAAGAATAGTGATGATCCTGAGGATTCAAAGATTTTGAAGAAGTTCTCAAAATTGGCCCCTGAAGGTAGCAATCAGAGACATGCTGATAGCCACAAATCATCTTCTGAAATTTCAAAGGAAGATGCTGTGGATGGCAAGAAGAGTAAAGATAAAGGCAGCAAAAAGAAGAAGAAGAAGGGGGCCCCTAGTGATGCTAAACATGAGAGTGAGTACAAAAAGGGCTTAAGACCTGTTTTGTGGTTAACACCTGATTTCCCTTTAAAGACAGAGGAACTCTTGCCTTTACTTGACATATTAGCCAACAAGGTCAAGGCTATAAGAAGACTAAGAGAGCTTTTGACAACTAAACTGCCATTGGGTACATTTCCAGTCAAGGTAATTTAAGATATATACTTTAAGTAATTAAAAATCCAGTTTAGTTTTTAATTGTATGCATAAAGCATTCTATTATTATTATTATTATTATGTCAAAACAATATTTTGCTTCTTAAAAGAAATTATTTGGGCTTTTCATGGTTGGAACAGAAAGTGATAATAAAGAATACTAAAGTTGAATTGAGGTTTCATAGTTGACTAAGAGTCCTAGTCATGTCTTAAAATGGAAAAGAAATAATAATGGTTTGATATGTCTATCTGGTTGGAAATCTTATGAGTAGTGTGGCTGTTGCCCTCCTGAATCTGTGTTGTTAGTGACTTTATTCCTTTTTTCATGATGATAGAAGCTGAGATGGTTTTTTTGCTTGGGTGGTGAAGAAATTAATGTTTACTTGTGAGGGGAACATGCACTATGACCCTCTTTATTTCTGTTGGATTTACAACATTCCTGCCACCATCGAAATGCATTAGTGCTGATGTTTGCAGACCCTAGCACAAGTTACTAGGTGAAGCTTTGGGTTTAAAATAGGGTATTTAAGAGAGTCTCTTTGTGTTTTGTATTTGAGGATGACTGGATGCTTGGAAGTTGGAACTATAAACTAACCTTGAATGTGAAGGTGAATAATGTTTAAGCTTTGGAAGTTTAAGTTATGTTGGACATATGACTATCTGAAGGGTAACCCGCTTTTTAAATCTATACTTAGGTTTGCCGTGTTGCTAGAATCTGCCTTGAAAATTTATGGTAAATTACATATATATGATGTGGACGTGACAAAGCATGGGGTTTTGGGTACTATTTGCATGTCTTTTTTTGTATTTCTAGTTTAGGAGGCCACCGTGTTGGATGGTAAGGCAGCAAAAATACTTCTCATTTTCTTCTTGTCAGTTTCTGTTTGTCTCACTTTCAGCACTGGCATAAGATCTTCATTTGAATGTTCAAGTACTACAGAAATTAGTGATTTTATGAGCGATAATATTAATACCATAAAACATTCCTCCACCTCTGATTCATGCTTTCTGAACATTTTTTTTATCAGCCAATTTGCTGCAAAATATCTTTATCAACATTGATCTCATTTTTCCTGTTTCAGGTTGCCATCCCGATTGTCCCAACTATTCGGGTCCTTGTCACTTTCACGAAATTTGAGGAGCTTCAACCTGTGGAGGAATTCTCAACACCTCTTTCCAGCCCAGCCCATTTCCAGGATTCCAAGTCAAAAGAGCCAGAGGGATCAACATCATGGATTTCATGGATGAGAGGGACACGTGGAGGCCAGCCAAGTGATGGCGAGAGTCATCGGTATAAGGATGAGGTTGATCCTTTCCACATACCCTCCCACTATACTTGGGTCGATGCCAATGAGAAAAAACGTCGTATAAAAGCCAAAAAAGCAAAAAGCAAGAAGCACAAAAGGCAGACAACAGCGACCAAAGGTGGGGACGGAGGCCAGCAGGTGAATGAAGAGGTGGAAGAGTAATTTTACACGGTCCATTTTATTTCACCCCTTCAATGGCATCTGATGGAGAAAAAGGTAAGGCACCTCCCTGTACCCATTCCTGAATTGCATTTTGGGAATTTGATGTGCAGAATGATTATGAAGAGCTTTGTCTTCTTGTGTTGTTGTATTTTTATGTGATGTGGAATTGGAGAGGGGCAAGATCTGCCCATTTGATTTCTTTAAATAGCTTGTTTCAAATTCTAAATTTTCTTGGACATAAAAAATCTTTGTATCTAAGTCATTGATCATCAAGTTTTCATTTACTTTTCCTTTTGTTATGTGATTTTTATTATTTTTCATGTCATTGTTAGTTCTTCACAATTCAAGTTTCCCTTTGCTTCGTTTCCCCCCAGATTTGTGGTGTAGGCAATGGCCAATGTAACGAGATTAGAGTAGAGGTGAGGAAATTTTATTTGCATATTTATTTAATTTTAATATGATGAATAACCAAAAAGATGATCTATTATAGATAGGTCAGATTGAAATGGTTTCCCCACATTAGTGCTTGAATCTCTGCATTCTACCCAAAACGTTGAAGTAAACCAAGATTAATTAATGTTTCAACAATGGTTGGATTCCCATCCTGGAAACTAAATTCTCTGCTTTTACTGCACTGACTCAATTTCATCAAATAACTGCATCAAGGGTAAAATGAGTTGATGGCCAATTCGCAATAGCTATTCAAGCTTGCACTAAATGTAATATGCACGTATATAAAGTATGCAATTTCATTCAAGTGATAACAGCTTCCTCGATGAAATTATTCTACTCTGAATATTCATCAATGCTAATTTGATCATCTTCCTCCGATTCATCAATGGACACACACTCTCTCTCAGCCCAGCCTGAGGTGCTTGGAAAGTCCAATGCCATATTTGAGGATCCTTCTGCTGTAATTTCTTCTTCCTGGTAAAGCATTTGGTGTTAGATTTCATTAAACTTATTACTTTCACAGAAAATAAATTGCAAATTTTAAAGTAATGGTCTTCAATATATTCACTCATTCCCAGATTTTTATTATTATCCTTTTCTAGTGATTGTTTTTTTATTTTTTTCATTAATTAGAGTGTAGTTAAAGAATTAAAACAAATCAGCTTAATGGAGTAAAATGTTTTAAATAAAATAATTTAATAATTTTTTTTAATAAAGTATTTAACTATCTGTGATCCATCATAGTGATTACTAGGATTTTGTATGTCAAAAGTAACAAAAAGAAAAAGAGAATGCTACTAAATTAAAATAATAAGTGAGTAGAATACTATTTTTTTCAATAAAATTTGAAATTATGATTGTGTGAAATTTTGTATATATTTACATGTTTATTTAAGAAATAATAACAATCTCGTAGTGACATTGTTCTCGGTTCAAGAGAACGGGAGTTCGAGCGCGTTAAAACGCATTTATACATTCTGTGCAATAATAGACATGATCTTCTGGATCTCTTTCTTCTTCACAAATGTCACAGTAATTTTGTCCTGAATCTAAAACCAGGCTTAAGAGTGCAAGGATGGAGGTTGGATTTGAGTGAAGGTGGCAAAGCACATTCAACATGCAACTTGGTATCATATTCCATACAGAAACAGAGAGGATTGGAACGTAACATTTTTCTGGATTTTCCACATTTTTGCATCTCGTATTTAAAGCCCTCGGCCTCAATATTTGGTCCAAAATAATAAAATTATGAATGTGAGACGTGGATTTCAGAACCCGCTTCAAGGATTTAGCACAAGAAGCATGAAGGTGGAGATCACATTGCACACAACTATAGCAGATATCATACCAGATCTCTCTTTTGCAGAGATGACAAATTTTGCTACTGTTGTCGAGAAGCGAGTGAAATGGGTGTAGTGGATGAAACTGGAGTTTCATCTCTCGTGGAAACCCAAGACAACTTTCATGAAGAAAAACATCACAATCGCTGCAACTATAGGCCGGACCCTTCACATATCTTTGGCAAAAACTGCAACATTCGTCGAAGATTGCTTTGATATTGAAGAAGGATAATTGATAAGCTTTGTTAAAAAGGCATGACTTGGGTCGTCTCTCCTCCATCTCTTTTAGCCTTTGAGTCTCAATTTTAGGCACCCGTAAAAGAGCACATTTCACATCAAGCATGAAACCGCACATAGAGCAAGCGTAAGCAAACCCTGCAGTAACGTCTCTACATCCATCGCATGAGAAAACCTTTCCTCTAACTTCAGACAAGAGCTTGAGAGAATGGTGGGGGTGAAGAGGATGTAGCACCTCCCAGGGCAAATTGGTGCATGTTTTGTGCATGTAGTATTTACAACTTTTACAAGCATAGGCTTCATCTGAGATTTCCAGAAAACAAGCTTTGCAAATAGCACTTCCATTTTGTTCAGCAACCTTCTTAAAGCATAGGGGATGTTCATGATCAAAATATTCAATCAGCATTGAAAGAGTAATAACAAGTTATGAATAAATTTTACCACCAAGTGGCATAACATAAATCATAGTCAATCTAATCATTTATTGTAATCCAAAACCCTAAGAACTGGGAAACAATTGAAGCTTGATAGCAGCCTCTATTAATAAATTTCATTTATTTTACCTCTATTAATGAATTAATAGATTGAAACCAACCTTGGATTCTGCATTTCTCTCATCTTGCTCCATTAGTTTCCCTATTGAAGTACCTTTGCCACCCACCAAGCTAGAAGCTGAACCGTGATAATCTTTAATCTGGGATATGGGAAATATTACATCAAAATTTATTCACACAAATTAAAAAGAGTTAAGGTTTTATCTACTACTTACCTCGGTGAGTGCGCATCCAATATGAGCAACAAATCTAGATTTTTTACAACAATAAACAGGATGTTGTGGTACTCTTTCTTGTTCACAAATATCACAATAATATTGGTCAGAAAAGTCTTCGACAAAGAAATCAGTCAGAATAAGTTCATGTCGATGATATTCGTGTTTAGCACTAGACTCATGTATTAAACAACGAAAATGAAAACTGGAATCACATTCTAAACATCGATAGAAAAGCTTAATTTCATCAAGTGGGTTAAGATAAATCGAGATGTCGCATTTCTTACATGGTTCGTTGATGCGATGAGATTTTATTATTGGAAAAAGAGTAAGATGATGCTGATGCAACTCATGTTTTAGACTAGGTTTGAGATTAGTACAATGAACACAAAAGTGGAATCTGCACTTTTTACAAGAATATATCATCGTGTGATAAGAAGTACAAGCAAAGCATCTAACAGATTCGGAAGAAGCGATTATGTACAGCGGGTGGGATGGATGGAAAGGATGTTCTGTGATCACGGTGGGCATATTAATCAAACAGCTTTCATGAATGCAGAGCCTTAATGAGTCACATTGTAAACAAACATAGCAGATTCCTGACAAAAGCTTCACACACCAAAAACAACTAGGGTGATATTTGCTCACTTTACGATAGTTGAATTGGGTCAATGTATGATGATGGCAGAAATGGTTAATCTCTTTATCTATCGGAGTTGGAATAGTAGTTGAAGAAGCACAACTGAGATCAAGGTTGAAATCACAACGTTGACACCGATATAACCAGTTTCGACTAAGACCAGAACATCCATTACAACAGCAATGCTTATCTTCGTAGATCAGTTGAAGAGGGTGTTGAGAATGAGAAGGATGTGAAATCAGAGCACACTCAGGATGTAGCCAAAACTTGCAGATTTCACAAGTAAAGGCCCGATCATACATGTGCTTATTGCATTTATCACAAAGTGCCTCTTGTTCTTACTCTCAGATATTATTATGTTGGAAAAAAAGGCTTACGTGATTCTAGTTGGGCATTCCATTATTATTGAAACCTCTTTGGTAATAAGTGGTACCATTTGTCGATAATCATTTTTTCTTCCTCAAATTTATATATATTTTTTAGCTCCAACAATAATGTAGGTTGTTACAGTTGGAATTTGTGTATTCTGTACGAACAAGAGATAATAAAAGTCCAAAGCAAAACATGCATAAATACAACCTTTTGCTGGTTTCATTAATTACGAACTTTTTGTAGATGTGATCAGTCATTGATGCAACACCCAATGGAGTTTGGCGAATCTAGTAAGATGTCATTTATTTGTTCTCATAATTTCTGCACACAAAACATTCTTACGCTGAAAAAAAAAAGCTTACATGATTCTAGTTGGACATTACGCTATTATTGAAACCTCTTTGGTAAGAGGTAGTGCCATTTGTCGATAATCATTTTTTCTTTCTTAAATTTGTATATCCTTTTTTAGTTCCAACAATAATGCAGGTTGTTACCGTTGGAACTTATGTATTCTGTACGAATAAGAGATAATAAAAGTCCAAAGCGAAACATGCATAAATACATAGAATAATAATCATCAACTATGACCAATTGAATGGTATTGTAGATCTTAGTGCACTTTATGCTATTATTGAGATATCTTTGACAAGGGTTGCGATTGGTCAGTTAATATCACTTCAATATTTTGTGACATTCTGTGGACGTCATTAATTACGAACTTTTTTGTGGATGTCACAAATCACTAATGCAACGCCCAATAAAGTTTGGTGAAGCTGGTAGGTTGACTTTTTCTCATTTGTTCCCGTAGTCCCGACATCCAGAGCACGTGAGTTATTGTTCTGTTTGAATTAAACAATAAACAAAATTATGTGTTTCCAACTTAGAAAACAGGGTAAATTACAAATTTAGCCACTTATTTATGGTTTAACATGGAGGGAAGGTGCAAGGTTCATACTCTCAGATACAAAAGGAAAGATGGACAAATACAGATTAGAGAAATAGAGATAAAATGAGGAGGTCCGAATATATATACAATTAACACATAAAAAGAATATATGCATCTATTATTATGAATACGTTTAAGTAACCTAATCACATTGCAAATATTTTGTAATTAGTTTTGAAGAAAAACATTTTATCAAAAGTAAATAGCGAAATCAAATTATTATTGATATAATGCTTAGAATTTTTCATAGTCTCTCCCCAACCCATAAATAGGAGGATAATTTGTTTCAACGCACTTGAATCCACATCCTACGATATTAACAACAATACTCATGCAAATCGAACTAAGACTCAACTAACAACTACCATATTTAATATTTGTCTATATTGAACAAAATAAATCCTTTAATGTTGAACATAAATTTAACAATAAAAACAACTTTAAAATATGCTTGAAGTGTGTACTTTGACTATATTTGGAATTTATTCCATTATTTTTTAAGGATTTTAGTCTCCCTAATTTTCAGATTTAATAATTCAGATCTAATTATTAACATCATTAAAATTCTTTTATTAAATCATTGGCTTGACATTTTGAAATAAAAAATTAATTGTTAGGCATGTAATAAAAATAATGACATTATACTGTACTTAAATTTAACAGAAGATTTCTAATGGTGTTAGCAATTAAACTTGTACTTTTATATTTGAAAAATAAAATACTAAATTTTTAGAAATAAAAATAGGACTAATTTCTAAATTTTATAAAATGATAGGAATTTAGAGCATATTTTAGCCTAAAAACAAAAATTGATTATGCAATGATTAAAATCGGTGCTTAAGAGGTAAACATATAATTTTATTGGCCGGGATCCACATACACAAGTATAAAATTAGAATGGTTTTACATATTTTTGAAACTTTTTATACTATTAATATTGTAATGATCTAACTGTTGAATTTACCGATATAATTATACTTGTCATGTATAAAAAATCTTGAACCGATCTGATATTTCTATCATATCAATATTAAAAAGTGTATATGTTAATACTTGTCAAACGGTTGAAAGTTTTTTTTACCTAAAAAAATTGTTAGAAATTTTTAATTTACAGCAAACTTGGCATATATGATCTATACGAATGGAACATGAAATATAACAATTGAATTGTTAAAATATTAATTGTATAAAATATTACGAAATTATATAAAACCACTTTAATTTTACACATATGTAAGTGGATCATTTTCCTAATTTTATTGCTTTCAGATATTTTGAATTATTTTAAATGGGTGAATATACAGTATCACTCTTTGTAACTTGACAAAATTTCATATTTAGTCTTGATTTAAAAATCTCAGTTCAATCATTAAAATGGTAAGCATTTTTTTTATCAAAATTTGTCAATTTGGCATGTTGATTAGGTTTAGGGGTGAATCTAGGGGGCTGGCAGGGGCCCTAGCCCCCATGGAAAATTTTTCATTTTGTCCCTTTGAATTTTTTAAAATTTTAAATTAGTAAAGGTAAAATTGCACTTTGGCTCTCCCTAAAAATAATAAAATTTTGATTTAATCCTTTAAAAATTGTATTTTTACTATAGTAAAAATTACTATTATTATCCTTTTCTAGTGACGGTTTTTTATTTTTTACATTAATTAGAGTATAATTAAAGAATTAAAACAAATCAACTTAATGGAGTAAAATGTTTTAAATAAAATAATTTAATAAATTTTTTTAATAAAATTTTTAACTATCTGTGATCCATCATAGTGATTACTAGGATTTTGTATGTCAAAATTAACAAAAAGAAAAAGAAAAAGAGAATGCTACTAAATTAAAATAATTCTAAGTGGGTAGAATACTATTTTTTTCAATAAAATTTGAAATTATGATTGTGTGAAATTTTGTGTATATTTACATGTTTATTTAAGAAATAATAACATTTTGGTAGTGGCATTGTTCTCGGTTCAAGAGGACGTGAGTTCGGATGCGTTAAAACGCATTTATACCTTCTATGCAATAATAGATATGATCTTCTGAATCTCTTTCTTCTTCACAAATGTCACAGTAATTTTGTCCTGAATCATCTTCCAAAATTTGTCAATTTGGCATGTTGATTAGGTTTAGGGGTGAATCTAGGGGGCTAGCAGGGGCCCTAGCCCCTATGGAAAATTTCCCATTTTGTCCCTTTGAATTTTTTAAAATATTAAATTAGTAAAGGTAAAATTGCACTTTGACTCCCCCTAATAATAATAAAATTTTGATTTAATCTTTTAAAAATTGTATTTTTACTATAGGAAAAATTACTATTATTATCCTTTTCTAGTGACGGTTTTTTATTTTTTTCATTAATTAGAGTATAGTTAAAGAATTAAAACAAATCAACTTAATGGAGTAAAATGTTTTAAATAAAATAATTTAATAAATTTTTTTAATAAAATTTTTAACTATCTGTGATCCATCATAGTGATTACTAGGATTTTGTATGTCAAAAGTAATAAAAAGAAAAAGAAAATGCTACTAAATTAAAATAATTCTAAGTGGGTAGAATACTATTTTTTTCAATAAAATTTGAAATTATGATTGTGTGAAATTTTGTGTATATTTACATGTTTATTTAAGAAATAATAACATTTTGGTAGTGGCATTGTTCTCGGTTCAAGAGGACGTGAGTTCGGATGCGTTAAAACGCATTTATACCTTCTATGCAATAATAGATATGATCTTCTGAATCTCTTTCTTCTTCACAAATGTCACAGTAATTTTGTCCTGAATCATCTTCCAAAATTTGTCAATTTGGCATGTTGATTAGGTTTAGGGGTGAATCTAGGGGGCTAGCAGGGGTCCTAGCCCCCATGGAAAATTTCCCATTTTGTCCCTTTGAATTTTTTAAAATATTAAATTAGTAAAGGTAAAATTGCACTTTGGCTCCCCCTAATAATAATAAAATTTTGATTTAATCTTTTAAAAATTGTATTTTTACTATAGTAAAAATTACTATTATTATCCTTTTCTAGTGACGGTTTTTTATTTTTTCATTAATTAGAGTATATTTAAAGAATTAAAACAAATCAGCGTAATGGAGTAAAATGTTTTAAATAAAATAATTTAATAAATTTTTTTAATAAAGTATTTAACTAGCTGTGATCCATCATAGTGATTACTAGGATTTTGTATGTCAAAAGTAACAAAAAGAAAAAGAAAAAGAGAATGCTACTAAATTAAAATAATTCTAAGTGGGTAGAATACTATTTTTTTCAATAAAATTTGAAATTATGATTGTGTGAAATTTTGTGTATATTTACATGTTTATTTAAGAAATAATAACAATTTGGTAGTGGCATTGTTCTCGGTTCAAGAGGACATGATTTCGGATGCGTTAAAACGCATTTATACCTTCTATGCAATAATAGATATGATCTTCTGAATCTCTTTCTTCTTCACAAATGTAACAGTAATTTTGTCCTGAATCATCTTCCAAAATTTATCAATTTGGCATGTTGATTAGGTTTAGGGATGAATCTAGGGGGCTGGTAGGGGCCCTAGCCCCCATGGAAAATTTCCCATTTTGTCCCTTTGAATTTTTTAAAATATTAAATTAGTAAAGGTAAAATTGCACTTTGACTCCCCCTAAAAATGATAAAATTTTGATTTAATCCTTTAAAAATTGTATTTTGACTATAGTAAAAATTACAATTTAATTTGGGCCCCTTAATAAAATTTTCTGGCTTCGCCTGTAATGCCCCAAAAATTTGAGTATTTAAGTGTTGGGTTCTAGTGTAATTAAATCTCTGTATCTATGGTTTTATGCCCTGGTTATGTTTTTTAGGTCGGGAGTTCGAGTCGCAACTTTAGAAGTTTTGTTAATTCAATTTTTAACTAATCTCTGCTCTTGAATCGTTGACTTAAATCTAATTTTGTGTAAATCTATGATAAAAATAAGCTTATTGGTTCATTGGTTAAGTTCTTGTATTTTGTTTGGTCCTGTGTTTGAGTCCCGGAGTATGCGATAGGAATATGATTGGTAAATTAAGATTTAATGGTAGTCATCTCTTCTATTTTTCCTCTATTGTGTAATTTTCTGATAATTAGTCGTTTGGTTTCCCTATTAGGTGCAGATATCAAGAGTAGTGGACCTCAAAACGTCAATTAAAGTAATCGTTGTTAATTTTCTGTAAGTGTTGGTTTTGTTGAAGGTTTCATGTTATCGATATAATTTGTTGATTGAGTTATTGGGTGATCGTTTTAGGCTTCGGAAGTCTTCTACATTGCTCTGACTTTCGAAATTACTTCAGGTGCATACCGAAAACCCAAGTTTGTGTGAATTTTAGACGCCGAAAAACATGATTGTCGACGCCACACGGCTGTGTGACAGGCTATGTAACACACTATTTACCAAATACAAGCCACACGGACAAGGGACATGGGCGTACGTCCAGGCCATGTATGGGCATGTTAGTGCAAGGTTCACATGGGCGTGTGTCTAGGTCATGTGACCCATTGTAGCTATTAGAGACTACACGGGCCAAAAATACGTGCATGTGTCCAGGTCGTGTGACTCACTGTTTGTGATTTGGAACCGCACTGGCAAACAACACGGGCGTGTGTCAGGCCGTGTGAGACACACAGTTGGGCACATAGGCATGTGCTAAGTCATGTTGAGCCACATGGGCGTATGGGTCAGATTTGGAATTCATCTCTAAGGGCGTAAGCGTTGTTTAACGCGAACGAAGTCCACCCATGATGTACTTATGATCTGAATTAGACCGTTTGAATGCTATCTGATAATATGAAACTGAGATATTGAATGTACAAGTGTATACTGATTGTGATGACTGTAGATGATGTTGATCTATACTACCTAACTATGAACTAAATCTAAATAATTGTGTGTACATTTTTGACATCTGAAATCTACATTTGCATGGGGCAGGAATTGTGTAAAGAAGAAAGTAATCTATTCTGATTCAATAGCTAAGTCACGACTTATATGTGAATCTGGCGTTTTATCACAATTTGATCTGGCAACTAGTCTACATCTCATTGAACGTGTCGGACTGACATTATATGATGTGTAGCGATGGATGGGTATTAAATTCCCTTAATGGTGTGTTGGGATGGTCAGAGATGGTGTGTAGCGGATGGGGGTAGGAATGATTACATCTGTTTCTGGTCTGTTCTATCTCTGAGCTAAAATTGTTCTGCCATATAATTGATACGTTAAATTTATATTGGATATTCTCTGATTCTGTTGGGAGCTTGAGATTTAAGAATTCATTATTATAATTGTGCTTCTAGTTGAATCTATTCCGGTTATATACGTTAAGCATCTGTCTGTATTCTGTCTAGTTCTAAGTTCGAATCTCATCGTATACGTTAGGAAATATATTTTTTTGCAAATGCCGGAATGGGTGGTGGTGAATTTAAAACCTTCAAAGGAAATGTTATTGTTCTTTTCTTTTCTTAAAAACTTTTAAGTTCTTTGTTTTTGTTGTTGTTCTTTTTATTTTCTTCTTTTTTACAATTGATTTTATGGAATTGGGAAGACTTGTTACCTGTAAGGTCAATATTGTGTAAGTTCTGTTGTGATTTTCTTTCGTTTGTGATTTTCGTTGTGTTAGCACTTTTCTGTCGAAACGGGATTTTGCTCGTTTACTTGACGTTCTGTTAAACACCCGATTCGTTACTTTGTTTAGGCGAAGATATAGTAAGAGATGTTAATCCATCGTGTTAGTCTAATTTCTCCTGTTTCTTTTGAGGTGAGTGTACGAATTGAGTTGGAATTACGTCGAATCTTTCGACATAATCTTAGCGGTGGGTTGATTTTGCTAAATACTGAAATTGATGGTGTGATTGGTTGTTGAATGATTAATTAGGTTTCGAGTAGTCTCCGTGTTGTTTTCCCGTCAAAATAAAATCAGGTGCGTATCGAAACCTTTAATTTTACAAGTTTCAAATTGCTGGAAATGGTGGCTGTCGACGCCACACGGCCAGGTACACAGGCGTGTGACTAGGCTGTGTGGGCCATACGAGTGTGTGACATGCTGTGTGAACGACCGTGTAACTCACTGTTTAATGAATTGGGGTCATACAGGCAACCACACGGGCGTGTGTCTAGGCCGTGTGTGGCCATGGTAATGCAGGGTTCACACAGGCAACGAACACGAGCGTGTGTCTGGGCCATATAACTCATTGTTTGTGACACAAAAGCCACACGGGCAGGCGAACGGGCGTGTACCCAGGCCGTGTGTGTCACACGGATAAGGACACGAGCATGTGTCTAGGCCGTGTAACTCACTGTTTATGCTTAAAAACCACACGACCAAGGCATATAGGCGTGTGACTAGGCCATGTGGCAAGTTATCGGGCCTGAAAACTGTCTTTTGAGGCTGAGAATGTTACTTAACCTTGATATTGGTTTCCTCAACGTACGAATAATTGAATTTGATTATGTGAGAACTGTCTGATACACTTGGACTGATCCGTGAGTAACAATATTATATGTGCACTGTGATATCTACTCTATTTTGGAACTATCTTAGTTAACTGTATAATGAGTTAGAATGACTGATCATATGTTACGGGTATTTGTGTTCTGCATTGGCATGTGTTGAGAGGTTATGAAGAATGAAGGAGTCTGTATTGAAAGTGTAGCTATGCTATAATGAGTATTACTCTGATTTTGGCGCTTGTCGCATATTAATCTAGCAGCTAAGCAACATTTCTGTGAAAGTATCATTGAACACTCTAAAGGTGTGCAGGGATGGATGGGCATTAATTGTCCATAGTGGTGTGTTAGGATGGTCGAAGATGGTGTGTAGCGGACGGAAATAGGAATATTGCATCTGAATCAGATCTGAACCATATTTGAACAGAATCTTTGCTCTGAATCTGGAATGAACATACTTCTATGTCAAACTGAATCTCTGAACTGGAATTTCTTTATAACCAATCATTGTTTAATTACATTTCTTTTATGTATTAAGTTCACAACTCACTCTTTTATTGATTGGATTTCAGGTGGTTCCCAATCTTGATGGGGTCAGTGTCGCGGAAGCTCGGTCAAACTATTATCTTTTCTTTTAAGCATTACTATTAGGGACTTATGTTCTATGATGTTATGGAATTTATGAAGGTTATATGTTTTAAATTATTGTCGTGATGAATTTACGTAATGAATCGTTCAATTCGGCTGTGTTATGATAGTATGAATTTTAGTACGGATGACGTGCCTCTCCAAACTTGGTCTGGACGTCTATACTGGGTTTAGGGTGTTACAAACGGGTTCAAATTGGTTATGTAAGTCTTTCTATTAGTTGTGGTATGGCGATAATGGATTCAAATTGGTTATGCAACCAACGGGTGGTATTATCTATGATTCTCTGGGTTAGGGAAATGTTTAAAGGTCTCGATAGAATCCCAATTGAATACAACGAGTGAAATTATCTTGGTCAGTAGCGTTCGAGCTACAGATATTAGTATTGAGGAACTTGCTCGTGTTACCATTAAACATGAGCTTTTTCAAATATTAGTATGGTGATGCCCTATAAAATGAGGCGGATGATGATGACAGTGATGGAGATGAAGGCAATGATGATAATGACGATGATGACAGAGATGGAGCCAATGAAGGTGATAATGATGATAATGAGCCAGAACCTCTACCACAACGAAATCCTCCTCGCACTTGATGCCCCCCGAGTTGCGGCATGCATTCAACCCGACAATAGAGATGATTTTACTTTGTGAATTTTGTTTTAAGTAAATCACCTATTAGTTTATTGAATTTTTTATTTTTAATATCTATTGAATGTACTTAATTATATTAGTGCTAAATTTGTTATCCAAATGTTGGTGTCACTCACATTCCTTCAATATTGGCCTTTTTTTAACAATTAACAAGTTATTAACATCTCTATGACGCTCATCTCAACATTTCTGCCAAATGTGGACATTTTTTCTTGCTATGTTCTAGGTTCTTACAAAAACCACATTGCTTAGGTTGGTCCATCTTCTTTCAAGTATCCATGTCGTTGTGTATTCGACTAGACTTTGGCCGACCTTTTAGCATGCAATACAACTCAAATTTTGATAGCAATTCGAATGAAGTGCTCAAACAGGCGACCATCTACCTTTATTTGGGTTCAGTGGGAATTTAGTCTTTCATACTTTAAAAATTTGTTTTAGTTTGTACACTTCATCATCATACTTCATGAATCCAGATGACCAAAAACACATGTCGCAATTGCATGTGAGTATATATAATGAAGTGTCTGAAATCTACCACATTCGCAGGTTCTTTCTTGCAAGTTGACACAATACGATTCCCCGATAATACCCTCATCCATTTAATGGAATTCCATAACCCAATATATTGTATTTGTACGTGAGTTTAACTATACTATCATATGGTTCAATTCTGACATTTCCTTGATACGAGCTTTGTAAGAACATCATGAAACCATCACAAAACCGCGTTGTTGGACCTTCTACTTCCTATTCCTTACCAAAATTGGGAACCAAAGTAACAAGAAATGTTAATGAACTCAGTCCACCTTCCTCTACATCGTCAAACTGGGCATTTAACTCTACCACAACATTCCCAATTAAGCAATGAGCACCAATCATTAACTCGACATCCGTGTCGCCATGTAGCTCAAATGTATCATATTTTACAAGGTTCATTAATGTTAGTTATCTACATCTCAAGCTAGGAATTCTCCTCTGGCTTGAACTTGGGACTTTTCTACTGATTTGTTAACAGAAGTTGGATGGATAAAAAAATGATCCTGAGTTCAGTGTCATGAATTTTACCTTGGTAATAAATAATGGCTCTAATTATTTTACTCATATTTGGAAACGAAACCTATTTAACATATAATATAAAAAAATAGATATGATAATATTATACAAAAATAAATATTTATTATTATTCTGATATTTTGTTACAACATAAATTACTAACACATAAACATGTGATATCAAATTTTTGAACCAAATTTTATAAACAAAGTGACAATGACATGTAATTATTCAATTACTTGAACTAAAATAGTCTACTAGGGCAAGTTTCCAAATTATGTTGCAGCAACTACGAACTTTGTTCAAGCAAATGAATAAAACAACTTCAAATTTTAAACATCAACGCTCTTTCCCCTTAGCATGTATATTTTCTTCTCAAAATCTATCTTAACTTTGAAAAGCCTCTCCATTTTATAGGAAGACTCTATCATTAAATATGAAACATATTTCTAAGTGTTTTAAAAAATTGAATATGACTACACAAGTTAGAAAACACTTCTTATTAGAAGCGCTTCTTTTGAAAAATTATGTCTGAAATTCTCGACATCCATTTTACAAGAAAGCTTTGCTATTCGATTTCTGATATGGAAAAGTCTACTTGAATTTAAAAAAAAAACACTTCTAACAAGAAGCGTTTTACTGAAAAGTTATCTTGAAATTTTCAAGATAAAAAACATCATATTTATCTTTTTTTTTTTCATATTTTGATCCAATGACTGTATTTTCTTTTTTTTTTTCATCTAACGGCTGAATTTTAAAAGATTTGCTGGGCCGTTGACATGGTGTCCTACAGGGCAAAAGCGTGCCCTGTAGGACATGTTTTCAATGAAAGCACATCCTACAGGTCACGGTTTTGATCTATAAGATGCCACATCGGCTAAAAGCGTTTCCATGCGCTTTTGCCACGTACCACCCACCTTGACCAAGAATGACCTATTTACCTAATTAATAAAATTATCCACCTAAAACCCGGAATTTGTTTTTATTTTTGACATTTTTGCCTTAATTTGCAATAAGCTAAAACATGAGCACATCAAATGCTTTTTGACTCATTTATTTTATTATTTTATATAATTTATTTACATGTTCTTTTAGCATTTTTGATGATATTAAATATTTAAAATAGAGAAATTCAAAGAAAATACTCATTATTTTTTATTTTTCATGTCTGTTTTACAGCACATGTTCAGGATCCGTGGTTACCTCTCCTAGTAATGTCGTCTCTTAGGTTTGGCCTTATATTATTCTCACGAGTGCAATATGCCTTACTACTGCACCCAACACTTAATGATGAAAGATTCTCATCATAGCTATAAAATTTAATAGGTTTATATTTGATGATCTATCCATGTTTAATAATTTTTTTTTATCATTTATGTTTGTTTTATGATTCATGTTTGAAGTTTGTGATTGCCCCTCATAACAATTATCTTTAAGATTCGAACCTGCGTTCTCTTTTTGAGAGTGCAATGTGCCTTACATGAATAATTAAATTAATGGTTTTAGTAATGAAAGGGGACCTTATTAATATAATATTAATAGTTTGAGAATGTAATTATAATGTTTTAAAGTTTAAGGACCAATTTAAAATAAGAGTTATAATTAAGCTTTAATAATTTTTTTATCTGAAAAATTTCAGATCCTAAAACCTCGTACTTATTATTAAGCCAAAAACTTGGTAGCTTATAAATCCAAATTTAATTAGGTTTTTTCTTTTTTCTTTTTATAAATCCAAACTTATTAGCTTGGTATTTTTTATGTCTGTTTTATGATCTATGTTTAGGATTCGTAGCTGTCTCTTCCAACAAAATCTTTTTCAAAATTCAAACCTAAATTCTTCCTTTAAAAGTACAATATATATTACCATTACACCTAATCACATACATGTGTATAGTGTATTACACAAAACACTCGTATGTAAATAATTTATTAAGCTATAAATATGAATCTGTTGAATGAAGGCCCATTTTAGGAAAGAGCAAAAAGACTTGACAAAAGAAGCCCCTTATAAGAAAAGCCCATGCTTGGGCATGATAGTCCACAAAACATTCGACATACCAGATAGAGAGGAATACTAATAATATTAATATTCTCCAATTTGAGGCGGCTTCTATGTTCTTTTTTTTTTTTTTGGGTTCAACTTGTAACATGAAGATATTGAATATTGAATTCCAATTGGGCGGCTATCGACCTTTTCAACCAACCCCACAACATATCATAATTTGGGGGTGTGTGTGAAATGCTTGGAGCAGTGTTCAATAGTATGATATATTTTTAAATTATTATGTTTTTTTACAATTTGGACCTTTCTATCACGTTTTTCCTAGGCCCTTTTACTAATACATAATAATTTCAACGTCAATCCATATTCGGTGTTTTTTAATAATTTAAAAATATATATTTTTTAAAAATCATGGATCCCAAAACGAAAATCCAAAGAAGGTCCAAATTGTAAAAAAACAAAAATGAGTGGCTTTTCGTAGAACGAACCTAAAAGCAAAACATATCGGCAATGTTTTCAAAATGGTTGTTTTAAATTGGACCATCCTCTGTCGGTCATTACACTTTAAAAAAAAATTATTTTATTAATTTTTTTAAGTAGATAAAAAAATTTATTTTATTAAATTTTATTAATTTAACAATCAAATTTATTTAAATTTGGTTTTTTTTTTATGAAGAAATTTTTATTGATCGGAAATGCAGCTTTGAAAGTTAAGCACACGTGATGTAGGGCAGCATCACAAATATTATAATAGATAGCTGTGTCATGTCGAATCCACGTCTTCATAATTGAGAAAGAAGATATTAATATTTCTTGGGGCCTAATAATTGAGAGAGGAGTTTTATTAGAAAAGCAAGCTTGTATAAATCATGTTTTTTTTTTGTGTATTGTATTTATCTAAAATGGTCAATTTTATTTTATTTTTTTAATATGAAATTATAAATTAATATAATAATAAAATTATATTTTGATTGCCACATGATTTTAAAAATTCTGAAATAATGAAGTTATATTTTAATATAGCATAAATAATTTGAATTTTAGTAAAAATTTTAATATGGTACTTATATTTTAAAAATATTAATTTAATATTTAGAGTTATTTTTTCTAGTAAGATGAAATGTGGCATTTTTCCCACATAATTATCAGCATCAACATCCTGTTCAGCCGCGTTAATATAATTGCAGTTCTATCCTTTTATTATCCAAAAATTACAATTTAGTATAATTTGATGATCCACTTTGGGGGAAAAGGTCTCTCGTGATATAATGTTGATGAGGCGCGACTTTAAATGGAGGAGCGTATAGATATTCGGTAAGGAAGCCGTAGCTAATAATATTTTCCTGAAGACAGCTTTGGCCAAAAAAAAAAAACACTTCGAAGAAAATATTAAGCAGAGCCTTTACGCGATTTTAGGAGCGTGAATTTTACATTTTAATGTCTTTTTCGGTAAATTACTTTATAGTCTTTAATCTTTTCTTAAGTGGGAAAAAAAAAGCTAAAAGCTCTATAACAACACAAAAGCTAAAGCTAATCTTAATAGTCCTCTTACGTCTCCCACCATGATTCTAATCATTTAGAATTTCGTTGGTGTGAATTGACAATGATTTCTTTGATCATTCTTATAATGCTACTAAGAACACAACTTTACTTTATCTCTAAAGATAAGAGGTTCAACCCAAACATTTATCTATAAAATATCTCCTATTGTAAAAACGAATAAGAGAAGACATATTACAGAAACTCTACCCAAGTATAGCTTCAACGCTCTCAAACTACTATTTCTAGCGGTTTTCTACATTTCTTACCATATGAATTTCCCCTATTATATTATTCAATATATTATATGACTTAGCGTTATAATAATATTAAATTTTTTTTGCATACCTATATCATAATTGTCTTTTTTTTTGTACATTTAAAATTAACTTAACACACTCTTAGAAAGAGTAAATCATTGACGATTCACACTTCACAAATAAAATTATTTTTGTGATTCAAATCCATAAAGTGAATTACTTTTATGATTTAAACTCGTAAAATTAATTTTTAAATGAACACTCAATACAACTAGATCTAAGTATTAGATTATATCAAAAACTACTAATTACTTTTTATAGCCCTATCATTGAAGCATGGCTTTTCCACAAAAAGAGAACAATTATCAAAGCTTCAAATAGGGGGAATAAATGATCACACAAAGACTTCAACAACAAGTGAACAAAGAGAAAGGTGGTTGTATATAGAAAGACAAATCAAAATTATTAAAACAGAGAGGGAAACAGAGTGTGAAATACACTCACTTAACTGAAAGTAGGAATATTTTTCATCTAAAAAATAAAGGTTGGGGGTTGTGACTTGTGATGAATAGTCTAAAGCGACGGCAAACTGACCCATTCCCCAAAACAGAAAGAACAAAGAAAATCTATATATAAATTACATAAATATCAACATCATCATCTTCTTACTTTTCCAACAAAAACAAACACAAGTTGAAACTTCTCTCATTAATTGCCTCCTTCATTTGATCCTTTGAGAAAGAGGAAGAGAGAGGGGATTGTTTTAAACTTTCTTTCTTTTAATTGCCTCCTCTTTCTCTTCGAGGGTTTGTTTTTATTATTTTTCCTGTAAAAAGAAAGTTTAAAAAAGGGGTTGGGAAAGAGAAAGTTTGTTGAAGATAAATTCTGGATTTTAGTGGGTTTTTGAAGATATGTTGGGGTGTGAATGTTTTTGTTGGCATGATAAACACAGTGATTATGATGAGTTCACCCCTTTGCCTCAACCTCAGCCTTTTTCTTTGCCTTCTCCAATCCCAGATTGGCCTCCAGGTAATTTATCCTTTGATTTTCCTACACAAGTCAAAATTTTCCTTTTTGGTTGATTTATAGAGGAATTAAAATGAATTTCTGTTTTCTGTTTTCCTTTCAAAACATTATTATGATTTACCTGAGATATTTTTTTTCTTTTCTATTTTTGGAAATTGTCTTTCTTTTAACTATTTATTTAACTATGGAGTATGACGATTATGATTCATGAAGATTTTTTAGCTAGATTTTTTGGATAACAATACACCCTTTAGGGAGTAAGAAAAAAGAATTTTAGGTTATCCAAAATGGAAAAAAAAAGAATAATTTCTAATGGATAAAGATATTACTATTATATATAGTAACTTTAAGAATGCTGTAAATGACATTCAGACTCGAATCCGAGTAGCATGGATGATAGTGTCCTTACAAGCCACATGACATAGATTTGTTGACTCGATTTCTGTAATGAACTACCATTTTTTCAGGTCAAGGATTTGCCACTGGAAAAATTAACCTAGGAGAACTAGAAGTGGTTAAAATCACCAAGTTTGAGGGTGTTTGGAGCTGCGATTCGTTGCACGGTAAAGCTAAAGGTCCCACATTTTACAAACCTGTTGGCATTCCGGATGGATTTTTCTGTCTCGGTTATTACTGTCAGCCAAATGACCAGCCCCTTCGAGGCTATGTTCTTGTGGCTCGTGAAAGGGAAGGTTCGACTCCAGAAGTTTATCGTGACTATGACTCGGATTCAGACTTTCCAGCTTTAAAGAAACCTGTTAATTACTCATTGATTTGGAGTTCAGAACTAGATCGCAATGGTTGTGGTTTCTTCTGGCTCCCGAACGCGCCGATGGGTTACAAAGCAATGGGAATTTTGGTTACCGACACGCCCGAGGAGCCTGATGACGATGAAGTAAGATGTGTTCGAGAAGATCTTACTGAGACTTGTGAAATTAAGGATACCATACATGTTGCCGGTGCACATCCATTTCAGGTTTGGAACACAAGACCATGCAAAAGGGGAATGTGTTGCAAGGGTGTTTCGGTTGGGACATTCTTTTGCAGTACCTACTTTGTTTCGGAAAATGAGGAATTGGAGATTGCGTGCTTGAAGAACCTGGATCCCACGCTACATGCAATGCCGGATTTAAGCCAGATTCATGCTCTCATCAACCACTATGGTGCAACGGTTTTCTTTCATCCTGATGAAGACTGTCTGCCCTCGTCGGTGCAATGGTTTTTCAAAAACGGTGCACTTCTATATGAAGATGGTGAGCTTAAAGGCAAATCTATTGATTATCGGGGCTCGAACCTGCCCAGCGGAGGGACAAATGATGGTGCATTTTGGATAGATTTGCCAGGAGATAATAATGGAAGAGATAATGTTAAGAAAGGAAACTTGGAGAGTGCAGAGCTATATGTTCATGTCAAACCAGCAGTGGGTGGAACATTTACGGATATTGTGATGTGGATATTTTGTCCCTTCAATGGACCGGCCAATCTCAAGATCGGGTTAATGAACATACAGATGAACAAACTTGGGCAACATGTAAGTGACTGGGAACACTTCACTCTCCGGATAAGCAACTTCACAGGGGAACTGTGGCAAGTTTACTTCTCACAGCATAGCGGTGGTGAGTGGGTTGATGCTTTCGACCTGGAATATATTGAAGGTAATAAGCCAATTGTTTACTCATCCAGACATGGACATGCTAGTTTTCCGCATCCCGGGACTTACCTTCAAGGGTCAGTGAAACTCGGGATAGGGATTAGGAACGATGCTGCACGAAGCAAGTATTTTGTCGACTCAAGCACTAGGTACAAGATTATTGCAGCAGAGTATCTTGGAGATGGAGTCGTTACAGAACCATGTTGGTTGAATTACATGAGAGAATGGGGTCCAACCATAGTATACGATTCACGATCTGAACTGGATAGGATAATTAATATGCTCCCCTTTTTTGTTCGATTTTCAGTGGAGAACATCTTTGACCTGTTTCCTACGGAACTTTATGGCGAGGAAGGACCAACCGGGCCGAAAGAAAAGGATAATTGGGAAGGAGATGAAAGATGTTAGTTTCAACATATATACATTTGCACGCTTGTACGCTTGTATAGTCATACTAAAGCACGGTTTTGGTATATTGGAGGACCTCCAAGAGGCAGTATGTAATTTGGTTTCGGAACAGCAACAGACACATTCATGTTGCGGAGTATCTATGCATGTTGAAAGTAGTTTCCGATGCGCCCAGAGCGCTCGATCTCGTTCAGCACATAGATAAAGAAGTCTGAAGTAGTATAAGAACTCTGCAGTTCCCCATGCATCCTGGTTGTGCATATATAGCTCCTGTTGTAATGCTTGTGCTTGTTAAGGGACTTGCGGATTTGCCATGAAACCTTGCAAAATTTGGAAAAGAAAAAGAGTTGAAAGCTCTCAAATTGTCTGTAAAATCTGGTGTGTTTGATCAGTTCATGTCTTATTCATCAATATAATGAATGGTTTAGATGACTTTGCTGTATATACTCATTACTGGCCATGAATGCTAAAACCTTAATCAAATTAATACCTTCAAATGGTTTATTCATAGGATTGCACTAGATAGTGAAAGGACCTTCGATTCGTATCATCTGATTTGTTTTTTCGGATTCTTATATTAAATTCTTTAGCATCATAAATCGGGTTTATGTAATTATATGTATAGGTCCGACTCTCATTATGTTTACAAATTTTAGTTTAATTTATTGGGTTTAATCTGAATTATATTAGTAATCAGTTATTTGTATTATAATGATTTGATTTTATTTAATAATTACTTGATAGTCTGATTATAATAATTTAATACTTTAAAAGAAAATTATCATATATTTATAGATAACCCATGCTAAGAATATTTTTTAGTGACAATTTAATTAATTTTCTTTTTTCCATAACCTTAAAATAAATTTTTTTTATATAACTCTATTGTATATTAATTTCAAAAATTTTAATAATTAGAAAATTACAGAAGTAATTAAATTAAGAAATAGAGGAAATTAAATTAAATTTCGAACAAAATAAAAGTAATTAATTTTTTCTTTAGGTTGAATATTCCTCCATTATCTTTTTTGTAAAATTCAAAAAGAGTTGGCAACTAAAACGATAAAAAAAAAGTCTATGGTCAAAAACGACATCGCAAATTGAATAAAACGAAGAATCTTCTTCTTCTTCTTCTTCTTCAAAGCTCCTCGTGTTTATCAACCTTTAATTCAATCCTGAAGGGAAAAAAAATTCAAATAAACAAAGTAATTTTATCCTCGAGGAAATCCGGATCATTTTCTCGAGAAAATCGAATACTATGAAACTACCAAAACTCTCGATCCTGTTTCTGCTCCTTTTGATTATTATACAAACAAAGGCGGCGTTGGGGGCTAAAGCTCAATCTTCATCGAAAGAAGCTTATGTGACGCTGCTGTACGGAGATGAGTTCCTCTTAGGGGTTAGGGTTTTAGGGAAATCGATAAGGGACACTGGATCAACTAGAGACATGGTCGTTTTGGTCTCTGATGGCGTCTCTGATTATGCTAAAAAGCTTCTAAAGGTAAAATTAGGCAATCCTTTTACTTTTCTGTTTGTTTCCCAAATTACTAGCCTCAAAGTTAGTTACTTTGGTTTCCTAATCCTATCTATGGTAAGTTATAAGCTTTACAATTAATGATCTATTAGTTTACTAAGGAAGATTAGGCAAGTTTGTCAGTGAGAAGTCGTAAGACATAGCTTTTAATTCTGTTTCCATTTTTCTGATTTGGTGGATAATTGGGCAGGCTGATGGATGGATGGTGGAGATGATAAGCTTATTGGCAAATCCGAATCAAGTTCGGCCGAAGAGATTTTGGGGTGTTTACACCAAATTGAAAATTTTTAATATGACTAACTACAAGAAAGGTAAACCCTTTTCTGTTTGTTTATGGTTCATCTTTGTTGGATATAGAAAATGCATGGTTTAGCTTAAGGATGGATGTAGTTGGTTTAGCTTCAATTTGATGTACCCTCAGTGCAAAACTTATACACTGTCAATGACCATATCATAATGAAAATATTTAAAATTATGAAGTTTATGAAACTAAGTATGGTTAAGTTTTTATGCCTGTTTAAAAGTTTGCTTGTAATTAGGTTACAGCTTGGAGTTTACCAATCCGTTGTTCTTTCTATCTCAATGTTTCTTCTGGTGGATTGCATTGTTTCACACTTGGAATTTGCTTTTGTAGTTGTGTATCTTGATGCGGATACTATAGTAGTCAAGAGCATTGAAGATCTCTTTAAATGTCAGAAATTTTGTGCAAATTTGAAGCATTCTGAGAGGTTGAATTCAGGAGTCATGGTAGTGGAACCATCTGAAGCTGTTTTCAATGACATGATGAGCAAAGTCAATACTTTGCCTTCTTATACTGGAGGAGATCAGGGTTTTCTGAATTCTTACTACTCTGATTTCTCAAATGCACATGTTTTTGACCCTAATATACCCGAGGAGGTGCTGAAATCCCGTCCTGCTCCTGAGATGGAACGACTTTCTACTCTATACAATGCAGATGTTGGTCTTTACATGCTTGCCAACAAGGTATTACTACATACATTGACATTAACATTAACATATTGTTTTAAACTTTATCTCATGCTGTTTTACCATTGTCAGTCTTGTTTCACATGCTATATTGTTGTATTCTTAACATAGCAAGAATAAAGTATAGTTTCATTAGTAAAATTGGTTTTGGAAATTGCTTTTCATTCTTTTGAATCCTCATTTTATGCATGCTGTTAACAGACTTTTGTATGCTTTCTCTTGTTTTTAGATCATGAGGGTTTGTTTCAATTCTTTTCTTTGTTTACCAGGAATTCCTTTTTCTCCTATACCATGATGAAACTTATGCTAAAGCCAAAATAAGAGACAAATTTCTGGTTTTGCATATTATATTCTTATTTCCTGGTTAAGTATCCTTAATTTTTTTGCATTATTTCTTTGCAGTGGATGGTAGATGAGAGTGAACTTCGTGTAATTCACTATACACTTGGCCCCCTTAAACCTTGGGATTGGTGGACATCTTGGCTCTTGAAACCAGTCGATGTCTGGCAGGTATTACTGAACTCTTTGCAAAAATTTATATGAAATCTGTGATATATTTCCGAAATCTTCTGTAGATAGGACGAATGTCAATATAATCTGTTTGCTGTTGCTGCAGAATGTTAGGGAACAGCTTAAAGAGTCCCTTCCTGGAACTGGGGGAGGCAAAAATCCAAATGATGAGCTTCTAATCAAATTCCTTTTCCTCTTACCTTTCTGTGCTTTACTTTTTTGTTTCTATCGTTCTTTCGTTCAGGTTAGTAGCTATCGATTATTATGCTTTCCTGAAATTAGTGCCTAGATGATTGTTTTCCGGTACTGAAACCATATTACTTTTTGGTGCAGACAGGGGGTTCAGTTTGCAGAACTTCATTATGCAATCAGGTCAGACACTTCTACCACATAATTAGGTCGAGTGGGACAGTTGCTTACACTAGTGTTTCTTCATCTTCTACCATTAACGCAAACAGTCAGGTTCGTTTCCTCTATTCATCATTTACACTGATCTCTTTCTGGTTTGTCTAATGAAATTGTTGTAAACTAGTTAATTTCTCACTTCTATTAGTTGGTGTGATTCTATCCAGTTTCCTAACAGTGCACAGAACAAGGTGCCTGCATACTTGGGTGCAATTTCAGTTTTCGTATGCTTTATGGCTGCTGTGGTGTCCCTTGGAATTTCTATTTCAATTGTGCCTCGACAAGTGATGCCATGGACTGGTTTGCTCTTGATGTATGAGTGGACGTTTTCAATCTTCTTTCTTTCATTCGGAGCATTTCTTCATTTGATTTATCTGTGGGGAAAAAGAGAACCAGGGCCAGTTTCCTCTCGTATGGATCCTATTGATTCGGATTCTAGAAAAGGTTTGTTTACTTGGAGTAAATGCATAAATCATGCATGGTCATGATAAAATATGACGTCCGTTCCCTTTTTGTATAAATTTAGCATTGGTTGACGATTTTCTTATGATCTTTACAGGTTATCGACAGGCATCCTCTTGCGATATTGTTACTTGGTATTATGGATTGGGGATGGCTTTTTTGGCTATCGCAGCCCCATCCTTACCATGTATTTTTGGGATCACCGCTCTGTTCATGAGGTAATTTCTACTGAGATGATCTTGTTTTCTCCCGTATTTTTTTGAAATCCAGTTAGATGTTTGAAAGTCCTTGTTCATAGTTGTACTAATTTTCATGGTCCGTGAATTTTACGCACCAGGTTGGGTCTGATGGTCGTTGGAGGGCTTATATTAGCGGCATTCATGACATATGCTTCGGAACATCTAGCGATTAGGTCATTCTTGAAAGGTCTTGAAGACCGGAACACCACTCGGTCGAGGAGTGCATGTTTCTTATGTTGAAAGAAAACTTCCAAAATGATCATGACACTTACCAGCACTGCATTTTTCCTTCAAATTTGTGTTCTATTTAACATTTAATCACAACAGTTGATCTGTAAAATATTGCAGTCAATTTTGGCTAATTAGAAATGTATTTTTTTTTCCATTAGGCGTCTTTTTGCTACTTTGTTGTGAAAAATACTCAGTTTCCCATATAATACCACCATAATTCACATATTTCTGATCCCTATTTCAGAGGGAATGAAATTTCCCTTTTAAATTAATTCCTCCAAAATAATCGAAATAATTTTATTTTTGTCAATTTTGAAAACGAGAAATTAAAGAAATTTATCACGTCATTGTCTTATTAATATTTTATTTTAATATTCATTCAATTCTTTTCTTTCAAATCTCAACCCATTTTTTTAACACTAAATTTCTTCTTTTTTGATT
Source organism: Gossypium hirsutum (assembly GCF_007990345.1). NCBI lineage: Eukaryota > Viridiplantae > Streptophyta > Magnoliopsida > Malvales > Malvaceae > Gossypium > Gossypium hirsutum. The sequence continues at coordinate 57,067,338 of NC_053449.1, read as the reverse complement.
CAATCAGAAATGGCTGAACATGATCTCACTTCATCGCTCCTTTCCACTCGATATTCCGATCAACCCAGATAAATTTTATTTTATTTTATCGAATATTTATATATTTATTTTTATTTAATATTAATATAAATATTAAAATAAATTGTATTTAATTATATTTTAATGAAACGATGATGTGGTAAAATTTAATTGGTTGAGATGTTTTTTTTAACCATACTAACAATAAATACCAACTTTAGTAGTGAAATCAAAATTTAAATACTTAAATTAAAAATAATAAATTTAAGTACCTAATTCAAATAAATTTAATAATTTAGGTAAAATTAAAATATATTTTTTAAAAATAAGAAAGTTGCTAAATAGAATCTCATCTCCGCATTTTGTCATCCACCAATATAAAAAGCACTTTTCAGAAAAGTAAGACCAAAAAAATTATAATTTAAGGCTGCAAAACTGTTTAATTTTCAAATATTATTTTTTAAAAGTAATAGAAAAAAAACATGACAACTAGGCAGTCCACCCAATTGAAAGGCAATTCATCATATATCATTCATTTTTGCCACTATCCACTTCAAAAGTATGAAGTGGGAACTAAGCTTAAAAAAAAAAGGTAATAAAATGTAAATATGATCATTTGTACTTTTATTTTATTTTTTAACATAAATAATTAAGTATATATTAGTTTAATTTTTTTATTTCAATAATTTTTTTTTATCGATTGAAGACAAATGGTATGCATACCAATCGATACAGTCAATATTGATGTGATACCGATTAAATAATTTATATCAATTTGGTACATAAATTTTTTCGGTGTTTATTTAATTATTTTTATATGTATTGTATATTTTACATTATATAATTTAATTTAAAATAACCAAATTTAATAAAAATGTTATGGGGGTCCTAATATTCTAGAATTGTAATGGACTGTAGTTGAGCTAATCCACCATTAATTGTTATAATTAAAAAGGAAATATGATTATATTAACTTTTTGGCTGTGAGCCTTTGATGAGTCATTAACGATTAGAAAATTGTTAATTAATGGATGATTCATTGTTTTCCTTTGCAATTATGTGTCACTTCCAATTAATTAAGACACGTGTCAGCTAAACCTAATTTTAATTATGAAATTAAGTGGAGTTTCATCATACTTATCCTCAAGTACTATATTTCCCTGACCTAAATTACGACTTTACTCGACATTTAAATATAAAGATAAACACATCTCAACACGTTTAAACCGGTATTCTGTTAATTGAATTAGGTATAAAAAAAATTGAATATATTTGTATTAATTATAATAATTAAAACCTGATGTACAGATTAATTAACTGAACACATGGATGGAATCCGAATCATTAGATTAATTTAATCAGCATTTCCAGAGATGGTTCATGTAATTAATTCTGTAAAAATTAAATTAAAAAGAGTGGGTCTTGAATCAGAATTTGAGTAATGTTATCTGTCAACACTTGAATTTTCTCAGAATAGAAAACTTTAATTTTCCCGAGAAACAATGGAGCTGGAATATTCATTCACCAACTAATTCAAACATCCTTAGACTTTTATAATGTTAATGAAAGATGATTTATATAATGTAAACAAGGAAGAACAATGAATTAAAAGTAATTTAATGTCTTCACAATTCACAAAGCTTTCTCTTACAGTGTCGGAGCATCCAAGAACTCCAAATCAAGAAAAAGAAGAAGAGCTGTTTGGTTACTGAAAGACATACATAGCCTTCAAATCTTATTCATATAGTATCTATCCTCCATTTTCTCAGCAACCAAACATGATAAAAACCCCAAAAAAGAAAAAGAAAATAAAAAAAAGGAGGATAAAAAGCCAAGCATTAGACTTGCCTAGGAGGTTAATAATTCCTCGAAGTCGTCATCAGCATCATCACCTTTGCTGCAAATTTTTTATATAGGCCATGACTCGAATGTAAATTTAAAATCTTTCTTCAAAACTTGGCCTTCAAATGATTTTCCAAGTGATTCCATTCTCATCATCTCTCCTTCTCCTTTGAGTAATAATTAAACCCACCCCCCAAGAAAAGAGTTTGAGAAGAAGATTTCAGAAGGTAATTAGAGAAGAAGGTGAGAATATTCAAGAATGAAGGATGATTCATGTGTGTCTATAAATATACACATATTTATCATAAAAAATATGGGGGATCCACTTCTATTAAAGTAAAATTCAATTAGTGTTGCATACTTTTTTTAACTTTATATGCAAATTTACATATTTTTATATTTTATTCATTTAATTTATGTACGTTAAAATATTTAATTATTTGTTTGATATAAAAAAATTTTAAGGGTAAAAATAAGGCAATTTACTTACATAGTCATCCAACTATAAAAAATTTTCATTTTAGGCACCCATGATAAAAAGTTTACAATTTAAACACTCACATTATATAATTTGGTCATTTTGATCACTACTGTTAAAATCACAAACAAATAATGGCAGTTAAAAAAATCAGTATTATAATAAATTTAACCCTTAATTTTTATATATTATATTGATTTAGTTATAATTTTAAAATATTAACTCTTAGAATTTACAAATATTTTCAATTTAACTTGAATTTTTTAAAATTCAAAGAAATATATAAAAATACATAAATATTTTCAAAAAATATAATAATAAATTTAAATTCATATTAATATTAAATAAAAAAATCCTCTCCACTCCGTCCCTCTCCCCCTTCCCCACCACCAATGAAATCTAGAATGGCAACAAGTTAAACCAGTAATTAGATAACGATGTGCGTAACAGAGAAAATAAAACTGAGAAAGAAACAGTGGTAAAATGTAGTAGAGGGACTAAACGATGTTAAAATGGAAACCCAGCATATAGTAAGGCAAGAAGCAGGAGAAGAGGAAGATTTTTTACCAGACAAATTGCAATGGAAAGGTGTTACGGGAATTCTAAACAGAGAAAAGAAGGAAAATCTAGAAACTTTCCTTTGAGAGAAACTGTTAATATTATTTTCCAATGAGTATTAACTCGATTGATATGAGTATTGTTGTTAATGCAGGAGGGTGTAGGTTCGAGTGCATTGGAACGCATTATCTTCCTATTTATTGGTTGAGAGGAGGCTATAAATAATTTTAGACATTATATTAAAAAGAACAGAAAAATATTATAATTGTTAGGATTTTGTTTATAAATTTATTTATTTCCGTATGATGAAGCGTTTTATTATTAATAGGATGTATTTTCTTCTAAATGCATGTTATATATATATATTTTTTAAATAGCTAAGAAAAGAAAAGAAAAAATGGTGGGTCACATACATTTGACCATAAAGAAAATTCAACAGAATGAAATCTAACAATCTAAAATATCAGATAAACCAAACTTTTTCAACTTAGAAAACCCTTTTATTTGGGTTTGTTAGATAATTCCTTCAAAGAAATAATAGTTTTTTATTTTCACATGAAGATCATTATTTTATATATGTATTAAAAAAACTTATAAATTAGTTAATTGAGTCTTAACTTAATTGGTATAGGTATTATTGTCAATACAGGAGGACGTAGATTCGATTGCATTGAAGCGCGCTATCCTTCTATTTATAAATTAGGGAAAGAATTATTATATGTTAAGTTTATTAACTATACCAAAATCCATTACAATAATAATCTTTAATGCACTAATAATCACCCCTAAAATTCAAAAGCTAGTGTTAATCCTACTCAATTAAATATTGAATTAAAGTTTAATTTTAAGAGAAAAATCAGGATTTTCATACAAGTAGACATTGGTCCCTACAAGATCATGATATCCACCAAATAAGATTTTTATTCACACCTAACTTTTACATTAATTTATTTATTTATTTATTTTACTTTCTCGCACCTTTACAAAACCACAAACACAAAGGGGTTATTATAAATAAAATGATATTTCAAAAAAAAAAGAAGAAGCAAATTATTATTCTAATCTTTACTTTTGTCTTAAATTAGAAAAGGAAAATGACAGAATAAGTGGGACATATGAAGGAATAAAATACTAATGTCTTATTGAAACCAAAGATAGCCATGGTAAACATGTTTTTCTTGTGTTTAGCTTTTTAAAAATTTTCTTTTACAAAATGTAAAAATGGAGAAAGAAGTAAGGTTATTTAGGGATAAAAAAAACTAATAAAGACAGTTATACTTAAATTTTGAAATATGAAAAGTAAAAAGACTAAATTCTTAAAAAAATACATGAATTTATGGCATAATATTGGGCTTAACTTATCATGAAATTGATTGGAGGTCTCTGATTGGTATACTCTGTTGGAGGATTTGGAAACAGAGATGTTGGTATGTGTTCCAACATGTTCCATTCAGTAAGGAGTCTATCCTTAACTCTTCATGGAACTTGGTTGGAGCTCTTAAATGCACAACTAGAAGACTAGTTGTCTGCAATAGAAGACCAGCTAGGTGTAGCCGTTGGCTCCCACCTTCGACGGGCATCATTAAAATGAATACTGACGGGGGCTCATGATCCAATATTGGGTTTGGCAGCTTCGACAGCGGTGGCGAGAGATGATTTTGGTAATCGGGTTTGTGGGATAGTTAAAAATATTGGTAGAAGTGGTGTGGAGCAAGTGGAGCTCTGGGCGATCTATGACGGACTTATTATAGCATGAGATGCTCAATGGCGAGATATCTTTGTGGAAACAGATTGTGCTTTTGCTTTTAAAGATATCACTGACGACTTGTGAGGGGGTGTTCAGAGAGATTTGGTCATTAGAATTCGGGAGCTAATAAGTCGTGATTGAAATGTTGTCTTTAAGCAGATCCCACAAGAGGTAAACTTTGTCACACATTCGTTGGTTGGTATGATGAAGGAAGCGTCGATTGGTACTCAATGTTTCATAGTGCCCCTCTTTGGTCAGTCATCTTGTCAGGGTGGATAGCATATTTGGGTGTTCAAACCTATTATTTCTTGGTAGTTTTTTTAACTCTTTCCTTGTTACAAAAAAAAAACTATATATCATATCTATTTAAAAAAGAGAGAGTAATTTCTACTCCTATTGATCTCAATGTAAATCATATCTTTTATAAATGACTCCATTTATCATAAACTATCATGGAAATAAATATAATAAATAAGAGAAAATGAAGGCATTAATGTAATCCTAACTAGAGGTAATAAAGAATTCCTGATTGCCCTCTTTCAAGGAGTTTCATTCACCATTATCCAACCCTTAAAAAGTTTTTTTTATACATTATTTCTTTTTAACAAAATTTGCATTTATTTTATTAAACTCATTATAGGTTTGGATTATTTTTGCTTTTTTTAACACAATGTCTAGAAGTACCATAGTCCCTCTCGAACCCATAAATAGGAGGATAATATGCTTTAGCGCACTCAAACCTATGTCCTCCTGTATTGACAACAATACTCATACCAATCGAGTTAAGACTCAATTGGCATCTGTAATATTATAATAGATTAGACACAAAATTATATAACGTAAATACACTAACTTATTGGAAAAAAAAACATGAAAAAATAATAATGTTGAAAAGTTTTCTTTTTCCTATACAAAATATTTGATAAGTTATACAAATACGATACATGATAAATATAATTAAAACAAAAAATGTTACCCAAACATAAATGGAATGGATTTTGGTCTATTTAGTATTGCTTCTAAGAAGCACTTTTGTGACAAAAATATTTTTAAATAAGCTGCTTTTTGAGAGAAAAAGTGCTTCTCTCAATTCAAAAATTGGCCCAAAAACACTTTTTTTCAAAAGATAATAATTTTAGTTTCTCCCCATAAGTAAAAAGCACTTTTGAAAAATATTCCTAAATTAGGCCTTCGTGAGATAAGATATGAGAAGACCTTCGTGAGATAAGATATGAGAAACCCACTCTCCTTAGGCTAAAACTAAATGTAATCACAATAGCTATATCTGCTCTTGTTTAGCAAACAAAACAAATGGCCTACCTGATCACCTGTATTAACACACATTATATGTCTTGTAAGATATCATTGAACACTTGAGGGTAGGTAGGAGATTGTATTTTCCCAGTGTTGATCAAGATGAAGGAATCTTGAAAATTAACTTCATTTAGGTGATGGAGTTTCCATTTGTGTTAGCGTTTAGGGGATAAATGAGATGCGCCTACAACTGCTAGAGGGAATATGTAACTGAAGAGAAATCTCCTAGTAAGAAAAAACATGGGTTTTGCCTTAGGGTTTAGACTCATAAGTGCCCCAAAACTAGATTTTTTTCTTCTTCAAAGTTTACAAATACAAATAAAAAATAATCACAAATACAATATATATACGAGTATAAATGATCAAATTAATATAAAGTACAAATGATCGAGCAAGTAAAATATAATCAAACAAAACCCACACAAGGGTAGCATCAAGAGGTTGCCAGGGGCTTTGACCCCCTAAGATGTGAAATCTCATTTTTAACCTTTTAAAATTTATGAAATTTTAAGTTAGAACAAGGTAAAATTTCACTTTGACCTCCAAAATGATAAAATTTTGATTTAATCTTTGAAAAAAATTAAAAAAAACATAAGCTATTAAAATGATAAAATTATATTTTTAGCTCTTATTAAAAGATGCAATTTAATTCTGGCCCCCACAAAAATTTTCTAGCATCACTCGTGAACCCACATATGCCAACTGAGTGTGGTGGAACTAGAGACCCACGTATGTAAAGACGAATTGGGGGGGTGGCAGGGGCCTCGCCCCACTAATTTTGTAAAATTTCTTTTAAGCCCCTTTAAGTTTTAAAATATTTTATTTTGATATTATAATTACTGTCTAGAAAAAAGGAAAAATTTGTGTTTGGCCTCTAAAGTTTTTCAAAGATTTTTTAAATTTGACTTCTTTTATAGAATATATATTTTTTAATGATAAATTTGGTAACTTTTTGGTTTAATTTAATAAACTAATACAAAGTAGTTTCTAAATATTAATTAAGTAAAAATAAACTTAAATAATTATAATATCTAATAAAAATTGAGCATTTAACTTTTACTTTTCTTAAATTTTGATAATCAAGATTATCCTGAATTTAAAAATACATGGTTAAAAGTAGGTCCAACCCATCTTTGAACATGTTTATAAAAATATCCTAATTGCAGGTGATAATAGTCGATCCTTGTAGGATCACCCTCTTTCTTATTTGCCCTTTTCTCAAAAGCAGAGTTTTTCTACTTCTAGTGCTTTCTCTGCATATTGTTTCGTACTCTTCTGTGTATTGATGAACTCCTTGGACGACATCCGAACATTCCGGTTGGTTCAGATCGGATTTTGGGGCTGTTCCAGTCGATACCTCTTATGAAATGGCAATTGAATCAGCAAAATAGCATAAGACAATCAGAGGAACAGTAGTAGGCTAAGCATAGAAGTAGACTAATACATATCAAGTTTCACAAGGACCAAAAATTTCATAACCTAGCACACTATATGATCGGACAGAAAGAAAAAGGGTAACCTATCTATCAATAGATGTGATTAAAGAATTCAATAGATAACAAGTAAATGGAAGACATGATGAAGACTGATTCCTTTGCATCATCATTTGCACTGTGTGATGAAGAGGGTCCTAAGCATTTGATCATTAATTAGTAAGTGAATTCAAAAAAAAAATGGGATTTCGTCTTTTTCTTTCTTTCCACCGTCCATCATAGTTGAGAGCTTGGAAAACCTTCAAAAATTCTCCTAAGCATTTGATCATTAATTAGTAAGTGAATTCAAGTCCTTTTATTGTAATTTTTATAAATTTGAGGTCATGAGAACTTTGATTTAGCTAGCTTATGTACCAATTTATAAAACTGTTAAAGTTTTAAAAAATTATCATTATTGATTCTTTGAAATATTTAATTCGGATCAACACGGCCTTAATCTAAAGCATGAATCCACTGTATATACTTAAACAATACAAGTTTTGTTAACCAACTCAATCTACCCAAGCTCATCAAGGATAATTGTTGCAACCACAAAGATTATACAGTTTGTATGCACTCGCTCTCAACCCAAACTTTTTTATCGAAAGCTAGTAAGCACACTCAAAGATATGTACAATAAATTTTCACAAAAGACAAAAAAAAGTCTCTCGAAGTAAATATATTAGTGCTCACAAAATACTAATTCTATTTCAAGTATATGGAAAACTATTCTTTTATAGGTGTGTAGCATGATTGTAGAGAATTGATAATATTTTAGTAAATTTTCAGAATAATCCTCCATAATTTCTTTCTAAATAAACTCAAAATATCTCTTCATTAAAGTCAAAGAATGGTCATAAAAGAAGAGAGATAAAATATCTTAAGGACTCCCATATCCCATAATTATTCTAGTTTTCTCTTACAAAAACTTCTATTATTTTGCATAAAATCGTGATAAATATCACTTAATAAACATCTTCTTACAAGTTAAAAATAATCAACACATAATATAAAAACTATTTAAGCGTAAAAATTAAACAGAAAGTGTAACACCCCCATACTTGACCCGGTTATCGAGTTAAGGCATCAAGATGTCACATTCGTTGCCGAAGCAACTACTAAAAATTTCAGATCAATGTATCATATTATTTAATTAATATAGATTATTAAAACATTCACAATAGATCATTAAAATTTTAGTAATAATTGAATTTACGATAGAACTAATTATGAGTTAAAGGAGCTCATTAAAACATTCACAATTGATCAAAGGCCAAATTGTATAGTGCTAACACCATTTTTTTGACAAAACGGGGTCAACTTGGATTTTGAAAATGAAAACAAAAATGGGAGTCGCCACCAATCTTTTTTGATGAGGTGTGATCGGGTCACCTCGTAAAACAGTTGTTTTTAATAAACGATTTAGATTTATTAAAACAATGCATTTGGTCTGCGAAAATCAAAGAAATAGGTTCGGGAGTCGGTTACGTACGAGGAAGGATTAGCACCCTTGTAACGCCCAAAATTGGTACCTAGTTGATTACTTAATGTCTTGATGTCGAAAATTAAAAACTCGAAAAGAATTTAAAAATACGATCCCTCTTTATATTGTGTTATTTTTAAAATTACTTGAATAAATCAAAATGGAAAATGCCTCCTAATCTCGAAGTAACAAGATGTAACATCCAGTAAGTTAGGACATGACACCTCGTATTTTTGAGAGTAAGCTTGCATTTTATTTTCTTTAAACCTCATTTATTTCAATTTTAAAAGGATATTCGATTATTTAGATTCAATGCGAGAAAAATCGAAACCCAGTAAGTTAGGGCACGACTTTCCCGAATTTCCAAATACGGAATATTGCCTTTATTATTTTGAAAGTTTAAAAGGATATTTGGCCATTTGGTCGAACGAGAAATCGAAACCCAGCACGTTAGGGCACGTTTTCTCGATTTTCCAAACGAAAAATATTGCCTTATTTTAAAATTATCCCTTTGAAGAATGGGTGAAAGTCGATGAAATATCTAAAAATAATACGCATGTTTTTTTATCATTCCTTAAAAGAAATCGTTGGAAAACTTTAAAAGGATCATACGTGGCTAACGATGATATAAAACATGAATAATAATTTATGAGCAAAATGTTATGTTAATGATTGGAAATAATACGAAAGCAAATAAACAAATTATAACGTACCACACCATATTTTAATAAACAAATAAACGAAACAAAATAATTGAATAAACAAACAAACAAACAAATAAACGAATAAATCGATCACATCACATGCATCATTTTAATACATCAATGTTAATAATCCAAGTTAACGAAACGAAATAATAGAAGACAACTTTATAACTAAAGTCTAAAACAAGTAATTCATGAGATCAATTCGAAATGAATGATAAAAATACTCCAAACAAATAATATATGAAACCAAGAATGAATAATACTAACATAGTTTAAAATGAATAAATAAACAAAAAACACAAAAACAGTATCTTTTTCTTTATTAAAAATAAAAGATAAAAAAGGTGAAAGGACAATATATATATGGTAGTTTAAAAAACAAATAATATAAATAAAAAGTTTAAATAAATATTAGGTGGAACATTTAAAATAAATAATATATGTAAAACGTGAAATACATAATAGTAAAAGAAGGGCCCTTAAAAAAATAAAAACTAAAGGACAATACACTGATTAAATGGAATAGGAAAAAACTGAGATCGAGACCAAAATTCGGGGTTTAAATTCGCAAATAAGTAAAAGAGGCGATTTGGGGCTGAAATGGAATGCGCTGTGGACATGGGGGACTAACTACGCAATATTCCCGGTCCCCTGCGCGCATCGTTTAACATGGACCAGATTGGAACAAGCGAAAAATATACGGCCAAAATTAAAAGAAATAAAAGGCAGCATTGAATGTGCCGCAGGATTGGAGGGACCAAAGGCGCAAATTACCCATCAGGGCAAGCATGCACAGGTCTCCCCTCCTTCAAACGGCGCCGTTTCAATTACTATAAAAACTAAAAAATTGTCCTGTTGTTTCATTTGCTGTCAAAGAACACAAAAATAAAAATAAAATGGAGGTCCCATTTCTCTGCTAAGGTTCCAGGCCTAGCCTTGGAACCCCACTGCCGTCACGCCTCCCCTGCCCGGTGGCCGGAGCCATGCAAGGGCGCCTTCAAGCCGCGCATTGAAGCGCATTTTGAGATCGGGGCCATGGAGCAGGGAAACGAGGGGAAGAAGAAAAGCTTTGGCCCCTCCCTATACCCGTGTCCGGCGACGGCAAAGGGCTGATGACGACGACAGACTCAGTGGGGCCGATTCAGGTGAGTTGATTCCCTTTTCCTTTTTTTATCTTCTTTGTTAATTTTTTAAAATGGATTTGGAAGAAAAAAAACAAGTAAATAGAAAAAATATCAAAAGAGAAACAGAGAGAAATAGTCTAAAATCAACCTTTGGAATTCGGTTTCTGAGTTTGGATTGACTTATGTGTGTAAAAAAAAAAACAAGGATTTGATCTAGGCTTTTATAGCCGATTTGAACAACTCTCTATTCTACTGTTTTTGTTGTCTGCTTGTGCTTATTAGCTTCTTAGTTGTTGCGTGTTCACCTTTCCTTACAGGTAGCAGTGGTAGAGGCGGCTGAGGTGTCAGACGCAGTGGCAGAGGCGTGCGTTGGAGGTGTGGCAGAGTGCAGGCTAAGCATTGAAGCTTGCGGCTGCTAGCTTGGGGAAGCAAACCAGGGTTTGCTGAAAATTTTTAGTTTTAGGCTGTAGGCTACATTGGGCCTGTTATTTTTTCTTTGTAATTGGACTGTTATTTATCTTGTTTTAATATTTGGGCCCGGGCAGAAATTGGGTCTTACAGCTGCCCCTCTTTGCTCATTATTGTGTAACGAGAATAGAGCAAAGACCAAGAAAAACCAATTTTGCCTGGTCTCGTCGATTCTTGACTTGTTCTAGCTTCTCTTCTTCAAGTAGCTCCATTTTAGTCCACCATGTCTTATTGCTTCGATCCATTTCACAGCATCTTCAGAGAGACATGACTTCAATCTATTCTGCTGCAACTTCATGGGAATGAGATTTGTGGTTTTAATCCACTCCACTGCAACTTCAGGGAGATAGGATTGGTTTCTTCTGTCTGCTCCACTACTGCTTAGGGAGATAAGACTTGATACGATCTGTTCCACTACTGCTTAGGGAGATAAGATCTGTGGTTTTAATCCGCTCCACTGTAACTTCAGGGAGATATGATTGATTTTTTTGTCTGCTCCACTACTGCTTAGGGAGATAAGACTTGATGCGATCTGCTCCACTACTGCTTAGGGAGATAAGATCTGTGGTTTTAATCCGCTCCACGGCAACTTCAGGGAGATAGGATTGGTTTCTTTCGTCTGCTCCACTACTGCTTAGGGAGATAAGATCTGCAATCTTCAACCTACTTCACTGCTACTCAGGGAGATGAGGCCACTGGCTTTAATGTACTCCACTATAATCTCAGGGAGGTAAAATCCGCCATCTTCGATCTGCTCCACTACTGCTTAGGGAGATAAGATCTGTAATCTTTAATCTATTCCACTGCTGCCCAGGGAGATAGAATTACTGGCTTCAATGTACTCCACTGTAATCTCAGTGAGGTAAAATCTGCCATCTTCGATCTGCTCCACTACTGTTTAGGGAGATAAGATCTGTAATCTTCAATCTATTCCACTGCTGCCCAGGGAGATAGAACTTCTGGCTTCAATGTACTCCACTGTAACAACAGGGAGGTAAAATCTGCCATCTTTAATCTGCTCCACTACTGCTTAGGGGGATAAGATCTGTAATCTTTAATCTATTCCACTACTGCCCAGGGAGATAGAACTTCTAGCTTCAATGTACTCCACTGTAACAATAAGGAGGTAAAATCCGCCATCTTCAATCTGCTCCACTACTGCTTAGGGAGATAAGATCTAAAATCTTCAATCTATTCCACTGCTGCCCAGGGAGATAGAACTTCTGGCTTCAATGTACTCCACTGTAACAACAGGGAGGTAAAATCTGCCATCTTTAATCTGCTTCACTACTGCTTAGGGAGATAAGATCTGTAATCTTCAATCTATTCCACTGCTGCCCAGGGAGATAGAACTTCTGGCTTCAATGTACTCCACTGTAACAATAAGGAGGTAAAATTCGCCATCTTCGATCTGCTCCACTACTGCTTAGGGAGATAAGATCTAAAATCTTCAATCTATTCCACTGTTGTCTAGGGAAGTAGAATTTTTGGCTTCAATGTACTCCACTGTAACAACAGGGAGGTAAAATCGGCCATCTTCGATCTGCTCCACTACTGCTTAGGGAGAAAAGATCTGAAATCTTCAATCTATTCCACTGTTGCCCAGGGAAGTAGAATTTATGGCTTCAATGTACTCCGCTGAGGTAAAATCCGCCATCTTCGATCTGCTCCACTACTGCTTAGGGAGATAAGATCGGTGGTTTTAATCCTTTTAATTGTAATGTCGGGGAACACGATTCGCCATTGTAGCTTCAATCAGTTCCACTGCACCACTAGGAAAGTAAGATTCACCGTTGCGGCTTCAATCTTTTTAATTGCAATGTCGGGGAAACAAGATTCGCCGTCATAGCTTTATCTGCCCCACTGCATCGCTAGAGAGATAAGGTTTGATAAGATCTTCTCTACTGCAACTTCAGAGAGATAAGATCTATTTTCTTCGATCTACTTCGCCACCAGTATGGGAAGACAAGATCTGCATCTTCGATCCACTTCCTACTAATATAGGAAGACATGACCTACTATCTTCGATCTACTTCACGCCAATACATGAAGACAATATCTACTTTTTTTATCTATTTCGCCACCAGTATGGGAAGACAAGATCCGCATCTTCAATCCACTTCCTACCAATATGGGAAGACAAGACCTGCTATCTTCGATCTACTTCACGCCAATACATGAAGACAAGATCTGCTTTAATGACTTCAATCCATCCCACTGCAACTTCAGGGGTATAGGATCTGTTTATTTGATCTGTTCTCTGGGGAACATGACCTGTAAAATCTATTTTATGAACCTATTTATGCCTAGTGTTTAGGATGACATGATCAGAATAAATCAAATGCTCCTAACTAGATGTGTATGAATGATATTTGCATGAATGTAGAATGTCATGAGAATGATCCCTTTTTAATGTTTGGGTTGTCGTTCCTCGTTGTTCATCAAGGTTCTATCACTGATGTTTTCTCGTTCAGCAAGTATCTTTGACAGAAGATTCAAAGAAATAGTCTCAATTTAGACTATCATTTTTCAAATGTTTTCAACCCTCAGGTTTGGTCAGTTCTAAACAATAGTCCTGTTTCAGGTCATCGTATTATTTAGAAACTTTCAAGGTAATATGCAGAACTCCTTTTGCATGAGTATTGTCAGTCCATTAATCGTTATTTCAATGAAAAATGCTTGAAAAAGATTATCAAAATTGACAAAATGAAATTTTGTTGAGAGCAAAGCTCTAAACAAACAAATCAATCAAGATAGCAAATTTTGCTGAGATACGAGATGTATAAGATGAAAAAGATTATCACAATAGATAAGATGAAAATTTGTTGAGAGCAAAGCTCTAAATGAACAAATTAATCAAGATAGCAAATTTTGCTAGAATACAAAATGAGAATACATTAATCAAGATGGCGTATTTTTTCAAAATACAAAAGATGAATAAAATGGAAATAGGTGCCCCCAATATCGTAGTATGAGCTTCTCTGTTCTAAACTTCTTGAGGACCCTTTTTGAACTTGACATTTGTTTAGAAGTCCCAAAAGACTTTGTTGATGCCCCAAGATGTAGCATCTCTCCTTTTTATTAATTTAGAGAGGGCAAGACTACCGCATGCCTCGCATTTGATCGAAATTTGAACTGCCTATTTTTGGGTTTTCAATTCAAAACTCCTTTTGGTCTTAAGGTGCCCTTTGCGGGTTTTCACCTTGGCCTCTCCTTTTTCTTTTTCATTTTTCTTCTTTTATTTTTGTGTTTCTTTTTTTCAAGTGAAGTATTTATTGCTCGAACCAGAATTCTCAAGATTAGGCAGGTTCTTGCCATCCATCTTGGTCAATATCAATGCTTCTTCAGATAAGGCCTTCCACATAATGTCCTTTCTAGTTTGGCATCCACTTTCTTCTGTAGTCCTTTTGTATGGGAAGGATCTTCTTCGATATCAGGTCCCCCTCATGGAATTCTCTAGAGCAAACCTTTTTTGGTGAACTCGTATTATTCGCTTTTGGTACATTTAACCATGACGGATAGCTTTCAACCCTTACTCTTCGATCAAATTTAACTGATTATATCGGGCTTGGATCCATTCTGCTTCATCCAACTTTAACTCTGACAAGACTCGAAAGGAAGAAATATCACCTTCGATGGGTAAAACTTCCTCTATTCTATATACCAATGAGAAATGAGGTGCCCCAGTAGAGGTTTTTTTATTTTTTTTGTCTCTTTTGTTTTTTTGTTTTTGGTTTTTTTTCCACTGAATCGTTCATTTTGGGGCGACATGGTGTTAATCTTGAGCAGACTGCAAACTTCTGATGTCATGCAGTTGTTCAAATTCAATGCATTGTCTAATATGATCCTTTTTGGCATTCCATATTGACATATGATTCTTCAAGAAATTTGTTGATTGTCAGCTTTGCGATATTGGCATATGAAACAACCTCTACCCACTTTATAAAGTAATCGACGACCACAAAGATGAATCGATAACCGCCAGAAGCTTTTGGCGAGGTCGGCCCAATGACATCCATGCCCCTCATAGAAAAAGTCAATAGAAAAGTCATAATCATGAAGAGATAAAGGAAGCACATCAATCTTGTCTCCGTAAATTTGGCCCTTGTGGCGTTTTTGGTATAACTGATGCAATCCCCTTCCATGGTGGACCAGCGGTACCTAAATCTCACGATTTACTTGGCCATTGCAAAATTAATGCATGTGTTCCTTAGACACCCTTATGGACATTTTCTAATACTTTCTTAGCCTCAATAGCATCCACACGTCTTGGTAGCTCAGGCATATCTTGATCATGCGAAAACATCTTTGAATTCTCAGAGTAACTCAATGACGTCCCGCTTTGTCTCTGCGGTGATACAGGCTCTGATTTTCACCTTTTTCTCTTCTCCTAAGCTCACAATTTCCAATTTTTTTTTTGTAAGGTAGGATCTGTTTTTCGACTTACTCTACCATCCTTAACAAATAGGAGATAAGCTACAGTCTCGATCATCTTCGAAGTTTTGAGGTTCCTCTAGACGCATATCTTGCTCAAAAGAAAGTTCTGAGTCAATAGCAGTGTCGCTCATATCATTGATATCTAGAGACCTGTTCTA
Organism: Gossypium hirsutum; assembly: GCF_007990345.1. Classification (NCBI taxonomy): domain Eukaryota; kingdom Viridiplantae; phylum Streptophyta; class Magnoliopsida; order Malvales; family Malvaceae; genus Gossypium; species Gossypium hirsutum. Next base: position 57,051,532 of record NC_053449.1, on the reverse strand, counting down.
GGGACGAAGGAAGATTTAAAGAGCTAATAAATCAAAGGGTAATTACCTGTGTGGTATGAATATGAATGATAATGGAAAGAACAAAAGAATGTTTGCCAAAACAAGACAAAAAGATGCATTTCGTTAAAATAAATAATAGTGGACATGTGCCTTTTTCACAAAAGGATTTTCTATTGCTCCCAGGCTTAGAGCAATAAAAATGTTCTGAATATTACTCTGAACTGGTCTTTAAAAAACAAGAATCTCCTCCACAGTCCCGTTGTCCAGAACGCCTTTAGGGATGTAGAAACAAATTTCTGATAGGTTTTTTAGTACATTCTTTAAAGGCACAAACACCTTTACCTCCTGAACCATCGATACGTTCGAAGAATTATAATTCTCTATCATTCATCTGGCTCTGTACTAGAGTTATGAACTCAATACACTTTTGGATTTTAGGGAATTTATTGTATGAAATGAAATGTAATGTTAATGAATGGAGAAGATGCATGCAATAAAATGTAATGCAAATATATGAATGCAAAAAGAGACGTTGATTTTGGTCCAATTCCATTAGAACAACTTTACTAGAAAACAAATCTCTTTACATAAAGCAGATATATATACGGCTTTGCCCTCATAGACAGAAACATTCGATCCTCTTCTTCATTCGAGCGTTAAGATAAATCTCACGAACTCTTCAAGAGGAACATCTCTTCTATCTCATTTTTACTTGATCCGGGCCGTGACTCGTTGCTCACTCAACCTCGTGATACTCGTTGGCTTATCTTTTAAGAAAGTTCAGCGGCTCTCGAATAATCCTTGTCACCTTGAATTCTCGGGCAACGGAGCAATGGTTGTATAGTCCTCCATTAAACTATCATCCTTCTCTTATCACGTTTTCTCGGACCATATTCGGACAACCGTATTATTATCCACTTTATCAAGAAACTCATTTCCTTATGACAAGCTCCCTATTTAACAACTGAACGTGAATCAACACCTCTTTTTTTATGATGAAAATGCAATGCAATCATAACCAAAACAAAAGAAAACAGGTTAGTACAAAGCAAAAGCAAGTAAGAATAAATGGAACACCTATTCGGGTGACCACTAGGGGTTTGAAGTGGTTCTATCTAGGGTAGGCTCTTAGGTTCACTACATGTGGTTCGGCTCTAAAGCGAAGGTACCCGAACCAGCAGATTCCTCGATCCTTACCCATTATAGGCTCGTACGGACTGAGTTCGGTTCAGAGGAATACATTTCCCTATGGCTGCACGGAGATGAAAATCTCACGAAGACATAGGTACGGATGTATCCCGAAAGCGATTCGCTATCCTGCACGGAGGTGAAGACCTCACGAAGGAAATAGCTTCTCACTCCCACTTAAAAGGTATGACCAACGGTCATGCAATGCAATGCAAAAATATATCAAGACTTAAACCAACACAACAACTATAAAAGCACAATGATGAAGATCGTAATAAAGACGAATCAAATGCAATGAACGGATCGTAAATTTAAATTAAATTCACAATTTTCGACAAAAAGACAAAAAGTAATTAACGCGTGGCTTGACTCACAAATTTCATCCCCAGCGGAGTCGCCAAGCTGTTGACACCATTTTTTTGACAAAACGGGGTCAACTTGGATTTTGAAAATAAAAACAAAAATGGGAGTCGCCACCAATCTGTTTTGATGAGGTGTGATCGGGTCACCTCGTAAAACGATTGTTTTTAATAAACGATTTAGATTTATTAAAACAATGCATTTGGTTTGCGAAAATCAAAGAAATAGGTTCGGGAGTCGGTTACGTACGAGGAAGGATTAGCACCCTCGTAACGCCCAAAATTGGTACCTAGTTGATTACTTAATGTCTTGATGTCGAAAATTAAAAACTCGAAAAGAATTTAAAAATACGATTCCTCTTTATATTGTGTTATTTTTAAAATTACTTGAATAAATCAAAATGGAAAATGCCTCCTAATCTCGAAGTAACAAGATGTAATATCCAGTAAGTTAGGACATGACATCTCGTATTTTTGAGAGTAAGCTTGCATTTTATTTTCTTTAAACCTCATTTATTTCAATTTTAAAAGGATATTCGATTATTTAGATTCCATGCGAGAAAAATCGAAACTCAGTAAGTTAGGGCACGACTTTCCCGAATTTCCAAATACGGAATATTGCCTTTATCATTTTGAAAGTTTAAAAGGATATTTGGCCATTTGGTCAAACGAGAAATCGAAACCCAACACGTTAGGGCACGTTTTCTCGATTTTTCAAACGAAAAATATTGCCTTGTTTTAAAATTATCCCTTTGAAGAATGGGTGAAAGTCGATGAAATATCTAAAAATAATACGCGTGTTTTTGACCATTCCTTAAAAGAAATCGTTGGAAAACTTTGAAAGGATCATACGTGGCCAACGATGATATAAAACATGAATAATAATTTATGAGCAAAATGTTATGTTAATGATTGGCAATAATACGAAAGCAAATAAACAAATTATAACGTACCACACCACATTTTAATAAACAAATAAACGAAACAAAATAATTGAATAAACAAACAAACAAATAAACGAATAAATCGATCACATCACATGCATCATTTTAATACATCAATGTTAATAATCCAAGTAAACGAAACGAAATAATAGAAGACAACTTTATAACTAAAGTCTAAAACAAGTAATTCATGAGATCAATTCGAAATGAATGATAAAAATACTCCAAACAAATAATATATGAAACCAAGAATGAATAATACTAACATAGTTTAAAATGAATAAATAAACAAAAAACACAAAAACAGTATCTTTTTCTTTATTAAAAATAAAAGATAAAAAAGGTGAAAGGACAATATATATATATGGTAGTTTAAAAAACAAATAATATAAATAAAAAGTTTAAATAAATATTAGGTGGAACATTTAAAATAAATAATATATGTAAAACGTGAAATACATAATAGTAAAAGAAGGGCCCTTAAAAAAATAAAAAATAAAGGGCAATAAACTGATTAAATGGAATAGGACGAAATTGAGATCGGGACCAAAATCCGGGGTTTAAATTCGCAAATAAGTAAAAGAGGCGATTTGGGGCTGAAATGGAATGCGCTGTGGACATGGGGGACTAACTACGCAATATTCCTGGTCCCCTGCGAGCATCGTTTAACATGGACCAGATTGGAACAAGCGAAAAATATGCGGCCAAAATTAAAAGAAATAAAAGGCAGCATTAAATGTGCCGCAGGATTGGAGTAGAGGTGCTCATGGGCCGGGCCGGGTTCGAGCCGGGCCCATAAAAAAATTTCGGCCCGAGTCCGGCCCAGCCCGAAATATGGGCCTAAAATTTTGCCCAGGCTCGGCCCGAGAAAAAAAATCATAAGCCTGGGCCCGGCCCATTTTTTAATAAATACCAAAAAATTATTTTAAAAATTAAAAAAAGTATTTTAAAAATATTTTAAAATTAAAAAAATTTAAAAAGTATTTTAAAAATATTTTAAAATTAAAAAATAATAATAAAAAGTATTTTAAAAATATTTTAAAATTAAAAAAATTTAAAAAAATAAATATATTTATTATATCGGGCCGGGTCGGGTCGGGCCTGGGGCCAAAAAAGTGGTACCCGAGGCCCAGCCCGTTTTCTAAACGGGCCTCGTTTTTTTGCCCAAGCCCATATTTCGGGCCTATATTTTTACCCAAACCCTCCCATATTTCGGGCGAGCTGTCGGGCGGGGCCGGGCCGCCCGGCCCATGAGCACCTCTAGATTGGAGGGACCAAAGGCGCAAATTACCCATCAGGGCAAGCATGCGCAGGTCTCCCCTCCTTCAAACGGCGTCGTTTCAATTACTATAAAAACTAAAAATTTTTCCTGCTGTTTCATTTGCTGTCAAAGAACACAAAAAAAAAAGTAAAAGGGAGGTCCCCTTTCTCTGCTAGGGTTTCAGGCCTAGCCTTGGAACCCCACCGCCGTCACACCTCCCCTACCCGGTCGCCGTAGCCATGCAAGGGCGCCTTCAAGCCGCGCGTTGAAGCGCATTTCGAGATCGGGGCCATGGAGCAGGGAAACGAGGGGAAGAAGAAAAGCTTTGGCCCCTCCCTATACCCGTGTCCGGCGACGGCAAAGGGCCAATGACAACGACAGACTCAGTGGGGCCTATTCAGGTGAGTTGATTCCCTTTTCCTTTTTTTTTATCTTCTTTGTTAATTTTTAAAATGGATTTGGAAGAAAAAAATAAGTAAATAGAAAAAATATCAAAAGAGAAACGGAGAGAAATAGTCTAAAATCAACCTTTGGAATTCGGTTTCTGAGTTTGGATTGACTTATGTGCGTAAAAAAAAAAGGATTTGATCTAGGCTTTTATAGCCGATTTGAACAACTCTCTATTCTACTGTTTTTGTTTGTTTTTGTTGTCTGCTTGTGCTTATTAGCTTCTTAGTTGTTGCGTGTTCACCTTTCCTTGCAGGTAGCAGTGGTAGAGGCGGCCGAGGTGTCAGACGCAGTGGCAGAGGCGTGCGTTGGATGTGTGGCAGAGTGCAGGCCAAGCATTGAAGCTTGCGGCGGCTAGCTTGGGGAAGCAAACCAGGGTTTGCTGAAAATTTTTAGTTTTGGGCTGTGGGCTACATTGGGCCTGTTATTTTTCCTTTGTAATTGGACTGTTATTTATCTTGTTTTAATATTTGGGCCGGGGCAGAAATTGGGTCTTACATATAGTTCATAAAAAATTTTGAACTGTCGTTGCGACATTGGGGTTTCCACGTTGTGACATGGCGAACTTGTCATCATAACGTCGTCTCCATTTTCCTACAAGTTCAAAGCTTTATTTTTATTTATTTATGTTATATCATTGCTTGGATATATATTTAGATGTCATAACCGCCACTTCATTTTACATATCATTCACTTACATCTATTTTTAATATCAAGTCCTCATAAAAACATGCCATTCAATCAAAGATAACAAAATATATAAAATTAACACAAATATTAAAGTTTTACAAATAAGACCATTGGAGGACTTGCTAGTTTACCCACTTTACGTATATTTCATATTTATTTTTAAATTGTGCCAATCAATTTAATTCTTCATAAAATTTTAACAAAGAATTCAATATCGCATCAATTAATAATTATTCACTTATTATTTTATCAATTCGTTTAAACATACTCGTATGTATTAATCATTCCATCACTTACAACCATTTCGAAACATTTCAAATTCATCTACTATATATATATTCATTTTTTTTCCTCCTCCTCCTCTCCATTCCACATCATTTTTGTATATATTTGTTAGAATCTTTAACTTTTAGTATATAACATGTTTATATGTAACATTATCTATAATTCCACTATTTACTTATGTGTTCATATCAAAGCTGTCCACTTGAGTCATAGTCACTAAATTATTTATATCTTGAGTTACAGAATTCGAAATTAAGATCCGCTTGACGTTTTTGAAACTAGACTCAAATATATTTTTACCATAAAAATTTAAGAATTTATGACTTAGCCAATAAGTACAATAATTTCTTTAAATTTGTCCCTGTTCTGCTGTTTGACAGCTTCGACCTTTCTTTACTAAAAATTAATTATCTCTTATTACGGGGTTTGGATGATGTTTCTGTTTGTTTCTCTTGAAAATACGCTCATTAAGAATTTAAAAATATAAATTTAAAACCCTAATAATTTTTTTTAGAATTTTTTTATGATTTTCCAAAGTCAGAACAGGGGAACCCGAATTCACTCTGACCTTGTTTCACAAAAATTAATATCTCTCAAACTATAAAATTCCGTTTCTTTCACCGTTTCTTCCATATGAAACTAGACTCAATAAACTTTAATTACATATTTAATTCAATCTCTAAATAAATTTCTATAATTTTAGGTGAATTTTCAAAGTTAAGTCATTGCTACTATCCAAATTGTTTTAATGAAAAATTTATTTTCTTTTCCATGGTTCTTTGCTAGTATCTTTCATTCATTCACACATAATTGTCATACTTTTGATTACTATACAATTTAGACACTTATGTTTATGTGTAGATTACATATTCATTTCTTAATCTTAGTACTTTTCACCATATAAATCACATTCTCTCTTACCAATTTAGTGTTTTAAGTCTCTATTCTTCATCAAATACTTTCTATTTTTAGTATTTATATTAAATACATGTTTCATACATCTCACTCAAAGCATCTTTAACTCAATCTATTGAAATACAAGTAGGTTTAGTATGAAACTTACCTCCTTTGTCAATAATTTCTTCATTTCTTCTTCATTTCCATGCATTTCTCATATTCACCACTTTCCTTCCTTTTTCTTCTCATTTTCTCCACTTTCATCTACTATTTTCTTACTTCTAAATTGATGAACATATTCTCTAAAATCTCTACTTCATCTTCTCTCTTTAATATCCAAGGAAATTTTAAAAAATTTTGGGTAAAAATATAGGTTTTCATGGCAAAAGACTAAATTGTAAAGAAAAGAAAACTTCCTTTCTCACCCTTTCACTCACGTTGGAAGGATGATAAATTTCCTTCATTATCATCCTTCCTTTCTTTTTATACTACCGTTTTTTAAATAAAATAATAATAAATATCTAAGTAAAATATTAATAAAATAATATTTAACTAATTAAAAAAATTATCAAAATATCATCAACATCATCATTACATTCTAGAATTCTCCCTCTTGCTAATTGACCATTTTACCCTTCATGATCTTTTAAAATTTTATCCTTGAATCATCATTTAATTTGGTAAAATTGTGATTTAGTCCCTCATAATTCTTCACCTATTCAGTTTGGTCCTTACATGCCAATTCCATATCTTAGTAAATTGGGTTATTTTCACTTTTGGTCCTTCAACTTTCTTATTTTTACACTTTAATCCCCTAAATTTTGAATATTTACACTTGAGCCAAAAACTTTTCACATATTTACGATTTAGTCCATTCCTTAATACATCATGTCATACTTCTTGATTTAACTCTCTTTTGATATATTTCAACTTTCGTTTTCTTTGATCTTATACCTTATTTCGGTAAGATTTTATCTCATATTATTTACGACCAGGGGGTTTTTGAAGATGTTACAGAAAGCATGTTGTAATAGTCTTGTAACTTCAAAATATGACGAACAAAATTCTAACCACAGTATCATAGATTATTCACTTCTACTCGTTTAGAAACAAATGACCTTCTGATACGAGTCACAAAAGCCCAAATTCTTGAGGGCAAGGCCCAATAAGAAGATTCCAAGCCCAATCAAGAAATCCACCCATACTTAGTTGAAAATCAGGCCAAATTGTCAAAGTGGCCCAAGTTGTAAAGTTTTATTTTTATTTATTTATTTATTTTACTTAGTTTAAATGTTTATCCAAGAGTCCCAAATAAAAGACCCTTGGCCGAATTTTCATATTAAAATAATTAGGAGTTTTTTTTTTAGTTTTAGTTTTAGTGTTCTAATTAAATTAGGAAAACATTTGAAAGGCCTATTTATATGGCTTGGCCAACCACCCTACATTACATTACAATTACATTGAAAATTTCAGATTTGATTTGAGTGAAAATTCTCTTTGAGTTCTTCAAGGATTTTCTCTTGAGTTTTCTTTAGAAGTTGTTTTAACAATCTTTTTGATTGTGGGAGCCATCTTCAACCTTCTTCTTGCCATTGATATTCTTTGGAGGGGAGATTAGAGCCGTTTGAAGGGAGTTGTGAGATCTTTCGGGATTTCAAGGCTTCTTAGGACTTATCTTTTAATTTCTTACTGTCAAATTCTTTCTTTATTTCTACTTGTGCTGAATCATTATCTAATCTATTTTCTGTTCTTATTGTGTTTTCAGCCTTTTTCTATCTTAAGGAATCAGCCCACAAACCCCCAATTTCTAGGGTTTTTCCATACTCTTTTTGGGTGAAATTAGATTGTCGAAATTTGGGGAAAACTATCTTGGTGTTCAATTGGGCAGAATCACAATCTCCTTGAGGGTTTCAAGAACCCTAACACTTATTTCTATTCTCAATTTGATTCTTTGCTGATTTGGGGATTTTATTTCAGATCTGAAAATTCAAAAATCTAATCTTTTAATTTTCTGTTTCGTTTCAGATCTAATTGTTTAGGGTTTTCGTAGGAGTTTCTCGTGACTTGGCAACTCGATCTTGGTCCGCGCGCAACCCCGTATCATTTGGTATCAGATTTTGGGTGTTTTGGGTGTTCTTGGTTGATTTCTAAACTGATCTCTATTTTTTAAAGCATAAACGGCAGTTTTACCCAGAAAAATTGTTCAAAAAAAATCATTTGAGTGGGTAAACGTTGTCCGATTGATCTGAAATTTTACATACATGTGTTTGGCACTGTGATTGAATATAAAAAAATTATTCCCGCAAAAAAATCAGTCAAAAAGTCAAAAAATTGAAAAAAAAGACGAAATCCAATAAAAATTTTAAAAAAATTCAGCGGGTTGAGTTTGGTGCCCAAACTTTCCAGATCAAAAATTAAATATTTAAGGACATTCGAGATTTAATTTTGTGATTTTTTGAGATCAGGAACACCTCGAACGAAGTTGTCAAGTTACTCCACAGTTTTTCGGGTTTTCTGTTTTCAGCAATTTTTATTGATTCTTAGCTGTAGGTTTTCATTTGTTTGCTTTTTATTATCCTTTTAAAATATCTAACACCTTCTTGTTTCTTGTGTTAGTAGGATTTAAACGTGTGCACAATCCTTCCTCGGTGCAACACGAATCACTTGGTGTCTCGTCAGTTTTTGGCATCCTAGTGCAAATTAGGATTCTTTGGTAGTTTGGTTCACACTCTCTAATTGGTTGATATAAACTCTGATAAAGAACTCACAAGATTGAATTCGACCTCATTGAGAATTTGATTTTTCTTTTTGAGTGATTAATGGTGAGGTTTGCTAACTTTTATTTTTGAGTGTTGAGTGTTTATTTTTTACAGGTTTTGAAGATGTCTAAAGGTGATAATAATGATGCACTTATGAAAGTCCAACAACAGTTAGACAGACATACTGCTGCAATCACACAAATAAATGCTACACTTCAAGCATTGAATACTACTTTGAATGAGGTACGAGTGAATCAAAAACATCAATATCGAGATCCAATTAAGAAAGATAGGGATAACCAGCCCCATAGGTGCAACCCTCAACGTGTCCCTAGAATGGATGATGATTGTCATGATCATGGACAATCATCTTTGGCAAAACCAAAGAGCGAGCAGCAACGAGAACATCTCTTTCATACTCGCTGCCACGTACAAGGTAAGCTTTGTAGAGTTATTATTGATGGTGAAAGTTGCTCGAACATAGCCAGCACGACGATGGTGGAAAAGCTTTGCTTAACCACTACCAAGCATCCACAACCTTATCAACTACAAGGGCTTAGCAACAAAGGCCAATTTAGGGTCACTCAACAAGTGCGCATCGCCTTTTCTATCGGTAAGTATCAAGACGAAGTTGTGTGCGACGTAATGCCTATTCAAGCCTGCCATTTGTTGCTAGGAGAACCGTGGCAACTGGATCGAAAAGTCACTCACGATGGTCGTACCAATAGGTATTCTTTCAAGCATCAAGGAAAGAAACTTACCTTAGTGCCGCTCACTCCGGAACAAGTCCATGAGGACCAAATCAAACTGAGAAATTCTGTTAAAACAAGTGAGGAAAAAGAAAAAGAGAATGAAAAAGAGCAAAAAGAGATTGAGAGTGAAAAGGAATGTGAAACAGAAAAGAAAATTGAAAAAGAAGTTGAAGAAAGAAGAGAAAATGAGTTAGAAAAAGAAACAAAAGAAAAAGACGAGGAAAGGCTAGTGAGGAATGTTTCCACTAACCAAGATATGAATTTTTCTTGTGTTGCTACTTTTCAGGTTCCCGAAAGATCGAAAGATAACTTTCAACTTCAATACCTCTCAAATGAAAGACGCTTTCATACGATCAACTTAAGCAAAGATGAAATCACACTACATGATCCGAAGGTAAGCGAGGTAAGGAAATTTTAGAAACCGAGTCCAGTGCAGATTTGAAAATTATTGATAAAACTTTTGGTGACTTAGTTCTTAAAAGATCCCATCATTTTGATCCGATTAATTGTTACTCTTCAATTGTGGTTGATAAAGTCATTACGAAAAGAAGCGTGATTTGTTATTCTCTTGATTTACCTTGTGTAAAATCCTTGAATTTGTCCAAATCTGTTTTGGAGAATAAGGTAACGAAATTTGCCAAATTTGTTTTCAATTTATATTCTTGCCTTAAACAGTTTATGTGGTTGTACATGAAGTTTGAGTTCCATTTGACAAAGGTTAACTCAACAACGGAGATTTGACTACACTATGCCCCCGATGAACGAAGGTTTGTTTTAAATGAAAAAGGTAAAATCGACCCTTATTCTTTTGCTTATCGAGGTAAGATGCTTGAAACCTTTGAAACACTTTTGTACACCTCGGATAGTGATAAAGATCGTGTTGATGAACACTTAGATCGAAACGTGCTTGACTGTCCTATTTTATTTATTGATGATCTATCTGTTTTGATGGTTGATAAAAAGATTCTTGTTTTTGATAATGCATGTGTGAGTGAATCTATAGACCGTCGATTAATGCATGGTATGATTATGCAACTCTGTGAACCATGTAAATCTTTTCAAATACCTACTTGTGACGATTATGTTTACCATTTGATTTATTACTCGCAATTTATTCATGGTTTGTGGGAACAATGTGAGACGACTGAATGCCTTAAAACATGTCCATCTTTGTTTCAAATATTTGACGAGGCAGTGGTGAGTAAATTAGATTGTTTGCATGGTAATCTGAATCTGTCCATTCACATGCGTTATACCTGTTCTGTTATGCTTATGATTGGACTACAAGCTTGTTTCCGTTGCTATTTACTATCTCATGGCTATTCTTTTCAGTGGACTCAATTGCCATTAGTCCCGTTCGATAGAGGAAAGTCGAGTTCATTTGATTTTTCAGATTCGAGGACGAATCTTTTTGAGGAAGGGGGGAATGATACGAGTCACAAAAGCCCAAATTCTTGAGGGCAAGGCCCAATAAGAAGATTCCAAACCCAATCAAGAAATCCACCCATACTTAGTTGAAAATCAGGCCAAATTGTCAAAGTGGCCCAAGTTGTAAAGTTTTATTTTTATTTATTTATTTATTTTACTTAGTTTAAATGTTTATCCAAGAGTCCCAAATAAAAGACCCTTGGCCGAATTTCCATATTAAAATAATTAGGAGTTTTTTTTTTAGTTTTAGTTTTAGTGTTCTAATTAAATTAGGAAAACATTTGAAAGGCCTATTTATATGGCTTGGCCAACCACCCTACATTACATTACAATTACATTGAAAATTTCAGATTTGATTTGAGTGAAAATTCTCTTTGAGTTCTTCAAGGATTTTCTCTTGAGTTTTCTTTAGAAGTTGTTTTAACAATCTTTTTGATTGTGGGAGCCATCTTCAACCTTCTTCTTGCCATTGATATTCTTTGGAGGGGAGATTAGAGCCGTTTGAAGGGAGTTGTGAGATCTTTCGGGATTTCAAGGCTTCTTAGGACTTATCTTTTAATTTCTTACTGTCAAATTCTTTCTTTATTTCTACTTGTGCTGAATCATTATCTAATCTATTTTCTGTTCTTATTGTGTTTTCAGCCTTTTTCTATCTTAAGGAATCAGCCCACAAACCCCCAATTTCTAGGGTTTTCCATACTCTTTTTGGGTGAAATTAGATTGTCGAAATTTGGGGAAAACTATCTTGGTGTTCAATTGGGCAGAATCACAATCTCCTTGAGGGTTTCAAGAACCCTAACACTTATTTCTATTCTCAATTTGATTCTTTGCTGATTTGGGGATTTTATTTCAGATCTGAAAATTCAAAAATCTAATCTTTTAATTTTCTGTTTCGTTTCAGATCTAATTGTTTAGGGTTTTCGTAGGAGTTTCTCGTGACTTGGCAACTCGATCTTGGTCCGCGCACAACCCCGTATCACCTTCCTTCCTTACTAAATCTGACTTGACCCTTAATGCCATCGTTAGGGACGAAGTTAGAAGTCAGGGTGAAGACTCTTACTTGCCCCTGGTTTCCTCACTAACTATTGTAAAAGGTTAAGCATAGTCCGAACTATGCTTTTGATTATTATTAGATATACATGCCCGACCCTGGGGGTAGTTTGGGAGTGCATTTTTCTTCAGCTTTTAATGTTGGGGAAAAAATCTTTAGCGTTTTAAGTCTTTTGATCGACGCCTCATTGAAGACAAGAAAATAAAATAAAATAAAATAAAAGGGGCCTTAAATTCTTCGCCATAAACGCTTCATCTCCAACTCCTTGGCTTCTCTAAACTTCCTCTAGTTTCCAAATTCCAACCCCTAACATTAAAGCTAATGAAGAATTTCAAATTTTCCCAAAAAAATCAACGGTTACTAGCATTCAACCTTCTCTATTTTCCTATAACCATGGCAATAGAAGAAATTTTCTACAAGTTAAATAGAGTCAAATTTCATTTGAGTAATACATCATCCATCAACACCAATCAATTGAAGTTATTCATTTTTACTTTATATTTGAGAGATTGAGATTCTAAAATAATTTTTCGGACGGTCATCGTCGGCTTTGGTGACTCCCATCTGTGGTCTGCTGAATCTACTATTGTTGTAGGTATAATTCTACCTCCTTCCTCTTCTTTCTTGTAATCTTTTTATTATTAATTTGACGGCATCTTTGAGTTTTAACTAATAAAGTCATTTAAGTCAACCTTATATTTAGCTTCTCCCCCTAATATACTACTGCATACTTTTTCTTTATGACTTTATGTGATTGAATGAAAAATGGTTTTTTTTTTTTGGAATTTTGTTAGAAAATATCTTATTCACTTAAAGTAATAAAACGCATTATTTTAATGAAATTACTAGTATATCTTTTTATTTCATTATATTATATTTTATAATTTTTTTAAAAGAGTCTCAATTTATTGGGTTGTGTAGCACCCAAAGAAACCTGTAGATTGGACCAAACTAAAGGAGGGACTTTTGTTGAGATAAAGTCACAATATTTTTGTTGGAGAAGGGAAACCATTTAAATACAGCTCAAAAGTTTGAAATCTATGACAATTTGGAATGATTAATTATATAAAAAAAAAACATATCCCTAGTACGAATGTCTCCACATATTATTATCTCACTATACTCCTCCTTATCATTCACAAAATGATTGAAATTATACATAATATTATATAATCTGTTTTTTATTCCTTTCGTGTCATGTTGGACTTAAATGTCTTTTCGTGAAGGATATTTATAAAATTTCAAAACATAAATTTAAACAAAGATATGTGATTATTTTTGTAATTTTACCTAATTTTTGAGCTTGGCCTTTAGCCTCCAATCGCTTCCTCTTCTTCCTTCTCTTTTGCCTTTGCATTTATAAAAACCTCAATTTGCTTCACATCTTTTCTTCTTCACAACCTCAACCAGCCGCGCCGGATTTCCCTACTTACCCCGCCGGCACTTCCTTTTCTTTGTCATCTTCTCCCGAATCACAGCCTCGTCACTATAACTCCATCACCCAACTTTGGTAATTTCTTTCGATAATTATGAAATTTCTAGGGTTTTAAAAATTTTCTCTTCCACTTCCTCCTTTCTCAATTTTATTTTCTTGAAAACTTTCGGTTGACCCATAAAATTTTAGTTGCTCATTCCTAAAATTGCTGGTTTGTTTCTCTTTTCCTTTTCCTTTTTCTCTCTCTCTCATAAATGAGCCATTGAGATCTGAAAAGAAAAGCAAAACATGTTTTATAGTTTGCATGTAAAGGAAATAATGAAAGAAGTTTCTTTTTGTTTTTAACTTTTTTTAGTTTAGTTAAATTCAGAAGTGCATTAAAGAAAGAGATATTTTGCGAGGATGAGAAGTGATCTGGGAACTTAAACAATTTGATTTCAGCTTTATTTGGTATTAAATTGATCTTCTTGTTGTCTCTTTATTATTTGATATTCGTTACGGTTGGTTACCTTTATTACTTTCATTTGTGGAGATCTGCTTCTCAATGTTTGGGAAATTTGGGTTATATTATCTTGGTTTTATGGGCTCACTAGGTGACTTATTTTCTCTGTCAGTGCTTGATTGAGTTACGTATTTATTTTTTCTTCTGCTTCTTCTGCTGCACTATGCCTTGTTTATGATATCAAACTTGGATATGACTTGTTTTATATTTCAGGGGATTGGAATAGGATTTTAGTTCTTATGGGTGTTTTGATATCTGTTTTTGCAGTGTGACTTGCATCCTTCAGTCCTCTACAAGTCCAAATTAGTAGATCATGAATGAAAGGTTAGTAGTGCAAAAACTAGATTCCTTCATTTTATTTAACCTTTATAGGTTTTCTTTTTCATTTATATCCAATTTTATTGCATTATTTGTTGTTTTATTTAAGGGAGTAAATAATTGAACAACCGCTTTTTTGAAGAGAAAAAGAATTTCACTCGTGATTTTGAATTTACTGATGACAAAATAATGTTTCATGATAACAGATTGCTTATGAATTTTAAGAAGAAAATAATAGAAGACCTGAACTCTTCCTTACTAAAAACTATTCCAAATACAAAACTCTAAATACATATATGGGTCCAAAGCACTGAAAATAATTCGTCTATTGATTCATGATAGTAGCTGGTTATGTGTCGATTACATTGTAATTTGCTAATAAGGGATCATGTAATGCAGTAATACAAGTGTGGGAGGTCAGGATTTCATCACCCTTCCTGCGTCTAGTAATTCTATGTCTGGAAGTGAGAGTGGTGAACTTCGGGATGTGGATGATGGACTTCATCAAGTAGATTCTCAACGTAATAATGCTGAGGCTAAAGATGGTGAAGTGAAAGCTGAGATCCTGCAGCTGAATGAAGGAGATATTAGAAATCCTCAGAACAATTTAATTGTGGAAGCAAAGGTAGACAACACTCTTGCTGGTGATTCATCTGACATGGAAATAAGTGATGAAATAACTGAAGCTCTTAGAGTTGAAAAGAAACTGGATGAGGTTAGCTCTGGAGCTCATTCTGAATCATTTAAGGTTGAAGAGAAATTGGATGGCTCTTCAATGTCTACCAAAAAGCGGTGTCTTGATCTCGAAAATGGAAGTCCCATCCAGAACCACACAATGGATGGTATTTGTATCCTGCTTCTCAGTTGTTATTGTTGCTTTCTTTCTTGTGTATTCGCTGACTCTCATATAAGAGCTTTGCTTCTGTATTTGTATGTTTCATAAGCTCAATTGCATATTACATTAGTAAATATTTCCGTAGAGCCTATGGCATGATGATTTTTGTTTTCCATAATTCAATGTGTCAGCTGTTGTTAAGAGACCTCGGATGACATTTGATGACCGGCAACCTTCTATTCGTATTGTGTATAATTTCTTAACAAGGTTAGGGCCGGAGATTAATTCTGAAAATCAAAGAATGAAAAGTTTCATGTTTTTATTCCTTTTCTTGAAGTTCTGTTTAATAGACAGAAATATGATTAATTGAGATAGAGTGTGTTTGGGTTATATTTTACATTCTTTTAGGTTATATTCCTTATTCTTATCTCCCTCTTACTTTTTTCCAGAGCTAGTAAACAGAAGCTTGAGGAGCTTTTGCAGAAGTGGTCAGAGTGGCAAGCTGAACAGGGTTCTTCATTGCAAGTATGTCTGGTTAAATTCTTGGTTTTCAATTTTCTATCTCCATTCATCATATTTGAATCCTTTTTCTAATTTAGAACTGAGGGTATAGCTTGGATTTATCATTCATAGTTCCCTATCTCCAGATTGTATATTTTAGTTTTTTTCCTTGAGGGTATCATATTCTTCCTTTTTTGAGAATATAATGGCAATTACTGTTTTACAGTACCTGCATTTTAGATTGAATTAGGTATTTTATGAACTTGTGGTGTTCGTTTGGACCATCTAGTACTTCTAAGTGCGTTCATTTGTTTGAATTTTGAATTTAATCATTAACTGTAACTTTCAAAGAGAGATTATATCTCAACCAGTGTCTCCTACTGAAGTCTGTGTTGATAGATGGATGGGTGCATTTATATTTGTCTGATTGTGTCTGTTCTGATGGAAGGATGGCGTGTCAATAGGTATGCATTTAAGTGAATATGCATATGCAGATGGATTAATTTCTGAGCATGTGGGTGCATAAGCATGTGTATGCATCTGTGCCTTATATTGTTACACAGTGCAGTATTTTTATCCTTCACATTAAATGAAACTGAATGTAATTCAATCTGGTCAGGAAAATGAACTTACAGAATCAGGAGAAAAGACCTACTTTCCTGCTCTACGTGTTGGTGCAGATAAGCCCTCTGCCGTGGTAAGCTTGTCTTTAATCCCCTAGACTTCCATGTTCTGTGCCTGATGTATGTATTTAGATTTTTGTTGTTGGAATGGTTGTTATTAGAGGTACAGTTTTGTACCTTTTAGCCTTCTCTTTCTTTAATATCATTGGCAATCTGTTATCGTGTAATTAATTCTTCATTATCTGAATTCTAAATCATGAGCAAATTCCTTTCTCTTGAAAAAGGGATCTGACATTTCAATCCTTACCATTCCTCCCCTACTAATTATCAATGTTATGCACATCTCGAGATCTGAAATTTCTGTTTTAAAAGGTCTGATTCTTGCGCTAGAGTTTATTGTATTCTCTCAATATATTAGTTTTGTTTTTTATTGGATTTGTAGTCATTCTGGATTGACGATCAAAGAAGGAATCTGCATGATATGGAGTTCATCCCACTGGATGGTAATATTGTGCCACTTTATGATCGTGGGTTTGCAATGGGTTTGACTTCAGCAGATGCTTCAAGTAATTTGGAAGGGTAGGTATCATTTGTGTTTTTTGTAATATTGTTCACCATGTAAATGATAATGACATGCTAGTTTGTTATAAGATTTAAGGGCCTATTTTATGCGCTTGCACTTTCATGACTGCTCTTTTATAGTTCTTAATAGCATCCAAAACGATTGTGTGCTTAGAATAGATGCATGCATACAAACTCCCCAAAACAATTGTTTCGACTTGTCTATGCTCTTGCTCATTCTTATTGTTGCTTTATTGCATGTGCAATGCTGACTCATTTAGCAGCTGTATCTTTTATCCCAAAATATGTGATTGGTTGGTTGGTCAGATTGATACATTGGATGTGGGTTTTGGAAATCAGAGTCTACTTTAACTGCTTTAGCAAGTTCCTCTTGTTTTTGTTAGTAAATTTTGTTTTGTTCAGTTATTGCAATCTAAATGCAGCAATCCTCATTGCACAAATAAATATAGAAGTGGTATGTTGACAGTTTAATCAGTTAATATACTGATCACCAGTTGTAATTATTAAATACAAAATAGAAATCATAGCAAGGAAACCTTTTCTTGCCAATAAATTATATTAAATTTTCCAAAAAAAGTTGTCTGTTTGGTTGATGTTACTATAAGCATGGTGCAGCTTGTGGCCTGAGTGGCTCTCCTACTTCTATGTTTTCCCTTCCACCTTAAATGTTCAATGTTCTCTTACCTATTAATGTTGCAACTTGTAGAGGCCTGGAGATACAAGATGAGGCTTCCCGTTGTTTCAACTGTGGTTCTTATAGTCATTCCCTAAAGCAATGCCCAAAGCCTCGCGACAATGTTGCTGTCAACAATGCTCGAAAGCAACACCAAAAGTCCAAACGTAATCAGAGTGCTGCTTCTCGCAATGCAACTCGCTATTATCAGAACTCTCAAGGTGGAAAGTATGATGATCTAAAGCCTGGTGTTCTTGGTGCTGAAACGCGACAACTATTAGGCCTTGGGGTAATACTCTCCTTCCATTCCATGACAACTCCCACCGCCCCCTTTTTGTGGTACCTAATGATAGACCCAAATATATTGGAAATCAACTTGATTTTGTGTCCAGTGCTGAAGTTCCAAAAGTTTTCTCTTGCTTTCGTTTTATTTTCTCATTGCATGATTAGCATTAATACCAAGCATGTTCACTCCATTAACCTGTGCCAAGTATTAGCTAACGAACATATTCTGCCTTTTCCTTTTGTTCTTAATGGCCGTGGACCATTGACTTATTCTACATCACTAACAAACACATTCTCTCTTGTTGTGCATAATGGGCATGGACTATTGGCTTATTTCTACATAGCTAACAGAAAACATTCTCTCCTTTGATGGAAAGCACACTTTCTGGCTAAACATGAAATATTGCCATATCTCTAGTTATGCCTTTATGTTTAATTCGATAGTAATAACTGTTTAAGTTGTTTCTCATTTTTGTTAATATATTCATCCATAGATAATGATGGAATTGGGACTGCCTTTTTCCCTTGAGAATTAAAATTCCTTATTCATTTGCTTCCACAGGAGTTCGACCCTCCACCGTGGCTTAATAGAATGCGAGAAATTGGGTACCCACCGGGATATCTAGGTAACTTAACACATCTGATCTATAGACTTTCAACCTTATTTGAAGCTGTTGCCTTGAAACGTTATTGGTAAATAATCATGATTGGAAGAAATTGCAGTCTGCTTTCTCTTAAGGGCCATGCCATTTGCCCCAACTGTTTCAGTTGTCTTGTGTGATAAATAGTTATGAGATACATAATGTGTCATGGTTTACAGATAAAGATGAGGGGTTGACCAATAAACATTTACTAGTTGCTGCAAATAATTGGGACAATGTCCTAAGGGCCCCACATCTTAAGCATCAAGAAAGTAAAATAAGTATGCAAAGTGTTTGGTAGAGGAAAAGACGCGAAGTCTACAAATTTTATTGAATTCCGGGCCACAAATAAAAATGGCTTCCCCTTATAGCTTGCTCTTAAATTCGCATCTTCTGATCTCTAACCACCGTGTCTAGATTGTACCATTGTATGCCAATTTAAATTATGCGTTAGCAGCTTTAACATTGACTTGTTATTTTCTCATGCTACTTTAAATTGACCATCTCTAAAATTTTCAGCCCCTGACGAGGATGAGCCATCTGGAATTACAATATATGCTGATGTGGAAACCGATGAAGGACAGGAAGATGGAGAAATTGCTGAGATGGTGCAGCAGCCTGAACCACAGATGAAAATGACAGTTGAATTTCCAGGAATAAATGCACCGATCCCTGTTGAGGCAGATGAAAAACTTTGGGCTCCTAGTCCAAGTTCTGAATCATTCAAGAGTAGGTCACAATCGCACCATAGAGTAAACCATTCTTCTGAATCTGGCAGCAGAGGGCTGGAACGAAGGTATTTTAGTGATTATGAGGATGAAGGCCCTCCCGGAGTTGACTCCAGAGTTAGCTCATCCCATCCCCCAAGGTATGGTAATTATGATTCACCATACGGTTTTAACAGTCCAAGACATCCTATTCCAAGGCCACGAAGCCCCACCTCAGGAAGGTCGTATTATGAGAGGGGTAGAAGGAGCCCCTTGGTATATGAAGATTTTGGTAGTCATGGCTCCTATGGTTCAAGATATTCTCCAAGAGCTCATGGATTTGAATATGAGACCGATGAAAGATGGGACAACAGCTACTTGGATTATTCATCTCGGTATAGTAGCCATCGATATCACAGCCGGTGGTGACTGGTGAATGGCACTGTTGTAACTTTAAATTTTGTCACTAGATAAGATTGTTTAGCACCCCTTGTGGCCCACATAACTTGTAAAGATTTCTAGACAAAGGGTGGATGCATTGATAGTTTTAGCACCAGTGAAGTGGGAAGATCATTGTACAATGATTTAGATAGATAGGCCTAAGGTGAATTTAAATTGTGTGTTTACCTTAGATGTATTAATTGCCATCTTGCTCTTATTATAATCTCCTTTCTTGGGGATGATAGTTGGGTTGATATTAGTAATGTTTGAAAGATCCTAATTTTTGAACTTAATTTATCGAATATCTCAATTCATAATCTGCTTGTTACTATTTAGATTTGCATCTACTTTAGAATGGTAATATCTGCACTCAAGTCCCAAGATTAAACCAAAGCCCCTTACAAATAATATCCAAATGAAGTAGGCTAATAGAGTTATTCTATAATTTAAAATCGAACTTTGAGAAACATTGGCAGCTTATATACCAAAATCTCTTTTGTTGACGTGGAAATGTATAACCCAGATAACTAACCAGAAATCAGCAACAAGTTGGAATCTGGTAATTTTGAAGGACAGGCCGAATAGCAGCCTTCCTGGTCCTTGATGCCATTATTCCTGCTGGAAGCTCATTGTCAAGTCTAGCCAACTCACAAGCAAAATCGGGGCAAGAAAGCTCGAAGAAGGTTACTTTCCCTCAGACTTTAGTTGTCTTCCAAGTAAGAGAAGTCCAATGGTGGTGAAAACGGACAAGATTGTGGATGAATAGAAAACTGCAAGTAGTGCTCCTCTTAATGACTGCATCATAGAGTTTCAAGTTTTAGTATCAATAGCAACAGTTTAACTGTTATGAGAGAATTTTCAGGCACCTTAGCTAGAAGCAGAGCATTGTCATTTGCATATTCCAATGAACTCTCCGGAATGCTTTGGATGCCCTGAGCTATTTGCCATGAAAGAATCCTGGAATTTTCAATTAGTAAGAGCTGTTATTTAACATAGTTTTAGGATATGTTTAACAGAAATTACAGCATAAATGAGATGTTTACCCGAAAACGAAACCTATTGCAGCTCCAATGTTAGCTTTCTCCGATGTTACCTCAACCTGAAGTTCTCCAAACTGCAAGTGGAAAAAAACTTCTACTCAATAATTACTTTAGGTGCATTCAATTGAATATACGTTCTAGAACAGGTGGAGAAATTCCATCTACCTTAAACATTCTAGTTTCCGTTTTTGGTTGTTCTTCAGTTGTTGCAGATATTGAACTTGCAGACAGAAGTTTTCCAGCTGCATTCACTGCTTTTGCTATCTACAATGGTTCAATGTGAATCTTTTTCAAATTTTAAGACAATATAAGAGTTTTCTAGGGTTGGGGTTAAAAATATCAAGAAAACTTGGACATGGGACTAGTGATCTGAGTTGAGGTTGAGGTCCTCTGTGCAATTTCCTTGTTTCTTGATCATGAGCTACAATACATAGTTCAGTATCTCTTCAATCAGTATGAAAATAAGTTAGAATGTTCATGACTATGTTACATAGACTCAGGGTACTGGATACGGGTAATATTGAATTTTTCGAAGCTTTCCTTACATTTAGAGGACCATACCTCCAAATCTACATGCGTTGGAAATGGAGGTTTCAAGGAAAATGAAGAATTGGAGTAATATGGGCTCATAAAATCGACAACGATACAAGAAAAAGCATCTATTTCCGGGTTACTTGAAATACCTTTTGAAGTTCGCCTTGACCATACTGTCCCATAGCCTGGAACCTTCTTCCAGCAGCTACCAAGCGCCTTCCAAATGCTAAAAGCAGCAAATAGTTGGAAACTAACAAGATTTTAGAAATAAATTTCTCTAAGATTGATATTTAGATGTCATTTGCAGATGCTTTTTTCTTGCCTAATTTTGCGCTGTCAGTCAAAGAGTTGGCAAGCAACGGGAGCTTGCTTGCTAATGCATACGAAGTTGATGTATCAGCTGACTCCCAAGCTCTTGAGAGATTTAATAATGTTTCTCCCAACTCCATACCACACTGAAAAAATCATTCAAAGAGATAAGTTCCTTATGACCGGTTTTATTCTGGTTCGTACCAAAAAGGTTATCAACAACACTGTATAGTTGATATCGAAACTTGTACAAGCTGCTAACAAAATGCCTATCGTTGATTGAACAATTTGTACAATTCCTGAAAGCATGATAGAGAATGAGAATTGTTCCCCAAATTGGTTCAGGCATCAAATTATGCGAACTTAGACTTAGTAATGGTGGATATCTGCAAATGAGGGCTGTCATGAACTAGAAACGACACGTCAGTGTTAAGCATTCAACCTAAAACCGTGTTTTAGTCTACAATTTAAAACCAATTGGCAAGAAAGGTAGATAGGCACAGTCTGAATACAAGATCACAGGCAACCTAGGACATAATGTGATATAACATTTCTCTCTTGTAAATTAACAAGGGCGATGATGGCCTATACACGAACAACCGCATATGAATTCAGACAGGAAGAACATAACACACATGAACTCGAATACAAGACCTTGAGAAATCTAAGAATTAATCGATGTGGGACAACACCATTAACAAGAAGATAACTAGATAAGAAGCCATTGTTTGCATCCTATGTATATGCTACACAATTGGAGTCATTAACAATGAGACTCTCAATATGGAAATAAAGCATCACCCATTTCTCAAGACCATATTCCAGAATCCTTTTTAGCAAAACATATATGGTTTAATCTTTCTATATAATCTTGCAATTCATCCTTTTCAAATAATCTCAAAAGAATTTTGAAGACTGAAACTTTAATTGAAGAAATTAAGCAACCAAAATAAAGAGTAAAGATAACTAACCTCATCAATCACAGGCCCATTTGAAAGATCAAAAGCAGCATCATTCAACTAAAACACACATTTACAATACCCACAAACATCATCAATTTTTTTACCTGCTTTAAAAAACCCATAACCCCCCCACCAAAAAAAACATTGTTAATTATATCCCAAAGGGTCATCAAATTCATCTTACGTCTAAACGAAGATCGTTCGGTAACTGGGAAAAGTAATCCGATGGAAGATCAAAGCTATCCTGCAACCATCCAAAATGGCATTACGAAAACAAATACAAAGAACAAAATTCGATAAAAAAAAGGCAATGAATTTAGCACATACAGCAAGTTGCAGGAGAAGGGTTTGAAGGTCGGGTTGAAGGGACTTGGGAGAGTCGGATTCAGTGAGAGCAAATGGAATGGTTAGACGCTTTGAGAGGTGGAGAGTTTTGGAGTGATTGGAAGTGGTTTTGAAGGGGATGTAATTGGGATTATTGTGAAATAGAAGGGCAGGAGAGGGGCATGGAGTTGAAGGAAAGGTTAGAGGTTTAAGCAGAGAAAAAGAAGATGATGAACAAGAAGACATGTTTCAAAGTTTTTGAGTTGTTCAAAGCCAGAAACTGTTGGGATTTTTCGATCGTTTTGGAAGTTAGCTTCTTCCACTTACTTTTTATACCTTTCTTTTTAAAATAAATTAGTTTTCTTGTGGATATGGGTTGGGGTTTTATTAGGATTGCAGACCCACATCTGAATTTTTTCATCTTGGATAATCTTTAACTCATTTATATATGAAATAAATCTTTTTTTATACTTAAAATCTATTTTTATCTCCTTTAGTACCATTTCATTTCCGTTTTACAATCCATTTCCGGATACTAACTTTATGCACACCATGAAAATTTTCCTTTTGGTGCAACATGAAATTTATGTAGTCTATAAATATCAAACTTTTCATTTGTCAAAATTCCATGCTTATAATACTTATATCCTACACATATAAATATAATCTTCCACATATATATATAAATTGAAGATATCCTGGATACCATAGTACAAGTAAAAACCAAAGGAATTTTCCTTTTCGAAAAATAAAAGGAGTATCATTCAATAAGTCAAACACAAAGAAAACATGTTTCAAATTCTCCACCAATATATAGTTTTACAAAATGGAACAAGAAAGTTAAAACCTGAAAATATAGGTACATATAAGGGAGGGAAGGGCTTTGCGATACAAAATTGCCTAAAACCATGTTTCTCAAATAGCCAAAACTTGAAATTGAGTACATTTGAGGCTGTTACTAGCTTAGCTTGGTATCAGTTGGGTTAGTTAACGACCTTCGCCACCTTCCTTAGCTCGATTTGGCCAGTCAATGGGCACTGCATCTCAGTCCAACTTATCGGAACCATTGTTGCACCTATAGTATCCAATGGAAACAGAAGTTGAGTAGTCGTTGAACACAATACTGGATGCATACAGTAGGAAGCCAATAGGACTAATAAGAAACATCTATGGTTCAGGCCAAAGTTAAAAAGAAAAGAAAAGGAAGAGCAATCTTACCAGCTGAGCTTTCAGCAGACACGACGCCTAATTCGTTCTTAGCCGTGGATAGGTAATAAGCCCGTGCATCTCCAAGAGACAGCTTAATAAAGGAACAATGTTAAGGAAAACCATTTGCATAAACAAAATGAAATTCATGGCAACACATTTCGCTAAAATAACAACTGACTGGATGAAATGTTACGATTTATGAATAAGACATTCTACAACATGAAGGATACCACTACTGCTCTGACAATATCGCCAGGACGAAATGACAAATGCATATCCACTTTGTCAATTTCAGTAGCTCTAACATCCTGTTGCCTGTTAAAATAAACAGCCTTTCAATGAATACATACCCTTTTGCAACATCTAGCCAGAAGTATATAAATTTATCAAACATTACAAAATCTCATGGACTCTATACAACTCGAAGGTGATGGGAAAATGGCATTTTTTAAACTTATAATAGACAGTACACACTATCAATGGGCCGATATATCCATATCGAGAAAAAGACAGATATGTTAAACAAGGAGAATTTCATCAACCAATTTAAGGTTTGAATACTTGGTTGCATGGAACGGCTAGCTGCCTAACATGATTTTTATTAAATGAATCATGGGCTACAAGGAAAAACGAATTTCCCGAGAACAAATGGGTATACAGCCTTTGGATTATAGAACCAAAGTAAACCATGTGGTTCTAAAGGAAAGAAAGCAGTTCTTTCATGTTAGAACAAGAGGGGAGAAGGTATATATAAAGTTTCCAGGTAACAAATACAACAAGGATATATTTAACATTTAACAATGTTTATCGGCAAACCGGTTCCTGAGTAATTGTGATTGAAACCAATATCTGAATGTTAAACGATTACATTATTTTCAAAGAAGAAAACTCCGAGCTTAGTCCTAAAAAAAGAGAAAAGAAGATCATGTACCTAATTATACCAGTGAATTTTTCTCTCACAGATTTCGGACCAACACACATTATATCAGCTGATACTGTCCTAGCCATCACCTTAGTAACCTATTATTCAAATAAAAATAACATTTTGATATCACAAAGTAAATAAATGCTTGCAACATATAAAGAAGCACAAGCAATCAACATCATACATTCCAACCAAAAACTTAAGTGTGATTCTATGTCAAAATGTTTCTTTGATAACATGAATCTAGAACTTACTCGGGCAATGACAACCGAACCGGGTTCTGGAACAGGACCATGGGCTTTGTGACCAGTTACCTCCACAGTTGGTCTCTGCAAATGAGTACGATAAAATTATTATCAGTACAAATGTCCAGAATAGTAACACATTCTATAACATTAATTTTGATTCTCAAAGCACTGATTCAATTAAAAGTCTAAAAGTATGAATTATACCTACCTAAACTTACAAGAATATATTCCATCCCAATGTGGGGTTGGGGGCGGGGGCAAGAGAGAATAATTTATCTAACCTACATAATAAAGCTAAAACCTTTGACATTATTTGTAAGAATATCGTAATAAAAAGTGGGCAAAAATTGTTCAAAGTAGCCTAAACTAAAACCCCAAAAATTACTTTGAGAAACAACATATGACCAGACAAGGGAAAACAATAATGGGTCATATTTATTTAAGCTAAAACCCTCTAATAAATGTAAAACCCAGAATTTTTATTAATGGATGAACATAAAAATAACAAGAAAACTAAAAAAGACCCAAAACCTTGTCATGGGAAGCGGGAGGAGGGGCCTGGATGCGGCGGAAGCCGGTAAGGGAAGCGTAGATGGTGTTGTTGTGAGAGGCGGCGTACGCTCCTTTCCCTGCTTTCAGATCAGTGGCTCTTCCTAATACCTCTCCTGGCGTTACCATCTCATCTGCTTCTTCCATTTTTTATTTTTTATTTCTGCAATGAATTGAGCCCAAACTCTGCCCTTGCTTGCTGCTTCCTTCTTGGTCGGAGGCTGCCTTTCGCTTACCTATAGTCTTGTTGATAAATAAAAGGGGGAATATTCCATAAATAATAATTAATTATAAGTAAACATTAAAATATTATATTTTAAATCCTATGCTCGATATCTAAGAATCTAAACTTTTAAACTTAAAATTTTAAATTTGAGAGTTATTTATAATATTTACTACTAATGTTTGATTATATTTTTATTTATAAGTTGTTTATATTTTTTTATTTAATTTAATGATAATATGTCGTATATTATTTTATTTAAAGCATTTTTATTTTTATGGCATCAAAATTAATTTTAAATAAAATGGTTTCTAATGTATTTAGGCCTAATTTTAAAATAAATATTTGAAGGTTAAAATATGTTTCAAAATTTTATATTTCACTTTTATTTTAGGATTTTAATTTCGAATTTAAAAATTTAAATTTAGTTGTTGTCCCTATTAAAATCTTTATGTTAAATTTAAGTATATAATAAAAAAATTGACATTGCAAAGGTTGGTATCGATTTTTTTCTTAAAATCACCTATCCGATATTTAGATTAAAATAATGAAATTATAAACTATTCTGAATAAATAAATAAAAAAGAAAATGGGCAGGCATGTTTGAGGGCATTCAAATTAATTAATATTTGTTAATATATAATAAATCATTTTATTCAAAATTAATATTTATTTATGCAAAAAAAGGTGAGATACATTTTAAAATTAATAATAATGTTAAACTAATGAATTGAGTCACTAGACTAGATTCGTGATATAAAATTTAATATTAATATTTTCTTTGAATTATGTAATTTACGGGCAAAGTCAACATTTAGCAATATGGTTTTGTCGTTTCATTTGGCTTAGTTTGTGTCCCTCTCTGTGCACCACCAATCTAAATTAACACGTGGAATAAATTTGATAATTAACATTTATTCAACGTCTTCTTGTAAAATGAAGTGCTGCTTTGCTTTGGAGTTCAAGATCGCTCATCTCAGGCAACCATTGGAGTGATTTGAAGAAAAGCAAAACTTGTGATTAGAACTAAGTTCTAGTGTGCGTTATCAACAAAGATTCAAACACTTGGGAGTTATATATGATTGAATGAAGTGTTTCTACGGCTACTTCCCCCATGGAAACATCACAAGTGAAGATTTATGGCCAACAAATATTAACCATTGTAATAAACTGTAAGAGAAAAGCTGCAAGTTTCTCAGCACCCATATCCCATTTGTGGAATAAGTCTAAAAACCCATAAAATAAAAGACATTTTATCTTATTTTCTGAAAAACCCAGATAAAAAAAGCCGAGAATTTTGAAATGCTTAGAAGTAAAGGTAGAAGAACAGAAGAAATCAAGGTTGTGCTAATTAAGGGTGCCTTGTGCAATGTTTGCAAGTCATTTGTCTGACAAAACCTTCATTTTTTGGTGAAGAGCATGGCTTCATTGGTCACGACTAGTGTATCATAAAATTTTCTCTTCAGAAGTAGATTTAAAATGATATTATTTGTATAATAAATAATTAAAAAAAGATATTTTCTATTTAAAATTTTTTGTGGAGTTTTTTAATAATGAACAAAATAATTATCGATGTTTAGAATAATGATAAATGTTTTAAAATAAATTTAAAAATATATTATTTGGAGATTTTATTCTCAATTAGCGGTATAGTGTTTGTGAGCTTCTAGAGAGTGTTGCTGGCCATCACATGTCATAAACTAAAAACCTTTAAAAATTCCACAAATTATTTAATCCCATCAAAGGAGGTCAGAGTTTAACTCCCAATTGAACTTTGGACCATTAGATTAATCATTTAAGAAAAAAAAATCATTCATATGACCTAATACTTGAAGGAAACAGTTGAATCTAATTGTACATAATCTCTTTCGTGTATAGATAAGGTTAGAAAAGGAGAGATTGGAGATGGTACAGAAGATGGTAGACTTTATGAAGAAGAAGAAGAAGAAGCAAATTTATAGTGTTTATCAATAGAGACGGAGACATCCCAAGTACAACTAAGACCCTGAGGGATGGTGACAAGATCGCCTGCTCCAAACTCTACATATTCAGACGACCCTTTTGGGTACACCTTCACTTTCCCTTTCACCAAATAACATGTCTCTTCTGCCTCAAATTTCAGCATATATTTCCCTGGTGGACATCCCCATCTACCACAACCACAAACACCCATCATCATTAATTACTTACAAAACACATATATAGGAATGAAAAACACACTTACTTAGGCCATGACTGAATCCCCAGTTCAGATAGTCTTGAATCGGAAGGATTGCTTTCCACTGTTATACTCAAATTTGAAGATGAATCTGGTTGTGGCGTAGATGTTGTTGCCATCGCACACAGAACAGGGCTCGGAACTGAACTGAATTGAATAGAATAGAATAACTAAAAGAGTTGGCTAAGTAGACAACAAGATTAACGAATATGCTCGTTGGCTTTGCCTTTATATATTTGTATATATAATAAGGTTGGCTTAGCTGCCTGCCAGGACATGGAGGAATCTTTCCTTGATGAGAAAACTTGTTATTTACTGCAAATTTTTATCACCATACGAATCAATGCCCCCCATTTTACACTTTGTTTTATTTTAATTTTAATTATTATATTACTATTTCCAACGTTTTCGTATTAGTCTAAAACATGTGTGGATAAAGAAGATTGGAAACGTTTGGGCGGCTGCTTCTAGCTTTACCATTTGTATTTTGGGTTAGGTATAGACATGTCCGTTACCGTACAATCAACCTCAATTCCACTAATAATTTTGGGTTCAAGAAGAGGTGCAGAAAGAGAGATGAGTGAAATCTAGTCTAATTTTACTGCCAAAAATACAAACAAACAAATGAAATACATTAGCAGTCTTACGTACTTTGAGCATGATCAAACGTCTTTTACATAATATATATGTATGTATACATATTGTCCTCTACTAACCCTGAATTTGCATTTTATGAAGTGACCACATTTTGTTTGAGAAAGCAGGAGGAAAGTGAGGGGCCAGAGAACTGAACTATAACCCATGAATAAGGTTGGATTATATCTACTTTTACTCTGTTATTCGTGTTAATTAGATACAATTATAACGTGGATAAAAGAAAATGTTTTTTTTTAATTTATTCAATAATAAATATAAGTAAGGTAGTGGTAAATTTGTATTTTAATGTTATTAAACATATGTTCATACTTTAAAGTTTTTATTTAAAAAATTTTCATTTAAAGATTATATAAAACTGTGAAAAGTAAATAATAATATAATAATATTATTAATTATAATTTTTAAAAAATATTTTATAAATTCAATTAAGGATAATACTAACTAGCTTAAATATAGTATAGAAGATAGATTTAAAAATTTCCTGAACTAAATGGATCAAATTCAAATCTATAAAAGCCCTGTAATGGCAGAGCCCCAGTTCAATTAAAGGCTAAAAACTTGTTATGAGTAGAGGTAATTATGGGTCGGATTTTAACATAATTTTAGGTCCGTTTTTAAGTTCGGGTTCAGCTTGGTCTAAAAAATGGGTTTATAATTTTATTCAATCCTGGCTTGGATAAAAATGTTAAAATTTGAGTTCGGTACTCATCCGTATTAATTTTTTTATATTATTATTTTATATAAAAATAAATTTAAAAATTATAATATATTAAATACACTAAAAACATTAAAATAAATATTTCTCAATAAATTGAAAATAAATTTAAAAAATTAATATTTATGCTTAAATAATATTAAGACAGGTTCAAATTAGCAAGCAAATGTCTCTAAAATAATGGCAAAATTAACAATAAAACAAGAGTTATACAAAATTCAAATAATAACAACAAAATAATAGTAATGTAAAAGTGAAATGACAGCAAAGTATGACCAAAACAGTGAAAACAACAACATTTTCTTTTTGTTGCAAATTTGAGTTGAACCAAGGTCAAAAAACCTTATTCAAGGCCTGATTCATTTAAAAACGAGTCGTATTTTTTTGACTTATATTTTTATTCAAATCCTCTAACTTTTTCATGTGGTTCTTCAAATCAGTGGCGAACATGATAAATTCTAGCTACGAGAAAAACCCTCTAATGCTACCACTACAAACAAAGAAACATGCCTTGCGGCTTCATTCGGTTCCTTCCTTCTTCCTCTGACAGAAACAAGATTCCACAGAGTCAGCAGAGCATGCAAAGAAGCAGGAACGGTTGATGATCGTAAAACAACCACACATTTTTTATTGCTCAATGGGTAACTCGGAGTAGCTTCGGTTGAGAATGACAAAATATTTACCACAAAACATATATATATAGGGTACAAAACTTAATTAAAATAAAATTTTATAACATGTCTATTAATTATCTTTAAAACTTAAAATCAGTTCATATGCATACATAACTATATATATTAACCAATTAATAATAAGTATATTATCAGCATATGCTTACATATCTATACATGTATTGAAAAACATGTTTACATAAACTAATTACTATCAAGAGGATGAAGCATGATTACATTATGAAAAAGCATGTGTTAATCCCATAATGAAAGAAAAGCATTAATTAATGTGATGAATCACTAAGTCCATTCATGTAATTATGTAAATTCTAAACAAAATTTGAACAATATTTTCTGAATGTTTAACAACTACTAAATATTTGATTGCAAACACAAAAATGGATAATCTTGTGCTAATACTCGTTACTAACAGGTTTCATTGGAACCAGGAAATTCTTTTATTTAAAAAAAGCAATATTGATTCATTTTTAAGATTAAAACTATAAACTAAATAACAAGGCTCAATTCCCAACATCAAACATTGAATGACATTGAATAGGATGCTACTTCACACAACTGCCTGCCTTCATTTCCTCAAATCCATTTGACTCCACTCAATATGCTGCCCTACCATTTTTATATTTCTTGGGAATAACATGCTCCTTCCTTCTTGCACTTTGCCCATTTTTTTAAATGCCCTAACCTTTTAGAATGAAAGATTTATTTATTTTTTAATATTAAAAGAGAGAGATTGATTTATTTCAAGTGTTTAGGGACTTTGGGTTGGGGTACAAATTAAAATTTAAGAGTTTATATGTGTGATAAAAATATTGGAGTTTATCTATATAAAATAAATATTTGTTTTTGAATAATTTTATTATATGATTTGATCATATCTATTATTTTGACACAATGTTTAGAATTATTCATAACTCCTCTCGAATTCATAAATAGGAGGATAATACGCTTCAGCGCACTCAAACTCAAGTCCTCCTGCATTAGCAACAATGCCCATACCAATTGAACTAAAACTCAATCAACCTCCTTTTTTTTAGTATAAATAGATTGTAACCAATAAAGAGTTATAGATATTAAATTTAATCATTAATATATATTTTTATTTTTCTAATCGAAAAGCTTAGACTTTAGCTTAGCAATAAACATTTGGGTCTACAACAATGAAACTGTACTATAAATGTTACAATATCGAGGAAAATTTCACATTAAACCATGCCCTATTCCCAAAATATTGCTACTCCCATGCCTGTTTATGCAATTTGCCTTTAGTCTTTCTTTCACTAATAATACACATTTCCTTCCTCACCAAATCAAGGCTAACCAAAATTAGCAAAATTCCAAGACTGGGAATAGCATAATTCATACTTACACAAATAAAGAATATTTTGACAATAATTTTTTTTACGTTATCTTTAAAATCATATCTTGCCGTAAAGTCGATCGGACGGTGATGCTCAAGGGCACTGTGGATTGTTCCCAGGCCCTCCGTAGTAGAAATATGTTCCCCATTCATTGTTGTAAGAATTCTTGATATTGTAACAATTTGTATTCTCAGCTAGGGTTGATATGTCATGGACCGAACTCAAGCTATTATCGGCATCAACAAGCTCCAAGTTCCGGAAATAGCTCGATTTTCCAAACCCATCTTCAGCAAAGTGACCGGAGCCCATTTCCGTAGACGTGTGCTTGCCGTTGGCCCTTGAGTTCACTACTTCACCACCCCATTCCACCATGGTGGCATGGTCTGCTAGGTGAGTAAATAGCTCTGCTGGCCAATAACCTACCAGGTTATTATCACCAAACCCCATCCACCAATTTCCTAGCTTAGGATCCTAAAATTGAGAAAAAAATCTTAGATTGAAACACCGACCATATATTAAGTTAAATATTTGCAATTTTTTATTTGAAAGTAAGTGATTTACCTTCCAAATGAGGATGGTAATATCATATTGATTAGCATCATATTGTGAGACAGGAGAAATGGCAGCCCCAATGGCAATTCTACTATTTGTTTGCACAAAGCCTGCACATAGAAGGTTGTAGCATCCAGTTGCTTGATAGGAATCAGACTGTAAAAAAGATCTTGTTAATTAATAACTGTATTCATTGTACTATTTTTTCTACCATATATTATATAACTAGAGATGCTTAACTGCGTATACAACTAGATAAGCTTATTTCTATTCGTGGTGGATCTTGAAATTAAATTTTAAGGAAGTAAAGGCTTTTAGGCTACCATTATGTTGGTTCGAAATAAATTTTTACAATCTAAAAAGATATAACTAAACCCGAATTATTAATAAAATAAAAATAAGTAAAATCCACCTACCATTAGTATAATTAAAAAGAAAACTAATTAATTTTCACCTCAGTTATGAAAGTGACAACTTACATGAGATTCACTAATAATAAATATCCCCATCTTCCTAGCATATTATTATATAAATATTGTTGACTTCATTATATGAAAATAAATATATTCTCCTTGAGAAACTAATGCCAAATTCCATCAACCCACTAATGATAGTATATCAATAATATTTAGACAAATCCTAGAAGCATTCATTATTGAAAATTCATATAGTAAAGTAAAAAAAATGGTTCGGAAGGTTAATTTAAAGAATCCGCAACAATAATGGGGACTTTGTTGGTTGGTTTAATTTAATTATTGAACACAATTTCTTTCGCATTTTGGTAATGAGTGTTTTGAACATATTAATTGATTATGATCAGTGGAATTTTATAATAATAAAAAAGAAATATGGAGAGCTCACCGTCCAATATGTGAAGAGTCTTGGCCTGCTGTCACCATAAAGCTCCGGACTGACCTGACTAGTAGAATTATCAAAACTTCAGAATACTCTACCACCTAAATTTTCCATTATTTATATTTTCTTTTTTTAATTTTCAACTTGTTTATTTAAATAAAATATCAAAGAAGAATCTTGAAGTGAAGAATAATGATAATGTGCATGTAAGGACAGGAAATGGAAGGAGTACCTGCCATCCAGTTTCGATGCTGTTGAGATCAGAGCCGTCGAATGATCCCGAAAGAATCCAAATCTGTGATAGGCTGAATTCGTTGACCTCTTGGATGGATGGGTCCCACACGTTTATCGTAGCCTTTGCCCCATATACCTCTTGGGATGTTGCCGTATATGCAATCGCATGCTGCAAACGTGCACATGCATCCATCACCGTCCAATTCTTATTACTTCTTGACTTTATTCAAGAAATTGAGTTGAGAACAGTGAATTAATATTTTGGGACCTTTTTAAAAATATATTAATATATTTTTATTCATGCAATTTTAGAATAGAAGAAGATTTTACAGTTGTTTCTTGATGCTTTTAGAGTTGATTAAGGAATAAAGTATATGATTAATTGAAAGAAGGTTAAAAATTCCAATTTAATTTGGAAAGGTCAATAGCCCATTTTCGAGAAGATGTTCAATCACATGTTTTCCAGTTTTTCTTGTAATTAAAAATTTCAGCCACTAATTTTGGTGTCATTACACTTTTCAATAACCCAAAAGCGTGGAACCCTAGTAAGTCAATGCCCTTTTTTGTGTACTACATGTTGTTTATCAAATTTTAATGTTCCTCATTTTCATTGATTATAACTAATAATTTTATTGATTGAATAAATTAAAATAAATTGATGTTGTACCTCATGTCCGTTACTGCTAACGACGTCGGGAGCGTCGGCACGGCGAGTAGGGTTGATGGTGGTAGATTGTTTCTTCCCGAAGTGAAACAACGACTTGGCTCTCAAAACATCACGAGTTGTGCTCCGCCGTATTGGAACAGTTCCTTTGGGGCATCTTGTCCCATTCCTATGCCACATTTGCCATATTAAATCTTCTCCTTCTTTCCTCTTTGAATCTCCACTTCCTTCATCTCTTTTCAACGTTTTCACCTTTGGCATCTCCGGTGCGACTCTCTGTTACATATTTCATCATTCAAAGCTTTCAAAATTCAAAGACTAGACTCAAATTTCGTGGTAAATATATCTGTTTGATTGAAAATGATCAAACCCCCTTTTTTGGGTATTTACCTGAATCTTATGTTTTTTCAGAAGAGGATGATCCAAAGCTGGCTGTTTTCTTTTATGAACACAATCTATGATATCTCCATCTGGGCTCTGAAAAACAAGAAAAAAAATACCATGAGAAAGATGAAAGATAATTATGTATATAGTTTAGGGTGCAATATATATGTACCTCAATGGTGATGACAGCAGGTTTGTTGATCTTTTCCAAGTGTTTTTGAATTCTTTGAAGCCTCAAGTTACTCACTTTCCTAGTATACTTGGTGTAATTTAGAGCCGAAACAAGATCGAATTTCCCGATGAAAAGGAGAGAGAACAGAAGAAGAAGAAGAAGAGGAAGACGGGGTTGACGATGAGGATGAGGATGAGACGAAACGGCTCTCTTATTAGCAATAATGTAAGCGTTAGAAGCCATTATTATCTCATTCAGTGCCAAAGGAAAGTGATGAAATTGGAGAAGCTAGCAATGCATTACTATAAAAATAAAACAATAGCTAAAAACAAACAACACTTTATCTCCCCTTGGATCTTTTGTACCAGAGAAACGAAGGAATTAAATGAATGAAAATTGACTCTCTTTTTTCTTTCAGAAGCTTTAATGGCGGAGACAAGAGAGGTGGTTGAAAGGGTTTAATTATCCCTGAAACAGTGAACACAATAGAGGCAAACGCAATGGCAAAGGGAAAGGCTAGCTTTCTATTTCACTATCAAAATCATGATTGCCTGCAATTGCATTGGTTTCATATAATGAACTAAATATATTCATATTTTTATCGAAACCCTATTTTTTTTTTTAAATATTCGTTTGCGTTGTTAAATTTGCACCAAAAGCAAAGAAATGAGGAAGGAAGAAGAAAGAAGAGAGTTGAAGGCAATAAATAAAATCCCTGACCTACCCAACTAAACAGGTCCCCCTTTTATTTCAATTGCAGTTCTCCTTCAATGTGTGTATCTGCCACCTTATACTTTCCCATTAATATTTCTTCTCTCTCTCTATCTCTTACAGCTAAGAGTTTTATATTAGAAACATCAAGCTAAACTATATTCAATTATTAATTTTTAAGGATAAAAATAATTATTTTTAATATAAAAAGTATTAAAATTTTAAATAGAACAATAATCTCAAACTTTTATATAGACTAACTAAATGCATCAACTAAAACATGAAGGTATACTGAAACTCTAATTAATCTAAACAAGAATTAGTTTTAAACTAAATTTTATTGAAACAAAAATTACTAAACAACCTAAAATACTTAAATAATATTTAAAATTTCGAAATAATAAAATAATAAAATCTAAAAAATACAATATTGGGCTAATATATAATAAAAATTAGTCTAAAAACCGAACCCAATATGATTTAAACTCAAATTAAAAGCCCAAAACTCGTAATTTCTGTAATAATCCCGTCCAGAAATTATGTTCGAGTAATCTTCACTAAAACAGTCATAACTTGAGCTCCCGATCTCGAAATCGAATGATTCAAAGTGTGTTTCAAAATTAAGAGATATATCTTCAAATGCTATATAGACATCTAAGCCCATAATTGTCTGGATTTCATCCAAAAATTTATCGCAAGTTGACTAATCTTTTCAGTTTGAAAATTGACAGTTTGGTTTAATCGACTTTAATAAATTTCATTCATTCCGTGCATGTATTTTTCCTCGTTTCCTCGAAAAGATTCATCCTCACATATTGTCTTTGATCGAATCTTAGTTTGATTTGCTTGACTTTTAACTTTATTATTGGACTTTGTAAGCCAATCACATCCATGTATCAGAAATTGAGCCTTGTGACTTACATAACTTAAAATATGTATTTTTATGAAGCTAAAATGCAATTTTTTTCATTGCATTATTTTATATCTTTATAATTTTTGAAGGACGAAACTAAAAGTTTATCATTTTAGAAATAAAGTACAATTTAACCATTTATTAACTTATAATTTTATAGAATTTAAAGGGCAAAAGTAATATACTCCCGTTTTAAGGGCCCTATCTGGCCCTTATTGGCACCAAGCTTAAAAGCAAGATTGTTCGATTCAAACAGTTGAATTGATTAACTTATAAATTTATATTAATTGACTGATAAGGTGATTGAATTAATTTTTTTCTATTTTAAAATAATATTCAATTAAATTTAATTAACCAATTGTACTGAAAAACTACGAATTAATCAATTTAACCATCATTTCAATTTTAAAAAACATTGGAGAATGAAACCCTAGCTTTCCCCTCCCTACTTTTCTACTCGTGGGCACCGATTAAACATTATTTAATTATTTTTATTCATGCATTGATTTTTTTTTCTTATTTATAAATATCATATTAAAATTTTTAAAAAATATATACACAACTTTTCAGGTTGTTCTACCTTTAGCTTTTCTTTACTTCACAGTCTCTCCATTTCTTTTGGTTTTTACCTTTTATTGAACTCTAAGTAGCACTCAATTGGTATTATCTTTTTTATCCATCCTTTAAGGCCACCACATGTCCATGCCTTCTCATCAACATTTCCTCACACCTAATTTCTAGGTATAATTATTTTTTTTTCCATTTTCTTTGAATATGAAACCTTACCATATTCTTCATCCTCATACCTCAATTTTCACTATATAATATAAATATATAGTTTTGGTTAATTTCAATTATTAATTGTCATGACATGTTTGATTGTTTTTGGACCACAATGACAATTAAATATACTAATTTTCATTAATATATTGATAATAAATAAAAAAATTACAATTATCATATTTAATATAATAATATTGTTGTTATAAAGTAGTATATTAAACACTAACAAGTAATTATGTGCAATGGTAAGACACGTTGCACTTTTAAGGAGGGAATGTAAGTTTATCTCTTGAAGATAATATTATTAAAAATGATAGTCACGAAATTCGAACATGAATTGTAAAACAAACATGTGTTTGGGATTTGAGATTAATGAAAGGCAAGGAAAATAAAAAGGAGTACTGTTGTTTGTTGAAATTTCAACATATTGGGGAGGCTTCTACGCTTGTAATTTTCTTTCTTTTTTCCTTTTATAATAAGTTTAGATTAAACTATTTTTGTTTTTTGGGAAATGTAAAATGGAAGCAATCCAACCCCTTGAAATGTGCTGCAAAACACTCATCTCTATGTGGAGATGCCATCTAGAAAGACATTAAATGAATGTGAGGGAGTAAATTGATAAAAATGAGTTATTTGAGTTTAAAATAATTAAAAAATATTATGGTTTGCATATCTTTTTTTTACTATATATTTTTATTTAGAAAAATAAAAAAAGAATAATTTTAATAATTTTAACGAATATTGAATGCAATTGAAGAAAATGAATGTAGGTATTTAATATGGGGTGAGATGAAATTAAATGAAGATTGCAATGCTTCTATTCTGGAACCTCGAATTCTTCACTTTTCATTCAAACTACATAAAATAATTAAATAAATATTTTGTTTGTTTGTCAGCCTCCTTAACTCTACCAACCTGGAACTATGGTTTTGACTGAAATAAATTACAAATGCAAAAGGAAATTAAATAATGTTTTCATGAAAGAACCTATATGCCCCTATTTATAATTTATTTATTTTTTGATCCTGTTATCATTTTAGATTAACTAATTCATCTTCACTTCATCATAGCATATATAATTAAAAAGTTCAGATGTATAATAAAAAAATTTATAGATGGCAAAGGTCTAAACTCAGATTTTAGATTTTGATGGGCAGTGTGTTTACTTACGGTTAGTATAAAAATAGAGATAATGGTGAAATTAAATATTATAATGATATTGTAATGTGAGACAAAAAGTAAACTAAACGTATCGGA
Source organism: Gossypium hirsutum (assembly GCF_007990345.1). Classification (NCBI taxonomy): domain Eukaryota; kingdom Viridiplantae; phylum Streptophyta; class Magnoliopsida; order Malvales; family Malvaceae; genus Gossypium; species Gossypium hirsutum. The sequence continues at coordinate 57,013,440 of NC_053449.1, read as the reverse complement.
CCGTGTTTTAATTGACCGCACGTCCAAAATGGTTATGTTTAGCGTGAATTGTTGTAAAATTGAGATTCATGTTTTATAAAGTTTATAATAATTTTTATTAGATGTTTATGTTTAGCGTGAAAGGTTGTAAAATTGAGATTTAAATTTTATAAAGCTTTTTATTAGAAGTCAAAAGTGTTAATTATATCTAAAATCGTAGGATGTATTTGCAAGTCGTGTTTATGTGTTAATTTAAATAAGTGTGTATATAGGTGTGTGAGTTTAAAATTTTATTGTACAAAAAACAAAAAAAAATTAAATTGGATCCAACTAAGCTCAAATAGAAAGAAATTGCTTGCTTAGGATTAATATATTATTTGATACTCGAATTTGACAACTTTTTTTAATTTGATACTTGAATGTTTGACTCAATTTGATAAATAAACTTGACATTTTTTCTTAATTTAGTACTTGAGTTTTTTTGGGTTTAATTTGGTACCTAAACTTGCCAAATGTTTACAAATTACCCCAAAACACTAACGGTACTGTTATGTTTATGGAACAAAAATAGCTAATATATGACTTATATGTGACAGATGGCATGGAATTTAATGGTAGGAATGAATACATTTATTTAGATTTTTTTTATTTCGATAAATATTATGCTCAAAATTTACTTTTCATTGAGGCTGAAATTATTTTTGTCCGTTAATGGCAAGAATGATTCAAGAGAGACCGCATGCTTAAAGCAAGTTTGGTCTTCACAAAGCTCTCAATTCCTCCAAGACATCGTCAGTATTAGAGGAAATTTGTATTAAATTTATTTTGTATTGAGCTATACATAACGAATTAATATTGAATAAGAAAACAAGAGCTTTACAATCCCAAAATAAAATAACTTCATTATTTTAAATTAATAAAATAAAATAAAATAAAAGTGATTGAACATTTAAAATATAAAAAAGAAATTCCATGTCATCTGTCACATGTTGTTCATACATTAATTATTTTTGCTACCTCATACAAAAATAACATTGTTAGCATATTGGAGTATTTTGTATAGCGTTTGACAAATTCAGGTACCAAATCAGACCAAAATGAAAGTTTATGCATCAAATTAGAAAAATTTTCAAATTTAGGTACCAAATGTTATATTAAGCCTTTAAAATATATTAAAACACATTTAAAAATGATTTTGTACTTGTATATTTTAGGCATAGTCAAATTTAACTCTCAATGTTTACATATTTTGTCAATTCAGCCCTTGTATTTTTTAGTTAAATTTGACCATTAACTTTTCAAAGAGAGTTAAATCATTTTTTTAAATGGAAATATTGACTAAAACATTAATTTTTAACGATGCTAACGTGGCAGTCCATATGTACTTCATGCTGATATGACACTATTTGTCATGCAATGCTAACAAATAATTTAAAAATTGTAAATATATTCAATAAAATAAAAAATCCAAAATCCAAAAAATTATAAAAAGTTCATAAAAATACACAAAAGTAGCATGAAGTCTATGAGAATTGTCATGTGACCTACCATGTTAAAAATTTAATGTTTTAGTTAGTATTTCTGTTAAAAAAAATTCAAATCTTTTTAAAGGTTGATGGTTAAATTTGACTCTTTTTAAAAGGTCGAGGGTCAATTTAGCTATATAAAAAAAAGAATAAAAGCCAATTGAAAAAAATGTAAATATTGAATGTTAAATTTGACATTATGACTATTTTGTACTAATTAAATAGTAATTCAAGTAGAAAAAGGTCAGTACGATTTAAAAAAAAATCATATGGGAAAGTAACTATTAGAAACTACCACAATATATACTATAAATTTTATCACACGCATATGCGCGTGGAAACCACGTATTTAGAACATATAAGTGTGTTTGAAAATTACATATAATAAATAATCAAACGTATATTTTGGAATTAATTAATAATAACACATAAAATATGTATGATATTAGAAAGGTAAAAAACATTAAATTATGAGTAAAACAAAATTTAAACACATAAATGTATCAGATTATGAATACTAAATAAGTACAATTATTTATAATAGTGTTGTCATCAATCTTGAGTTCATATTGAGTTAACTTGTGACACCAACTCTATTGGTAACATTAGAATAAAAACGTATAAAAAAATATTAAAATGAAGTTTTGGTTGAGTGGGTAAATTTAAAGTTTTACCAATCCAATTGACGTGTGTTTAAATTTCATCATATGCATATTGTTAGAGTTTTTTTGTTAAAATAAAAAGATTAAAGTATCCTCAAATAATATAATATAATTTAAATCTGAAAAGATGTTCTTCTAATTTATCTGACAAATTGATACTCGATTATCTCATGATACTAACACAATCAATGAATAATTCTTTGTCTAGAGAGTTGGATATGTATAACCGATGTACACTATGTGTTGACACCATTTTTTGGATGAAAACGGGGTCGACTTGGGTTTTGACGAAAACGAAAAAAACGGGAGTCGCCACCAATCCTTTTTAAAGAGGTGTAATTGGATCACCTCGAAAAGTGGTTGTTTTAATAAACAGTTTGATTTTATTAAAACAACGATTTTGGTCCACGAAATTCAGAAAACGGGTTCGGGAGTCGGTTACGCACGAGGAAGGATTAACACCCTCGATACGCCCAAAATTGGTACCTAATTGATTTCTTAATGTCTTAATGTCGAAAATTGAGAACTTTGGAAAATTTTAAAAATACGATCCTTGTATTAAAACATTAAAATTTTTTAGCAAAAGGGCATGTTTCACGTTATTCGAGAAAGAGAATCATATCCAGTAAGTTAGGACACAATGTCTCAAATTCCCGATACGCGAATGAATGCCAAAAATTTGCTTATTTAAAAGATATTTAGTTATCTCGAATTTCAGAAAAAAGGGATCAGGCCCAATAAGTTAAGACTTAATCTTTTCTTAATTTTCGAGGTTGTTTAAAGCTTAGGTTTGAAAACATTCGTGTGTTTAGATATATTGGGAAAATTGAAACTCAGTAAGTTAGGGTACGACTTTCTCAAATCTAAACACGAGATTTTGCTTATTTGAAAGTCAAAATTTATACATCGAGATAAATTAATCTAACTCAAAATAGTAGAGATGAAACACGAGGTTAATATGCGTATAAAATAATATTGGATGCGATAGTATAAAAAATAATACAAGCAACAATAATAAGAATGAATGAATAAAAAGGGACATATTAATAACATGCAAAATAGCAAATATAAGCAAATAAAGTTGAAACATTCCTTTAGAATAATAATAAAAATGTAAATGAATAATTGAATAAAGAAAATGGATAAAATTGTAAAAGCCTAAAAGATGTATAGGTATGTATATTAAAATTATAAAGTATAAAAAGTATATATATATGAGTATGTATTAATGTGTGTGTGAAAATGAAAATACGTATATATATATACAGATATATAAACAAATCATAAACTAATATATATATAAGGGTGCATACATGAGCTATATAAATATGTACATATCTATGTCTATATAGATTATAAAATGTATGTATGTATATATGTAATTAAATTTAAAATTAAATGGCATAAATGAGTAAATAATAATGATGATAATAATAATGTAATATAATAGTAATAATAATATTAAAATAATTAATTTAATGATAAAATAACTAAAATAACAAATAAAGGATTAAATTGAAAACTAAACTAAAATTTGGGGTCGAATCGCAAATAAATAAAAATGATTCGGGGGCTGAAATACGAGGCACTTAAAGGCTGGGGGACTGATTGCGCAATAACCCCACTCCTATGCGCGTCGTTTTGTGCCGGACCCAACTGAAACTGTTTTAAAATGCCTTGGCCAAGATGTAAAAATGGGAAGACCTGATTGCAAACGCCACAAAAAGGGAAGGGACCTATTGCGTAAATATCCCCCTAAGGGAAAAGACGCAGATCCCCTCCTGGCGGGTCGGGTCGTACATGTGGGCTATAGGCAAAACGGCGCCGTTTTAAATGCTATAAAAACTAACTAAAAAAAACCCTAAATTTCATTTACAGCCGCAAGAATAAAAAAAAGAAAGAGAGGGAGCTTCCCCATCCCTCTTTGGTTCTCTGAACTCCGGCGCTTGTCTCAACGGCGCTTTGCCGTGTGACCACCGCGGCCAAAGGCCGATGTGGCGTGAGAAGGCCCTCTTTGGCCGTGTTCCAAAATGAACCTGAAGGTATGGATTTTCGACCCTAAAAAAGAAGAAGAAAGCCCTTAGCCCCTCCTTTCAACACCAATCCGGCGAAGCCCAAGACGGTGGAACGACGGGGTAATTCGGGTAATCTCTTTTCCTTTTCCTTTATTCTCTATTTAATGTACAAAAAAAAATAAAAAAATAAAAAAAAGAAGTGCGAATCTAATATAAAAAAACCTTGAATCTTTTTTTTGCTTTTATTTCTTTATGCTAATGTGTTTTTTTTACCAAAATCCCCCATTTACAATCGTTTTAGAGAAATGGCTTTATAGCCGAAACTACAAGGTCCTATATGTTTCTTTTTTCTTGTTTCTTCTTTGTTGCTTTTTTTGCTCTGTTTGTCCTTGCTGTTTTCTTGTGTTGCAGGTTCGGGCAAAGTCAACTTGCTGCATTGGTGCAAGGCCGTACCAGAAGAGCAGACCTTGGGCGGTGGGCGTGCTGACAATGCACATGGGAGCAGCGGCGCGGGCAAGGGCAGGGAACCCTAGGGTTCCCTGTGCTGTTTAATTTTTGGGCCCCAATGGGCCGTTTTAGATTTTGGGCCTTGGGCTATTAGGTATTTGTTTTTGTAATTGGGCCCCGGGTTAATATTTTTGGCACTAGGCCCGGGTAAAATTGGGTCTGTACAGCTGCCCCTCTTTGCTTGTTGTCGTGTAACGAGAACAGAACAAAGACTAAGAAAGACCAATTTTGCCCGGTCTCGCCGAATCTTGACCTCTTGGTGCTCTTCTTCTTCAGGTAGTCTCATTCCAGTCCACTGTGTCTTGTTGCTTCAACCCACTCTACTACACTTTAGAGAGTTTTAACTTGTAGCTTCAATTTTCTTCGCAACAATTTCAGGGGGATGAAGTTTGTGGTTTTAGTCTATTCCGCTGCAACGTTAGGGAGATAAGACTTGATGCGATCTGCTCTACTGCAACTTCAGAGAGATAAGATCTGTGGTTTTAATCCGCTCCACTACAACTTTACGAAGATAGGATTGGTTTCTTCTGTCTGCTTCACTACTGCTTAGGGAGATAATACTTGGTGCGATCTGCTCCACTACTGCTTAGGGAGATAAGATTGGTTTCTTTTGTCTACTCCACTACTGCTTAGGGAGATAAGACTTGATGTGATCTACTCCACTACTGCTTAAGGAGATAAGAATTGTCATCTTTGACCTGCTCCACTACTGCTTAAGGAGATAAGACTGGTGGCTTAAATCTGCTTCACTACTGCTTAGGAAGATAAAATTCGCCATCTTCGATCTGCTCCACTACTGCTTAGGGAGATAAGATCTACCGTATTTGACCTGCTCCACTACTGCTTAGGGAGATAAGATCTACCATCTTCGACCTGCTCCACTACTGCTTAGGGAGATAGGACTGGTGGCTTAAATCTACTTCACTACTGCTTAGGAAGATAAGATTCGCCGTCTTCGATCTGCTCCACTACTGCTTAGGGAGATAAGATCTACCATCTTTGACCTGCTCCACTACTGCTTAGGGAGATAAGATCTACCACCTTCGACCTGCTCCATTACTGCTTAGGGAGATAAGACTGGTGGCTTAAATCTGCTTCACTACTGCTTAGGAAGATAAGATTCACCGTCTTCGATTTGCTCCACTACTGCTTAGGGAGATAAGATCTACCATCTTTGACCTGCTCCACTACTGCTTAGGGAGATAGGATCTACCATCTTCGACCTGCTCCACTACTGCTTAGGGAGATAGGACTGGTGGCTTAAATCTACTTCACTACTGCTTAGGAAGATAAGATTCGTCGTCTTCGATCTGCTCCATTACTGCTTTGGGAGATAAGATCTACCATCTTTGACCTGCACCACTACTGCTTAGGGAGATACGACTACTAGCTTCAATGTGCTCTGCTGTAATCTCAGGGAGATAAGACCTGATACGATCAACTCTACTGCAACTTCAGAGAGATAAGATCCTTTATTTTAATCCGCTCCACTGTAATCTCAAGGAGATAGGATTACTAGCTTTAATCTGCTCCGTTGTAATCTCAGGGAGATAAGATTAGAAATTCTTCGGTCTACTCCACTGTAACCTCAGGGAGATAAGACTTGCATATTCAACCTGCCCCACTGTAACTTCAGGGAAATAAGGTTCGTGGCTTCGATCTGCTCCTCTGTAATCTCAGGGAGATAAGATCTGAAATTCTTCGGTCTACTCCACTGTAACCTCAGGGAGATAAGACTTGCATATTCAACCTGTCCCACTGTAACTTCAGGGAGATAAGGTTTGTGCCTTCGATCTACTCTTCTGTAATCTCAGGGAGATAAGATCTAAAATTCTTCGGTCTACTCCACTGTAACCTCAGGGAGATAAGACTTGCATATTCAACCTGTCCACTGTAACTTCAGAGAGATAGGATCCTTTATTTTAATCTGCTTCACTATAACTTCATGGAGATAGGATAGTGTCTTCGATCTGTTCCGCTGTAATCTCAGGAGATAAGATCTCTGGCTCTTTGATTTGCTTCGCTGTCGATGCAGGAAGACAAGATCTACCATATTTGCTGATCCGTTCTCTGGGGAACATGACCTGTATAATGAACCTAATTATGCCTAATGATTAGGATGGCATGATCAAAATGAATCAAATGCTCCTAAATAGACATGTGTGAATGGTGTTTGCATGAATGCAAAATTTTATTTTTCCGAGAATGATCTCGCTTAGGTTGTCATTACTCGAAGTTTATTAAGGCTTTGTGACTGACGTGCTACAACGCCTTCTCGCTTGACTAGTTTTTCTGAAGAAACATTTGGCCAGGTTGCCCCCACTGTAAACCTCAAAGTTCAATCCATTGGGACGCTAAAATTTGTACCATCATTCTCCCACTGCAATCCAAGGGTAGAAATATGTGACTTTTCCTCAATCTTCTCCTATCACAATTCAAGGATATAGGACGCGAATCGTTCTAGTTCCTCACACCATTCCCAAGGTGTCATACTCATGTGCAAATGAAGGATCTCTTCTCCGAGGTAACCTCTTACTATTTCCTGATAATCATTGCTTGCTTGTTTATTTAAGCTTTGCCACCAACATGGCGCCTTGTCAATCAACGCATTTGAAAACAAAAATCCAAAGAAAAAGTTTAAATTTAGATTATTCCTTCTCAAATTTCCAACCTTTAAAATTGGTGTGTTCTAAACAATAGTCCTACTTTAGGCTCCTATATTATTTAGAAACTTTTCAGAGTAATAAGCAAAATTTCCTTTGTAAAAGTTTTATTAGTCCATTAATCATTATTCCAATGCAACATGCTCGCAAGAAGGGTCATAACAATGGATAAGAATAAAATTGGTTCTGAGCATAGCTCGAAAGAACAAGTTATCCAAAAATAGTAAAGAAGGATGACAAAGAAATTGATTGGGAATGTATATCTTGGAAAAGAATAAAAGGTATTCCGAGAACAACAAATAATATGAGAATTGGGTGCCTTAGATATCGCAGCTTGAACTTTTCTGTACAAACTTTCTGAAGACCATTTTGAGTTTAACATGTGTTTAGGAGATTTACAGTGCTTTGTCGACGCCCCAAGATGTCGCTTATCCCTTCATGTTGATTCAGGTATAGCAAGATCACCACATGCCCCAATTTGATCAAAATTTGAATTGCTCTGATCACCTCATGCCCCATTCTGATCAATATTTGAGCCGCCCTTTTCGGGTTTTCAACTCAAATCCCCTTTGGCCTAAGACGCCCTTTCCGGGTTTTTCCCTTAGCCTCTCCATTTTTCATTTTTCATTTTCTTTTTTCAATTTTCATTCTCATTTTTCATTTTTTCAGAGTGCCCTTTGCGGGTTTTCACCTTGGTCCTTTCTTCTTCTTTAAACGAAGCATTTCTTGACTGGATCCGAGTTTATAGGACTAGCGATCTCACTAAGGATCAGTGCTCTTCTGAAAAATGTCTTGTTTACAACGTAGGGACATTCTCGATTTGGCATTCATTTCCCTCTGGAATCCTTTTGGAGAGGAATGATCTTTTTCGACATACAACCCTCTCGTGGAATTCTTTGAGATGACACTGTTCATTACGGGCTCGTATCATTTGTTTCTGGTACATCCGACCCTGAAGAATAGCTTTTAACCTTTTTTCTAGGTTCAACTGATCGCATCACGATTGGATCCATTCTGTTTCATCCAATTCTAACTTAACTAATACCCGGAGAGCAAAGATTTCAATAGGTAAAACTACCTAAACCCCGCAAACCAAAGAGAAAGGTATTGCCCCGGTACAAATGTTCGACAAGCAATGAAGGCAAATAGTAATTTCTCATGCCAATCATTGTAAGTCTCAGTCATTTTCCTTCAATTTTCGTTGTTCAACTCTAGGCAATTTAGTGACGAATCGTGGTGTCCACTTCTGAGTTAATTTGAGACCTCAGCGATCGTTCCATTGTTCAAGCTCAATGCATTCTCCAATACCCTCTTCTCTGAAATTCTGTATCGGTATACGATGACTTTGGCTCATGAAGTAGCCTCTCAAAATGAAGCAATGCCCATTAGAAGTCTTCGATAATGGTGAAGTCCATGCCTCATTGTGCTCGAAATTTGAGTCGCCCATTTTCGGGTTGTCAACTCAAAACCTCATTTGGTCACAAAGCGCCCTTTGCGAGTTTTCGCTTTGGCCTCTCCTTTTATTTTTCTTTTTCTTTTTCATTCTGATTTTTTCATCTAGATTTCTCTTTTTTCATTCTTCTTTCTTTTTCTCAGTTTCCTTTTCATTTTGATCTTGATTTTGATTTTTTTTCTTCTTTCTTCTTTTTGTTTTTTGTTTTTTTATTTTTTTCCTTTTCATTTTCATTTTGACTTTGATTTTGATTTTTCTTTTTCTTCACTTTTTTGATCTGAGCCTTTAGGAGCGCAACTACGACAGAAAATTTTGGATCTTCTTCTTTAATCAGGATGGACCCAACAACAACTTGAAGAGGTAAAAATTCGACTTCAAATGGACAAAGCTATGCTGACTCCACGAGAAAGGCATTGCCCCGGTAAAGAATTACATCGTTCATACTGTAAATTTCTAACATTGTGCTATTGTGCAGATTTCATTATTGGCGTTTAACCCGGGGCATATCCTGGTATGATCATGCGAAGACATCTTTGAACCCTGAGGTCACTTAATAAGGTGTTGCTTCGTCTCTGCGGTCAGGTCAATTCTAAACTTTACCACGCTCACAATTTCTAATGATTCTTTGTGAGGTAGGATCTGTCTATCCTCTTATTCAACCGTCCTTAACAAGTCAGGAGATAAACTACAATCTTTGTCATTTTCAAAGCCCTGAGATCCCTCTGAACACATGCCTCGCTCAAAAGGAAAATCTGGGTCTGTAGCAGAGTTATTCACGTCATTGATATCCAGGGACTCATAATAAGTACCAAAGAATATATAAAAGAAAGTATAAATTTATGAATAATTATTTATACAATATGATTGTGAATGAATGATGTGGAAGAAAATCTAAAAGAATGAAATAATCAGAAATAATTATTCAAAAAGAATGAAAGAATATTTTCTCAAAAAGGAATGCAAAGATGTATTTTATTAGAATGAGCCTATTTCACAAAAGAGTTCTTATTGCCTCTAGGCTAAAAGCAACAAGTGTGTTCTGGATATTACTCTGAGTAAGCTCTAAATATTCAGAACACTCTCAAGTTTAGAAGGGCGAACATCTAATAAGATCTCTTCTCCAGTTGTTTCTTCAGATTCGACACTGATGTGAACATTTCCCAACATTTCTTCATTCATCGCATTCCCTTCATTATCCGTATGATTGAGCAGCGGGTTTTCTATACTGATTGAATCATCAAATTTGACAATTCCCATATTGATAAACCTTTCGACCAACTTTTTAAAGGCAGTGCAGTTTTCTACAGAATGCCCCGTAATTCCCGCATGGTAGTCGCATTGAACGTTCATATCGTACCATTTGGGATAAGGAGGTTGTAAAAGGGGTCAAGTAACGAGGAGCAACAACATGCGCATCGAACAAGCTTTGATACAGCTCCTTATATGACATCGGAATTTGTATGAACTGGAGCTTCTCCGTACCTGGTTTCACTCCAGATTCTTGCTTTAAAAGGCTCTGATGGTTGGTGGTCTCCGTCTTTGGCCTGCCCACAGTGATTAGTTTTGAGTGGCCCTTGTTATATCCGCCTACATTATCCCTTTTATTCCCCTTCTTCCTTGGGGACTTTGTAGTATCTGGGTACTCTACCCTCATCTACTTTATTTCGGCTAGATTAGCAACAGGATTAGCTAAATCATTCCTCAAATTGGATCCTAAACCTGTCAGGCAATTCACTGGTGTCGATGTACCAGTTTGATAATATTGGGATCCGATAGTAAAAAGTGCTCCTTGTGGACGCCCATCTGGCTGGACCTGAACACTTGTCGGAGTACAATCTAAGAAATAGACAAGATCCTTATTATCAACCCCAAAGTAAACCATCGGGTCTTTCACTTCTTTTGACTTTCCAGCTAGCAATCGGTTGAACTGGTTTATCATAGTTCTCCGTAATTCTAGCATCTGATCTCTCATCTTCTGTTGAAATTCAGTCAATTGCTCCTGCATCTGAATCTGCATTCGCTCTAATTTTTCCAACCTTCGTTCCATTTCTCTAGCCTTTGCTTGGATATCGTAAGAGTGTTTGGTTGGTTGGTTTTCCAGGTTAGCTGAAATAAATTTACTCGTTCAGACTCTTTCAGTGGATTTTAATGCATGTAATGCAATGTGATGCAAATGCATGAAATGAATGCCTAAAGAGACGTTGATTCTGATTCAATTACATTTAGGAAACTTTTCTAGAAAGAAAATTCCCTTACATAAAATGGATACATGTACGACCTCATCTTCATATTCCAAGAAACAACATCGATCTTTTTCTTCATCCGCATGTTTGAAGTAATCTCGCCAATAGATACCATTGCTAGCACCTTCTTTTGATCTTGGTCGCGATCCATCATTTGCCCATCTTTATAAGGCTTGTCAGCTTCTTGGAATGTCGAAGGCTCTTAGACAATCGCCTTGGAATCCTCAGGCCACGAAGCAGGGTCACGAACTCTTCCATCGCCCTTCTTGCGTTCCTCAGAATATATTCGGGAAGTCGTATTATTTTCCACTTTATCAAGGAATTCGTATTCCATGACAAGCTTTCTAATTTATTAATCGAACTTGAATCCATATATCTTTCCTAGGATGCAAATGCAATGTAATGCAATCATAATCAAAACACAACAAGAGGGGTTAGTGCAAAACATAAGCAAGCACAGAAAGCAAAAAGTACCTAATCAGGTAGATACTAGGGGTTTGGAGTGGCTCTACCTAGGTTAACTTCCTAAGTCTACTATATGAGGGTTGGTTCTAAAGTCAAGGTACCCGAACCAGCAGATTCCTCGATCCTCACCCATTATAGGCTCATACGGACTGAGTTCGGTTCAGGGGAATACATTTCCCTATGGCCATGCAGAGATGAAAATCTCACGAAGACATAGGTATGGATGTATCCCGAAAGCGATTCACTATCCTATGCGGAGGTGAAAACCTCACGAAGGTGTAGTTTCTCACTCCCACTTAAAAGGTGTGACCAACGGTCATGCAATGCAATGCAGCAAAATTTAAAATACAAAACATGATGAAAACTATAACTCAAAACAAATGAAATGCAATGAAAGGATCGTATATTTATATCTTTCGACAAAAAGACAAAAGATAATCAACTCGTGGCTTGACTCACTTATTTTTTAAAAAAAGTTCCCCAGTGGAGTCGCCAAGCTGTTGACATCATTTTTTGGATGAAAACGGGGTCGACTTAGGTTTTGACGAAAACGAAAAAAACGGGAGTCGCCACCAATCCTTTTTAAATAGGTGTAATTGGATCACCTCGAAAAGTGGTTGTTTTAATAAACAGTTTGATTTTATTAAAACAACGATTTTGGTCCACGAAATTCAGAAAACGGGTTCGGGAGTCGGTTACGCACGAGGAAGGATTAACACCCTCGATACGCCCAAAATTGGTACCTAGTTGATTTCTTAATGTCTTAATGTCGAAAATTGAGAACTTTGGAAAATTTTAAAAATACGATCCTTGTATTAAAACATTAAAATTTTTTAGCAAAAGGGCATGTTTCACGTTATTCGAGAAAGAGAATCATATCCAGTAAGTTAGGACACAATGTCTCAAATTCCCGATACGCGAATGAATGCCAAAAATTTGCTTATTTAAAAGATATTTAGTTATCTCGAATTTCAGAAAAAAGGGATCAGGCCCAATAAGTTAAGACTTAACTTTTCTTAATTTTCGAGGTTGTTTAAAGCTTAGGTTTGAAAACATTCGTGTGTTTAGATATATTGGAAAAATCGAAACCTAGGAAGTTAGGGTACGACTTTCTCAAATCTAAACACGAGATTTTGCTTATTTGAAAGTCAAAATTTATACATCGAGATAAATTAATCTAGCTCAAAATAGTAGAGATGAAACACGAGGTTAATATGCGTATAAAATAATATTGGATGCGATAGTATAAAAAATAATACAAGCAACAATAATAAGAATGAATGAATAAAAAGGGACATATTAATAACATGCAAAATAGCAAATATAAGCAAATAAAGTTGAAACATTCCTTTAGAATAATAATAAAAATGTAAATGAATAATTGAATAAAGAAAATGGATAAAATTGTAAAAGCCTAAAAGATGTATAGGTATGTATATTAAAATTATAAAGTATAAAAAGTATATATATATATATGAGTATGTATTAATGTGTGTGTGAAAATGAAAATACGGATATATATATATACAGATATGTAAACAAATCATAAACTAATATATATATATATATAAGGGTGCATACATGAGCTATATAAATATGTACATATCTATGTCTATATAGATTATAAAATGTATGTATGTATATATGTAATTAAATTTAAAATTAAATGGCATAAATGAGTAAATAAAAATAATGATGATAATAATAATGTAATATAATAGTAATAATAATATTAAAATAATTAATTTAATGATAAAATAACTAAAATAACAAATAAAGGATTAAATTGAAAACTAAACTAAAATTTGGGGTCGAATCGCAAATAAATAAAAATGATTCGGGGGCTGAAATACGAGGCACTTAAAGGCTGGAGGACTGATTGCGCAATAACCCCACTCCTATGCGCGTCGTTTTGTGCCGGACCCAACTGAAACTGTTTTAAAATGCCTTGGCCAAGATGTAAAAAGGGGAAGACCTGATTGCAAACGCCACAAAAAGGGAAGGGACCTATTGCGTAAATATCCCCTAAGGGAAAAGACGCAGATCCCCTCCTGGCGGGTCGGGTCGTGCATGTGGGCTATAGGCAAAACGGCGCCGTTTTAAATGCTATAAAAACTAACTAAAAAAACCCTAAATTTCATTTACAGCCGCAAGAATAAAAAAAAGAAAGAGAGGGAGCTTCCCCATCCCTCTTTGGTTCTCTGAACTCTGGCGCTTGTCTCAACGGCGCTTTGCCGTGTGACCACCGCGGCCAAAGGCCGATGCGGCGTGAGAAGGCCCTCTTTGGCCGTGTTCCAAAATGAACCTGAAGGTATGGATTTTCGACCCTAAAAAAGAAGAAGAAAGCCCTTAGCCCCTCCTTTCAACACCAATCCGGCGAAGCCCAAGACGGTGGAACGACGGGGTAATTCGGGTAATCTCTTTTCCCTTTCCTTTATTCTCTATTTAATGTACAAAAAAAATAAAAAAATAAAAAAAAGAAGTGCGAATCTAATATAAAAAAAACCTTGAATCTTTTTTTTTGCTTTTATTTCTTTATGCTAATGTGTTTTTTTTTACCAAAATCCCCCCTTTACAATCGTTTTAGAGAAATGGCTTTATAGCTGAAACTACAAGGTCCTATCTGTTTCTTTTTTCTTGTTTCTTCTTTGTTGCTTTTTTTGCTCTGTTTGTCCTTGCTGTTTTCTTGTGTTGCAGGTTCGGGCAAAGTCAACTTGCTGCATTGGTGCAAGGCCGTACCAGAAGAGAAGACCTCGGGCGGTGGGCGTGCTGACAATGCACATGGGAGCAGCGGCGCGGGCAAGGGCAGGGAACCCTAGGGTTCGCTGTGCTGTTTAATTTTTGGGCCCCAATGGGCCGTTTTAGATTTTAGGCCTTGGGCTATTAGGTATTTGTTTTTGTAATTGGGCCCCGGGTTAATATTTTTGGCACTAGGCCCGGGTAAAATTGGGTCTGTACACTATGTACCAAATAGAAAGTTTTACAAGTTTTATTATTAAAAAAATAAGTAATATAATGGTAAGGCCTTGGCAAAAAAACGAGTGACTAACAATCCTTTCTAGGTGGTAATGGTAATCAATTTGGATATGTTTTGTTTGAACATGAAATGCGTACTAAATAGCACTCACAAAATAGAGTTATAGGCTGAGAACACAACCAAATTAGCTCAATAGTTGTGGACTCCGTTGCCTCTACTCTTAATCCACCCATTGTATTCAGAAGCTTATCAGGGACGAAAATAAAATTTCTTTTAGGGGTCAAAATTAAATTATGAATTTTATGGTAGTAAAAATATAAATTTATCATTTTAATAATCTATACTTTCATAAGTTTTAAATGATTAAATAAAATTTTTATATTTTTAGAGGGACCAAAATACAATTCTACTTTTACTAATTTAAAATTTAAAAAATTTTTCATTTTAGGGGCCACGCCTCGGCTAGCCTCTAATTTCACCCCTGAAAACTTATGGTAGATGGTATCTTTGAATAATTGGAGAACCAGCCTAATCTATATATGCTTATAAATCAAGTGTAGATTGCTAAGTGATTGCAACTTGAAAATGAGAGATGGTTGGCTGGTGCATTAACTTAAACAATGTATGTAATTATCTTTCCGTACTAGATGCTCGCTAGGCTTTTAATGTTAAAAGCAATTTGAGAAAGCTCGAGACACCAAAAGCCCCATGATATAGCTGGAACTTAATTATAAATTGTTGACACCATTTTTTGGATGAAAACGGGGTCGACTTGGGTTTTGAAAAAAAAAAAGAAACGGGAGTCGCCACCAATCCTTTTTTTTATGAGGTGTGATTGGATCACCTCGAAAAGGGGTTGTTTTTAATAAACGGTTTGATTTTATTAAAACAACAAGTTGGGTCCACGAAATTCAAAAAAATGGGCTCGAGAGTCGGTTACGTACGAGGAAGGATTAGCACCCTCGTAACGCCCAGAAATTGGTACCTAGCTGATTAGTTAATGTCTTGATGTCGAAAATCGAGAACTTGGAAAAATTAAAAATACGATCTTTGTATTAAGTAAAAATTTGGGAAAAGAAGCATACTTCACGTTAATCGAGAAAAAAAATCATATCCAGTAAGTTAGAATACAATGTTTCAAATTCCCGATACGCGAATGAAAAATGCTTATTTAAAAGAAATTTAACTATCTTGGATTAAAAAAGGGATCACAACTAGTAAGTTAGGACATGATCCTTTTTTAATTCCCGATATCGTTTAAAACTTGAGTTTGAAAAGATTCGTGTAATACAGTTTAAAAGAATATTCAATTTGTTTAAATCAAATGAAGAAATCACAACCCAATACGTTAAGGCACAATTTCTCAAAATATTAAACATTGAATATTGCATTTATTTTAAAAAATCTTCATCTTAAGAAATCAACGTGTCACATCCAATGCATTAGGACACGACGTATTGAATTCTCAATGATGAGCTTTTTATGTTTTTTTATAAAAGAGTAACCTCGATTATTTTGATTCAACGAAGAAAATCAGAATCCAATACGTTAGGGCTCGATTCTCTCGAAGATCTCAAATATCGAGTGTTATTTTTATTTTGAAATTTTCCGTTTTTGGATAAAATCCGAGTAAAAAATGAATGTAAAATAATAATAATGATGATAATGCAAATAAAATAATACAAGCAAAATAAGAAAAGATAAATAAATAGATGGCAAATATAATAAAAAGAAATCAACAAATAAAAGTAAATAAACAAATAAAATTAAAGTACTTTAAGTAAATAATAATAATGAGCATATAAATAAATACATAAATAAATTGACACCAAATGAAACAATAGTAATGAATAAAATTATAATGTGTGTATATATATGCATGTATGTATGTATATATATGAAATAAATAAAATAAAATAAAAGCTTATAGGCGTATATATATAAATGTATAATGGAGCTAGACATATATATATATATAGTAAAACGAATGTATATATATAAGCTAAAAAATATTTAAGAAGAGATATAGATATATATACATAATAAGATATAAAGATATATAATAAGATATGTATATAAATAGTTATAATAGTAATAATAATAGGACAAGTATATTTAAATTTAAATAAGCAAAAATAATAATATAACAATAATAATATAAGGCTAATGGTATAATATAGTAGTAGTAACAAGATTAAAGATAGTTAATTTAACAGTAAAATAGCTAAAACAAAAAAGATTAAATTGAAAATAAACAAAATCTTAAGGGGCAAAATCAAAAATAAGAAATGGATTAAATCGCGAAGCGCGACAGGAAGGGGACTTGAAAGGAAATTTCCCCGCGTTGGTTAAACGGTGCCGTTACAGTGCAGCGTATGCACAGGGTTCACGGATCAAATTGAAACAGACACGAAATTCGTGGCCAAAATCGAAAAAATAAAAAGGATCGCATCGAACACACCACAAAGGAAGGGGGATCTATGGCGCAAATATCCCCTAAAAGTAAAACGCGGATCCTTCCCTGGGTCGGGTCACCGCGCGGGTCAAAAAAGGGGAGACCTAAAACGGCGTCGTTTTGTTCTCTTTATAAAAACCAAATTTTTTTTTAAATTTTCATTTTTTCTCTTCTTCTCCAGAAAAGCCAAAAATTTTCCTCTCAAATCTCTCTCCCTCTCCCTCAGCCCAGAATCCGGAAACTTCAAAAAAGGTAATTTTTTTCTTTTTTTTTGTTATATATATTATACGTATATAAATAAATGAACAAAAAAATAAAAATAAAAATAAAAAATAAAAAATAAAAGGGGTAAGGATATGTAAAAACGAAAACAAAAAGAGCCAGAAATCACCTTTGATTTTTTTTGTGTTTCTTATTTCTGAAAAATGTTACAAAGAGGAAAGGAAAAGAAAATCAAAACCCCCCCGTTACAAAGGTTTCAATCTGTTTGTATACCGATTTCAAAAAAACAAAAGTCCCCCCCTTTTTTTACATTTGTTTTGGCTTTTTAAAGCCTTCTTGTCATTGCTTCTGTCTTGTTCGTTTCTCTCTTTTGCAGATGGCAGGCGGCGCGAGCAGGACGATGGGACAGTGGCGGTGGCAGCCTGCAGACGGCGCTGGTCAGAAGAGGCAGAGGGACGAAGGCCCTAGGTGCGGCGCACCTAGGGTTAGGGTAAATTTTTTCTGATTTGTGTTTTTGGGTATTTGGGCTGTGATGGGTTTCGGGTTTGGGCCAAGTTATTGGGCTGGTTATTATTTTGGGTTGTAATTGGGTTAGTTGGACCTGGTGTATCTGTTTTGCTGGTATGGGCCCGGGCAAAATTGAGCTTGTACATAAATTATTTGAATTTTAATTATTTATGTTTATACGATTTTTTCGTTAATTTGTTAAAATAAAAAATAAATTGTATATAGAATTAAATGTGTAAAATTAGATAGAAATGATAACATTGGAGAAATGAGTTACATTTGAAAATGGACGTGGTTTCTTACAAAGTTTGGAAATAGCCCGAGAATTAATTTAAGTTTTTCGAATTATTATTTAATTAAATAATTGAACTTCAAGAATAGAATTAAATTAATTGGTTATTGTGAATCCATTGAATATGAGAATTAAATATATTTTCTTATAAATTCTTTTACGGTAAAGTTATCATAGTTTTAACAGAATTAGAAATGAGTTGAGAAAATTATTTAATTGGATTATTAATTAAATTAAATTAATAAATAATATTTATTTGAGAAATAGAAAAACATGTATGAAGTTGAATTAATTTATAAAATGTTGGGTTAAAAGTTTAGGAATCACATATAATTGGACCCAATAAGGAGAGATCCAAAATCTCTCATAATACATATGAGGCGTGGCAAACCTAGTATATATTTAGCTAGGGTGTATCGCCCCCCTCTACTAGTTGAACTATGATACTAATTTTTCTATTATATAAGTATTATTTGTATTATACTATTCAACCAACATTTTTCTGTCTCTCCCTATAAATAAATGACATTAGTAGGGCTAAAAAACAAAACACACACAAGTTATATACAACTTTTAGATATTATTATTTTGCTCGAAAAGAGTGAGAATTTATTTTCTAAAAATAATTTTTTTTGGAATAACAATTCTATCGATTTCTATAGAGAGAGAGAGATTTACTTTACTACTGAAAGTAATAATTTTTTTTTAATTTTGTGTTTGATTCGTGATTGTTCAAGCTCACATTCAAAACGATTCGTGGTATGAGAATCACGAAGAAGGATGTTCGGTTGAAAGTCGGAAACGTCAAGGAATTGTCTCACACAAAGCATGTGTAATTTTCGAGAAAAAATTATTACTATAAAAATCACAATCTGACTAAATTTTAAAATTTTAATTTTTCTACTATAACAAAAAAAAAATTTAAAATTGAAGTTTTTGCATATCTAGATATGGAGGGATATAACAATAACCATAGTTTATCCACGGTGGAAATCACATGCCCGACTAGCTCATGAGATTTGAAGTAAAAATCTTTCCTTTTGGAGCGAAAGGTCACAGGAACATGATGTTTGGGGTAAATTTTGTTACATGGAATTTAGATTGCTGTGGACAAGCAGCTTACAAAGGAATGGGGCTCTGCACAATAGAATCGGACCTGTACCCTAAACCCAAACGTTAAGGGAGGCCTAATAGGCTGCTTGTTCAACAGAAGATGATTGGTTCAAGCAAGTACACCAATCAAATGAACCTTAGCACCATTATGTGACTAGATTCAAGGGTTTAGGGTAATCTTATAATTAGTTTAACATCATAAGTTATTCTTGAATGATACTAGCTTGGAGATGTTCATCAGCTATTCTTACCACTAGGAATATATTTCCTTTTCTCCACTTCTATTTTGTTTAAGACTTGGCATGGAGCCCCATTTTGGCCCGAGTCTAATTCGGTGTCTTAGGAAATTGGGTTATGTGAACCTTTTGCATATTTTGGGTATTTGCCCATTTGGCAAAGCCCAACTTTAATTAGGGCTTGGTTTCATTGAATACCATAAATTAAATAAGTACTAAAATTTGTTTGGTGTAGAATATAATTAGATTTTTTGATAAATAATAATTTTTAAAATTTTAAAATTAAAGTGTTCAAAGGATAATGCTAAAAGAACAAAAATAAATATTTTTTTTAATATTAAGTGATAACTGATAAGTAGCTGCTTATATATATTTAGACTGTTTTTGGGTAAATAATGGTAAAGGAAAATAAGAGAAGGTTAAAAAGAAGAAGTGATATATGTTTATTTTGTTTGAATAGTTTTTTTTTAAAATATATAATTGGGGATGGGGAATGGAATTGTTTAAGATTTAATCTAACAGCATAATACTCTTGGCATTAGGTTGTTGGCATTCTGTTTGAATAGTTAAAATTAATAAAAGAAATGAATGTGAAAGATTTTTCACTATCTTTATTTGGTTAAACAGTGGAAAGTTAAGAAAATGATTGTTTATAATATTTTTTTCCCCAAATTGGGGTAATTAAAATATTAAGAGAATTGAATATAATTTACTTTATTTTGTTTAAATAAATAAACCCTTAATTGATTTGGTTTAATTATAAAACTCACCCGATTTCTAATCATCGGGGAAGAAATGATAAATCCTTTATTTGGGAAGCTCCAATTGGATATAGTGAGTGCGTGTGTGGTGTGGGTATATATTGATATCAAGATTTTAGCACATTTTAATTAAGGTAATTAATACCATATCAACAAACGTCCTGTTTTGCTATTGGTATCGATGTGTATTGATATTGCTATAATTTGATGTATCATTTTCATTTTTTCAATAGTTTAAAAAATATATAATATAAGAAAAATGTTTACAGATATTAAATCATACTCGTTAATCATATATAATATCACGAATTATTGGTTTGATTATAGTTACTATACGTCATTGCATCATATTAAAAGTCGAAAACTAATTGATGTTTTATATAAATAATTTTATAATATATTTTATTTATTATCAATTTATTTATTTTTGGTTTAGGCAGAATTTATTAAGTTAATGTTGTTCGTTAGGTCCTATAATTTTCAAACCCAACAAATCATTGAAAGTCTTGTAGTTGTAAGAGTAAAATGGTTGCCCCCACCTATTTTATTATTTTGGTCACTAAATTATAAAAAAATTCAATTTCATCACTAATATTATTATTTATTTTTGTTTTGGTCATCCCGTTAAATTGTTAGTGAAAATGGTTTACTTCAGTTATCAACACTTGTATATTTTATTAAATCAACTCTAAATTTAAATAATTTAACAAATTTAATCATTGACATTTACAATTTCTTTCAATTTAGTTCTCATACGTGGATAAGCCTAGCTCTAGCATGAATTTGACAACTTTGGATTACTTGGTGACTATTAAAACCATTTTCTTTACCATTCCTCTAAAGCTAAAGACCAATGCAACAAATCCCACAATTCCACTATAGAGAACTTAACAAGCTTCTCTGTGCATTAAGATTTATAAGTAAAAATCATACCATCCTCCATATAAATTACACCCCAAAAAAATTGTTATTTTAATTCTCAACAAATCTAACCAAATTCTCAATATATATATATATAGTAGCACCAAAATTAAAAACCCAAAGATGCAGCGACAGTGTTGGTGGTAGGTACAAAATGGCCCAGTTCGAGAGTGTTGGCAGAACGATCAGAGCATGGCTTCTTCTTGGAGTTGCAAAGCCGAGAAGTCAATAAATTGAAGAAGAAGTGACAGCCATGTTTTTTTAAGATGAAACTGAAAATGCTTTGAGTTTTTAAAAACTACTTTGAGAAAAGCAGATTCATAATTAGGTTTTTTTTTCCCAATTTAGAGAAAAGAGAAGAAGAATGAATGCAAAATGGGAGTGGGGGTTAGATGCATGATAATGTGTTTGAGGACTAAATTGATTGAATCTATAAATGTAAAGAGTTAAATTTGTTGAATTATTTAAAATTAGGGTTAATTTAATAGAATATGTAAGTGTTGAAGATTAAATATATTATTATACCAAGTAAAAAAAAGTCACCTCACCATTTCTATAAACAATTTAATGAGGAGTGACCAAAATAATACAAATGATAACGTTCACGATGAAATTGAAAATTTTTATAATTCGATGACCAAAATAGAAACACACCAATATTTTTTTTGTTCTAAGTTTTCTTTCACCGCTACTTCTTAACTTTAAAATGGACTCTCTTTCTACCGTATATTTTTTTAAAAACGTTTCTTCAGTCTTCACTCTTACAAACTGGGTTTCTTCTAAAGTTCTAAAGTTTTGGTATTGTCTGGCACCTTCAATTTTGTTGAAAGAAGTGAAAATGCGTTATTCGAAACCACCGAAACAGATCTAAATTTTAAGCGGAATAGAATTCACCCCTCGAGCATCCCTATTGAGAACTACAATGGTGAGCATTTGATCAAGTTGAGTCGAATCGAGTAAAAATATTTCGACTTAATTGAGTTGACGAATCTTATTTTAACAATCGAACTCAATTTGAATTTTTTTCGAATCGAGTCAAATTAAGTCAAATTAACAAATCTTATTATTTATACTCAATATTACATTTACATAAGTACAAGATTATTTAACTACATAAACAATATAATGATTTTGCCTTTTAACTTAATTGATAAACATTTATTAAAACAACATAATTTCACCTTTTATTATTCAGATTTTCAGATAACTTGAATTGTGTAATTCATATTCGAGTTAAACCGGTAATTTTGATTTTTTATTCAAGTTGATCCGAATAACTCGAACTATTTAATTCAAAATTTGAATCTTTTATCGAATTTTTTGAATCGAATCGAATTGACTTTTGTGAATGTTTCTATCTACACATGTGGTGTGACTTAAAAGTACTTATATATATTTTTAACGTGGGAAGTTGTAATATAAACCAAGACAATTTAATAGTTACGTTTGTAGGGATGTGAATATAGTTGAATTGAAGAGCCTAAAAGACAGGTTTGAGGAGTAATAATAATAGTTTAAATTAGGATGAAAACTTTGGTAGAAGTGGTTAGTTTGATCTATATTTCCAGCTAAGTAATGCTTGCATATTTTTATTGAGTATGAAATGATAGGTCCACTATTATAAATAGAACATCTTAACATAACGTGCAATGCTCAAAATGGAGCATCCTATAAAAAAATTTACTTCTAATAAAGATTTTTGGACCACTAAGTGAAAAGAGTAACACATCAATGTTTATGTATAGAAAGTGTCATATAAAAGGTATGATTAAAAATATTTATCTTTTAAGGTTTATTAATGAAGTTATTTAAGGCGGAATCGACTCAAATTAAAATATTTTGACGGTTTATAGAATGTAAGTTTTAAAATCGTGGCTACCCGAAATCAAAACAATTCTATTTTTACTTCATATATAATTTTTTTATTATTATATAAAAATAAATATTTTATATTTAAAAAAGTTAAAATAATATAAAATTTCTTCAAAAATTACTGTTTTTAAAAATATTTATGAAAAATATTTTAAAATTTTGTTCAACAATATTCAAAAGCCATAAAATAAAATTTATTTTGTCAAAATAAATTTTAAACTTCAAAATTGAGAAAAAAATTTGATCCAAATCGAATTATTATGAACAATTCAAAAAGTTCTAAAAATCTGATCGAATCGAACCGATATCACCCCTAGTATTATTATATGGTTCATTATAAACACATAAATTTTTACATCAACAATATAACATATATAATATAATAATAGGGTAATTATTTGATACATGGTTCGTGGAGTTTTTTTGACTACATAAGTGACTTGAGAGTGTGACAAGTGTTACATTTATTTATGTAATTTTTAAAATTTTTTTACTACATCCTATAGCACACTTATCAAACTCTCAGCCCACTTGTAAAATTGAAAAAGTTTTGATGTATGAAATAATTTTTTATAATAATAATGAGGAGAAGGAGAAGAAAGTCATTACAAAAAAGAAAGAAAGTCACCATTTTCAACCCTCGATAAAACATAAACCTATAATTTGAATGGCTTAGTTAGAAAATAATTAAAACATATTAAAATTTTATTTATTCATTTGGTAATGTATTCGCACACTCATAGTAGGGATATGTCCACACCACACACTATATTTAAAGGGAGTTACCCAAATAAAAGTCTACCATTACTCTCCGAAGATTCAAACTCGAATGAGTTGTATGAGTAAACAAACCTTAATTACTAAGAGAATCAAAAGAATTCAACATATTAAAAATTTATAAAATATAAATAATTAAGTTGTATCAATATGATACCATGATATAAAAATTACTCTTATTCTAGGTCAAAATGTCAATGTCTGTAAGGGTGATCAATAGTTTTTGGATAAAAATCCTTTAGATTAAGGACTAATATTAAGTTACTTTTTTTGTTTAATGCATCAAGAGTGATAAATAAAACTGTCAGTTTTTGTTTATGTTAATGCTGCTAGTTGCAACAACTTTGCAATTAAGTCAGTGCAGTTGGCTTATTTTGATTCGATGATTATGCTTATTTTGTGCTTTTTAAGGAAAATATGTTGTCAAACAATGACAACTTTACTTGCTTTGTTCAAAGAGATATGTGATTGAAAAAGTTCAATGGTAAAAGATCTCGGAGTGCAATTGCGAGCAAAATTTCAATGGACAACTCTGGTTCACAAGTTCACAAAAACCTATATAATAAAAAAATTGTTTACGAATTAGACAACTCAAATCTGTTCATTGTGGGAAACATTCATGAGACTGTTTTCTATCAATTTGCAGCTAAGCTGGAAAAATTTTAATAGGGAGGTTGAATCTTTGTAATTATATGGGGTGAGGCTGCAATGAGTGTGAGAATGTTAAGCTTAAATCATTTCTTGTACAGTTGAGATTATAGTGAATTATTCTATTAACGCCTTGCAGATATAAGATTGGATTCGAACTATATAAATGCTTGGTTATGTTCTTTGCTTTATATTTCTAGATTTCAATTGTTTCTTTAGTTGTATCTCAAATAACAATAGAACCAACAACTCAACATTTACGATTGATATCGAAGCTAGACACAAGACGAATTTGATAAAGATCCCGTTGTTGATTGATTGGTGATGAATAGAATATAAAAATTCAATTAAAAATAATTCAATTAAAGCCTCAAAGTAGTGCTTATTATACACCCGATAACTACAAATGTAATATTGTTGTCAAGAAATAATTACAATGAAATATATTTATTAGGAAGTGTTTCAAAGAACAAATCCACAAAAAAAAAAGTGTGTGAATGACTTCACATAATTGACTCGACTCACTAACTAACTACTTTACTAATATAAGTTAAAAGACAATAAAACAAGTAAATACGAAGAGCCTGTACAATAAATGTAAGGGCAGTAAATGAAATAAAAATATATATTATTTTACTTATTCAACCTCAATTCACAGATGTAGTGGTTAAGAATCACCTTCGACTAATGGCAATTAATAATTTATGTCGAATTAATCCTAATTTAGAGTCAATGACACAAATGTACCTTCAAATTTAGGCAAAGTGCTTGAAAAGCACAAGTGTCACTATTGCACCTTCCCTGAAGCCTTCCAAGTGGTCGCAATTGGCTATCATGGTCGTCATTTGGAGGTTGTTACTTGAACCAATCTTTCGTAACCTCTTACTAAATCATTAGTGTAGCGCAGGTGGTTGACTCTCAACCCACTTTCCTATAAAATTTTCGCTAACTTATCTATTACCCAGAATTAACAACACATACACAATCAAAAGAATTAAATTGTAGCCATCTTTTCTAAAATTATATTTTAATCCTATTTCGATTAGTAAACCATTAACCTATAGATCTCCAACCACATAAATAATTTAACTCATTTTGATTTGCAAGCAACATAAAAATATGAAAATTAAATATTAAATAAATCCCCAATGAGTTACTCCAATCCACAAGCAAATTGATAGTTAAATAATTCTCCAAAAGTATTGCTTTATACAAGGCCTTTTTAGGCAATTTCACGAGCAAACTGAAAAGACCCCTCTACCCCCTTAAAACAAAACATAAAATAAAAGCAGAATTTCGGGGCCAGGCTGCGGCGCCAATATCCCACGCCGCCGCTTCGAGAGGGCATTTCCGCTCTTCTATTTTTCAGCTTTTCCCTTGCTCCACTATTTTGGTATCTGTTTTGTTTTACTCGAGTTCACTCCAATACCTACATAATACATTGTGAAAAATTATTAGATAAAAAGCATATAAAAATACAAAAAATAACTTGAAAACACTAAAAATAAACAAAAGACTCATTTTACAATTAAAAAGCATAGCTTAACGTTCACATTTTCACTTACATATCTTTTAGTGAATTACAAAGGTAGGACTAAACCCTAACAATCACACAACTTGGACTCAAATTGTACCTGGAGCGATGAACAATCTGACCATCAAAATAATACATTGAGTTCACATTTTCACTTACATTTTATATTTAATACAATGTTATGATTATATAAATAATATTTTGATTAATCCAAAAAACTATCTTAAAATGAATAAAGGAAAGTATGAAATAATATTAATTAGTTGAATAGGGTTAGAAGCTCTTTCTCAATTGTCTCATATGCGGCTAGAAAATTGCCATAAGCACCAAGAAGTGGATTGATTGGAATTTCAATTAATAGTATTAAATTTATATAAATCACATGCGTATGCCATGTTTTCTATTTTCCTTCTTGGGTCCGCTTCAAATTTTTCTATCTTGAATAATGAATATCTCATTGAAAACTATTTTTATTATGCCATATGATTATACATATAAAGTAGTTCAAAAAGTGGCCAATCAATGTTTGGAAAAGCAAAAGTTTAAAGGGTAATCCGGATTATATCAGTATTAAACAAGTGTTGAATAAAAAGTTTAACCATTATTCTATACAAATCGGCATGAAAATAAAAAATTTTATTGTGATAAACCTAATTCATAGACCATTTGCAAGACTCAAAAGATTTCATGCAATTATTTTTAAAATATAATATTTAATAAAATTTAAAATTTATCTTCTGCAATTGTTTTTCGAAAACTGTAATTTTATTTTATTTTATTTTTAAGAAATAAAAATAATGGAATGCAAACACAACTTGTAATGTACATGCTAAGACCTACCTATAAATAAGCAATGCCTATTCTTTGAAATTCACATACTAAGACAAAGTCTCCAATAAACGACTATCTTAGTGAGTTTTATTCTGCTTCTGGTTTTCCAATTCAATGGAAAGTTCAGTTGTTGTTCCATGGTTGGTTTTAGGGGTTTTGATGGCAATTTCAAGCACTCAAGTTGAAGCAGCCGCCAGGGCTTTTTTCGTATTTGGTGATTCACTGGTTGATAATGGCAATAACAATTACCTTGCCACCACTGCTCGAGCTGACTCACCTCCGTATGGCATTGACACTCCTAGTCGTCATCCCACAGGCCGTTTCTCCAATGGCAAAAACATTCCTGATTTCATCAGTACTTAACCCTTCTCTTCTTTTTCTGCACTCCCTTGTTCTAGTTTTATGCTACTTGGGTTTTTCATTCTTCTTAAAAGTATTTATATTCATTCATATCCTATCCGAATCTGGATAGTGTTAACATTAATGGAAGACAATTAATAATGGTTGCCATTAACATTAATGGGAGACAATCAATAATGACAACCACCAACTTTGGAAAAGTGGCAAGGGATAATTTTTTTTTGGTCCTTGAGATAATGGGCTATTTATTGTTTGGTCCTTGAACCTCAACTATAAATAGGCCTTCTCATTTCTCATTTCAATTCATCCCAACCAATCTTTCTCTCTTAGTTTTCTTTTTCTCCCATTTGAGAATTCTTAAGGAATTCTATTTGTTTGTAATACTTTGAAGATAGTAAAGTTATCATCTGGTGTTAGTGCCCGATGACGTAGGTATAATTTACCGAACCTCGTTAAAACTCTTGTGTTCTTTCTTGTCCTATTTTTCTTTCAATATTTGAGGGTATAATAGTAGTATTTAATTGTGCTATTAAATTACTATAGAAGGGATATTCTGTCTAAGGAAAGACTTGGTATTTAAGAGATCCATGTGATCCACCTCTCTTCCCTGGGAATTGAACTTTGTGTGATTTTTTAGTACAATAATTTACACGCTTCCGACCCTATTGGAACAACAAGTGGTATCAAGAGCCGAAGGTTAA
This sequence comes from Gossypium hirsutum, assembly GCF_007990345.1. Taxonomy (NCBI): domain Eukaryota; kingdom Viridiplantae; phylum Streptophyta; class Magnoliopsida; order Malvales; family Malvaceae; genus Gossypium; species Gossypium hirsutum. Next base: position 56,985,720 of record NC_053449.1, on the reverse strand, counting down.
TCGTAGTATGCTCTGTGGTTGCAGTTTAAACTGATCTTCCACATCAGAAAAGATTTCCTTAGGTATATTGAAAGATTATGGAGAAAACGGTCGGTGTAGGAGCTTCAACATCGTCCATGTGGACAAGACCGACAATTGCAAATGCAAGATTGGCCGTGGAGATCTTTGATGGCACGGGCCATTTTGGTATATGGCAAAGTGAGGTTCTAGATGCCCTTTTTCAGCAGGGTCTAGACATTGCCATTGATGAAGAGAAACCAGATGATGTACAGGAGAAAGATTGGAAGGCGATCAATCGGTTGGCATGTGGCACAATTTGATCATGCATTTCTCGAGAGCAGAGGTATGCTTTTTCAAAGGAGACTTCTGCAAATAAGTTGTGGGTGGCACTTGAAGAAAATTTTTTGAAGAAAAACAGTCAAAATAAGCTCCACTTGAAGAAAAGACTGTTTCGCTTCACATACGTCCCAAGTACCACAATGAATGATCACATCACCAAATTTAATCAGTTAGTCACTGATTTGCTGAATATGGATGAGACATTCAAAGATGAAGATTTGGCTTTGATGCTGTTGGGGTCACTTCCTGAGGAGTTTGAGTTCCTAGAAACTACTCTACTTCATGGCAGGAGTGATATATCTCTGAGCGAAGTCTGTGCGGCCTTATATAGTTATGAACAGAGAAAGAAGGACAAACAGAAAAACTCAATCAGAGATACAGAAGCTTTAGTAGTCCGAGGTCGTTCATACACTCGGAAGAAAACTCAAAAGGAGAGATCAAAGTCAAAGTCCAGACTCGGGAAAGATGAATGTACTTTTTGTCATGAGAAAGGCCACTGGAAGAAAAATTGTCCAAAGCTGAAGAATAAGGGAAAAGCTGCTGTAGATGCTTGTGTTGCTAAGCATGATACTAGTGACTCTGAACTATCACTGGTTGCATCATCATCGTCGTTCCATTCAGATGAGTGGATATTGGATTCGGGTTGTACCTATCATATGTCCCCTAACCGGGAGTGGTTCTCTGATTTAGTAGAACTAAATGGAGGAGTTGTTTATATGGGCAATGACAATGCCTGTAAAACTGTTGGGATAGGTTCAATCCAATTAAAGAATAAAGATGGATCAATCAGAGTTCTGACTGATGTTCGGTACGTGCCCAGTTTGAAGAAAAATCTCATCTCATTGAGAGCCTTGGAATCCAATGGTTCAGTTGTTACTATGAGAGATGGGGTTTTGAAAGTGACATCTGGCGCACTTGTGATATTGAAGGGCATCAAGAAAAATAACTTGTATTACTACCAAGGTAGTACAGTTATTGGAGCAGTCGCTACAGCTTCCGGCAACAAAGAATTGGACTCAATACAGTTGTGGCATATGAAGTTGGGACATGCCAGCGAAAAATCCTTACAAATTCTGGCAAAGCAAGGATTGTTGAAAGGTGCAAAGGCTTACAAATTAAAATTTTGCGAGCATTGTGTTCTGGGAAAGCAAAAGAGAGTGAAATTCGGTACTGCTATCCATAATACAAAAGGTATTTTGGAATATGTTCACTCAGATGTGTGGGAGCCTTCCAAGACACCTTCATTGGGAGGAAAACACTACTTTGTTACTTTTGTTGATGACTTTTCCAGAAGAGTTTGGGTGTATACCATGAGAACTAAGGATGAAGTGCTTAGAGTTTTTCTTAAATGGAAAACTATGATCGAAAACCAGACTGGCAAGAAAATCAAGCGGCTTAGGACGGACAATGGAGGGGAATATAAAAGTGATCCGTTCTTCGATGTGTGCCAAGAGTATGGTATTGTTCGACACTTCACAGTTAGGGATACACCACAGCAGAATGGATTGGCAGAGCGTATGAATCGAACATTGCTGGGGAAAGTTCGATGTATGTTGTCCAATGCTGGGTTGGGCAAGCAATTTTGGGCTGAGGCTGTAACATACGCTGGCCATCTTGTTAATCGTTTGCCATCATCTGCATTAGAAAGAAAAACTCCTATGGAGGTATGGTCTGGAAAATCGGCTACAGATTATGATTCCTTACATGTGTTTGGAACCACTGCATATTACCATGTGAAGGAGTCAAAGTTAGATCCGAGGGCAAAGAAAGCTCTCTTTATGGGAATCACTTCTGGAGTGAAGGGATTTCGTCTTTGGTGCTTAAGCACAAAGAAAATGATCTGTAGCAGAGATGTTACCTTTGATGAATCTGCCACATTGAAAAAGATAGCAGATAAAGATATTCAGATGAGTAATACTCCACAGCAGGTGGAGTGTATTCCAAAATAGGTGGAGTTTGAGCAGATGGGGATTTGCCCAGTTAATAAGTCTAATTCTCCAGCCACAATAGAGGAATTAGAGGTTGAAGAGGTTCTGACCCAAGAACCACTAAGTACACCAGAACCAGTTGCAGTTGCAAGGCCACGGAGAGAAATTCTTAAACCTGCTCGATTTACTGATATGGTGGCCTACGCCCTTCCCGTTGTTGATGATATTCCTATCACTTATCAAGAAGCAATGCAAAGCTTAGAAAGTGATAAATGGAAAAGCGCCATGGATGAAGAAATGCAGTCTCTCCGGAAGAACAATACTTGGGAGTTGGCGCAATTACCGAAAGGTAAAAGGGCAATCGGATGCAAGTGGGTATTCGCAAAGAAAGATGGATCTCCTAGCAAGAAGGATATTCGCTACAAGGCAAGATTGGTAGCTAAAGGCTACGCTCAGAAGGAGGGAATTGACTACAATAATGTATTTTCCCCTGTTGTGAAGCATTCCTCCATTAGAATTTTGTTGGCCTTGGTAGCACAGTTGAATTTGGAGCTAGCTCAACTTGATGTTAAGATGGCTTTCTTGCATGGTGAGTTAGAAGAGGAGATCATATGACTCAGCCCGAAGGATACACAGATGCTGGTGGTAGAAATTGGGTTTGTAAGCTTAACAAATTGCTATATGGATTGAAGCAATCCCCGAGGCAGTGGTACAAGCGGTTTAATAGCTTTATGAGAAGGCAGAAGTACACAAGAAGCAAATATGACAATTGTGTATATTTGCAGAAGCTGCATGACGGATCTTTCATTTATCTACTCTTGTATGTTGATGATATGTTAATCGCTTCGAAGAGCCAAAATGAGATAGATAAGCTGAAGGCTCAGTTGAATCAAGAGTTCGAGATGAAAGATCTAGGTGAGGCCAAGAAGATTCTCGGCATGGAGATAAGTAGAGATAGACCGAGAGGCAAGCTCTGTTTAAATCAGAAGCAATATCTGAAAAAGGTATTACAATGTTTTGGTGTAAATGAAAACACAAAACATGTAAGTACCCCACTTGCTTCTCATTTGAAACTTAGTGCTCAATTATCTCCGAAGACTAAAGATGAAAGAGAATATATGGCGAAAGTCCCATATGCTAATGCAGTTGGGAGTTTGATGTATGCGATAGTGTGTACGAGGCCTGACATTTCACAAGCTGTTGGAGTTGTGAGCAGGTATATGCATGATCCTGGAAAAGGACATTGGCAAGCTGTGAAATGGATTCTACGGTATCTTCGAAAAACCGTAGATGTTGGTTTAATTTTTGAACAGGATGAAGCACTTGGTCAGTTTGTAGTTGGATATGTTGATTCCGACTTTGCTGGTGATTTAGATAAACGTCGTTCAACTACGGGGTATCTGTTTACTCTTGCGAAAGCCCCAGTGAGTTGGAAGTCTACCTTACAGTCTACAGTAGCTGTGTCTACTACAGAGGCAGAATATATGGCAGTTACAGAAGCTGTTAAGGAGGCTATTTGGCTTAATGGATTGTTGAAAGACTTAGGAGTTGTTCAAAGTCACATAAGTTTATATTGTGACAGTCAGAGCGCTATTCATTTAGCGAAAAATCAAGTCTATCATTCAAGAACTAAGCATATCGACGTAAGATATCACTTTGTGCGGGAAGTCTTTGAAAAAGGAAAAATTCTACTTCAGAAGATTCCGACAGCAGATAATCCCGCAGATATGATGACCAAGGTGGTAACAATAATCAAGTTTAATCATTGTTTGAACTTGATTAACATCCTGAGAATTTGAGCACCTTCAGGTGTATGGCGCTCGAGAGCGCATTTGTAGGCACTACAAAAGATAGCTTTATCGAATTTGGGGAGTTGAAGGAAGTGTGTGAAGATGTGATTATCCTAATCAAATCTTCAAGGTGGAGATTGTTAACATTAATGGAAGACAATTAATAATGGTTGCCGTTAACATTAATGGGAGACAATCAATAATGACAACCACCAACTTTGGAAAAGTGGCAAGGGATAATTTTTTTTTTGGTCCTTGAGATAATGGGCTATTTATTGTTTGGTCCTTGAACCTCAACTATAAATAGGCCTTCTCATTTCTCATTTCAATTCATCCCAACCAATCTTTCTCTCTTAGTTTTCTTTTCTCCCATTTGAGAATTCTTAAGGAATTCTATTTGTTTGTAATACTTTGAAGATAGTAAAGTTATCATCTGGTGTTAGTGCCCGAGAACGTAGGTATAATTTACCGAACCTCGTTAAAACTCTTGTGTTCTTTCTTGTCCTATTTTTCTTTCAATATTTGAGGGTATAATAGTAGTATTTAATTGTGCTATTAAATTACTATAGAAGTGATATTCTGTCTAAGGAAAGACTTGGTATTTAAGAGATCCATGTGATCCACCTCTCTTCCCTGGGAATTGAACTTTGTGTGATTTTTTAGTACAATAATTTACACGCTTCCGACCCTATTGGAACAACAGATAGCATATTATGGTATCATGTCAAGTGAAATGATTTAATGTGTGTGTGTGTGTATATCAGGTGATGCACTTGGATCAGAGCCAACATTACCATATTTGAGTCCAGAACTGAAGGGAGATAAGCTACTTGTTGGTGCCAACTTTGCTTCTGCTGGTATTGGAATCCTCGATGACACTGGAATCCAATTTGTATGTCCTCAAATTTCTTTCTCCTTAATCCTCTCATTCTCAAATCCTTTTACAGTTTATGTCTATACTACTTTCTGAGTGTCGGTATGTATTCGACATGTCCGTGTCATATCCATGTATGTATATATATTTATAAAATAAATAAATAGAGTTGAGCAACAGAGATTCACCTTGACTAATTCTGTCTTGAAATAAATGATAACAATGGCAGATGAACATTATAAGAATGTTCAAACAATTCCAATACTTTGAAGAATACCAAAACAAGTTGGCTGACCTTGTGGGAAAAGATGAAGCACAAAGGATTGTAAGCGAAGCACTTGTCCTCATCACTGTCGGCGGCAATGATTTCGTCAACAACTACTTCTTAGTGCCTTTTTCAGCAAGATCTTGCCAATTCAACCTTCCAGATTATGTTAGATATCTCATCTCCGAGTACAGAAAACTTCTAATGGTAACATTTATTCCCTTTGTTTTAAATTTGTCACATTCAATTATTTAAATTTCGATCACATCGTGTTTGTCATAACCTGATGAAACAAACTATGTTGCAGAGACTGTATGATCTAGGAGCCTGAAAGGTTCTTGTGACGGGGACTGGACCGTTAGGGTGTGTTCCGGCTGAACTAGCAATGAGAAGCCCAAGTGGTCAATGTGCAACGGAGCTGCAACAACCGGCCGCATTATATAACCCACAACTGGTGGAAATGGTCAATGGACTGAATAGCCAGTTGGGTGCAAATATTTTCATTGCTGCTAACACACAGCAACAAACCAGTGATTTCATCAGTAATCCTGGAGCCTATGGTAAGTAAATCCTTATTTCAATTGTTGGATACCACTTCTAAAGAATATTTGTATAAATTAATTGAATTGAATTGAATTCTGTGCAATTGAATTTTATTATAAATTTTCTTATTTAAAAGAGGTTTTCAGATTTTATTTCTTGATTTTGCTTGTAAGGTTTAAATGTTTAAATGTTGTATTTTTTCAGGGTTTACTACATCAAAGATAGCTTGTTGCGGCCAAGGACCTTATAATGGTTTGGGATTATGCAATCAATTATCAAATTTGTGTTCAAACCGAAACGAGTATGTGTTTTGGGATTCATTCCACCCATCCGAAAGAGCTAATGGAATTATCGTTGACATGATCTTAAATGGTTCAACAAATTACATGAATCCCATGAATCTCAACGCCTTCTTGGCTTTAGACACCAAAACCAACACTTAATTTAGCTGCATTTGTGACACCAAAACCAAGACTTAGTTTCGCTGCATTTGTACCACGACAACCTAAGCTCTTGTTGTTATTGTCATACATTTGATTGTTAATCTATCATGTTGTTGTGGTTGGGTTAATTTCTTCATGTTGATTTTCGAAATTTCTAAAATATCAAATATTATTGTCGAAACCACTGCTTATTTTGAAAAAAACGGGAATCGACTTTGAAGATGAAAACGGGAGTTGTTACCGATCTTTTATTAAGGTGTGACCGGTTCACCATTAAAAATAAATTTTAGGTCTGCGAGATTTGAGAAAATAGGTCTGGGAGTCGGTTACGCACGAGGAAGGGTTAGCACCCTCGTAACGCCCAAAATTGGTACCGAATCAATTGTTTAATGTCTTAATGTCGAATTTTTGAAAAGATTTTAAAATACGATCCCTTGAAAAGAAAATTTGAGTAAAATGAATTGGACGATGAGATTTACTTATTTCAAAGAAATAAATCGTCACACTCAGTAAGTTAGAGTGCAACATTTTAAATCCTCAAAATTAAATTTATCTATTGACTTTTAAAACCTATGCATTTTGCGAAGGATTTCCGATTATCTGGGTCCAGTGAGAAAATCAAAATCCAGTAAGTTAGGGTTCGATTTCACCAAATTCCTAAATATCGAATATTGCCTTTATTTCCATTTGTTAGAAAAAAAAACTCGTCTCAAGAAAACAATACGTCATATCCAATACGTTCGGACACCACGTATCGAATTCTCGAAAATGAGCTATTTATTTATGTTTTAATTAAAAAGGATATTTGATCTCTTAGATCCCGAGGAAGATTGGAATCCAGTAAGTTAGAACACAATCTTTTCGAGGATCCTAAATTCCGAGTGTCTCATTATTTTGAAAGACTTTTGTATAAAAGGGTTTTGACATTTAAATAACATTGAACGTTACTTACTAAGCGAATAAAGCGCGATGGGATGTATAAGGCGAAGTGATAATTTACAAACGGCATACGTCAATGAATAACAAATAAGCCATAGACAAATACTAACAAACAAAACAATGATAATCTTAATCATACAACATTCAAAAATTAAATGATTTAATCAATTTTAAAAGCTACACTAAATAAAAAATAACAAGGAAGAAAAATAATACACATTGATTTTTAATAAAAAATATGTAAAATGAAAGATTTAATAAAAAGGATAATATACATATGATAATGCACATAAAGACTGAAATAAATAAAATATAATAAAACAAGGTTTTAAAACATAAATTATGTACATATATGTATAACAAAAATAGTTTAATATAAATTGTATATCTAAATATATGTATGATAGTATTGCACACAAAATATCATAAAACTTTAAAACACAGAGGTATATAAGTGGGTTTTAAAAAGGTATTATAAATAAGATCACACAAAAATATACATATATATTATTAGATTAACATGGGAAATGATACATGATGAAATTAAATATTAATATATAATAATATAAATACTTAATATAATAATACACAATAATTTTATAATACTAATGATAATACATTTAAAAAAGGGAAAACAATACATTGGGATTAAATACTAATATATAATAATAACTTAAAATAACAGTACATGTAAAGATAAACGAAAACATGAATAAATATAGTAATCTATAATAATAAGAGGAATAATATGCAATAATAAAAGGCTAATAATAATAAAAATATTAATAAACTAATATTAGACAAATTAATAGAAAACAAATAAAAGGGATTAAATCGGGTTTAAAGTCAAATTAGAAGGAAAATATGGAAATAAAATAAAACTAAAGGGTTAAAATGAACGCACGAATAACTTGGGGAACAAAGTGGGAAATATTCCCAACCCCTCTCAAAACGCAGCGTTGCAGAAAAGACCAAAATGAAACAATATCGAAAATGTGAGGCAAATATTAAAAATAAAAAGGATCGATTTAAAAATCCTGCAAGCTCAAAGGGACCAATTGCGCAAATAGGACATCAGACCCAAAACGCACGGATCCTTCCCTTGGGTCAGGTCACAGCGCGGGTCGTACCTTCTAAACGACGTTGTTTTCATGGCCACTGCTCAGGCTCTGAACGACACCATTTCTTGCGGCAAATAAAAGCTAAATTAGGCCTAAAAAATCAACAGATTTTGATCTCTAAAAAAACTAATAAACCCTAGTAATTTGCTCCGCCGCTCAACACAGAGGCCATTCAAAAGCCTCCAGATTCTCCACCCTACTCCGGTCGCGACGGAGTGGAAGGAGACTCGGCTACCAGGTAAACGTACTTTTTTTCTTTTTCTATCGTTTCAGCATATGAAGCAAAGAAAGAAAAAAAAAAGAAAACAAAGGAAAAGAATTGAAACCACCTTTCGACTTTCTATTCTTCTGTTTTTGAATATTCTCTTTGATTCTTTTTGTATTCAATATGTATGGAAAGATCGTGTGTAAAAAGGAAAAAAAAAGATCATTTTACAAATTCGCAAACGGATTTATATAGCCGAAAATAAAAATAGAAATTTACAGGAAATTATTTTCTAAATTTCTGCTATTTTTCCTCGCTATTCTCGTGTCTTCTGCTGCTGTTGCTGCCTTTGTTGCGTTTGTTGTCATTTTTAGCAAGTACAGGTACGGAGGTGCGGACGTGGCACGTACGTGGGGAGAGGCATGCTCGTGCGGAGGGAGAGCGAAGGGGCTTCCCTGCTCGGCGCTGGGAAGGGCTACTGCTAGGGTTTTTTTTTTATGCCATGTGTTTTGGTGTTGGGCCAGGGTATTGGGTTTAGGTTTAGGCTAATTGGGTTTAGTGTTTGGGCTAGTTTAATTGGATTTGAGCTTAATTTATTTTGGTTTGTAATCTGGACATTTGGACTTTTAATAATAATTTTGGTCTGGTTTATTTATTTGTGATTTTGGGCCCGGGCAATATTGGGCCATTACAATTATCAAAATAATGTAAAAGGTTACTAAAAATATAGCGAATGTCATTAAAATTATTCCAAAGGTTCATAAAAAGAATACTAAAGGTTAGAAATGGTAATGGAGTAAAGCGGAAACCAACGTTGTCAGGAATGAATCTAAGGGGTTGGCAAAGCTCTTAAAATTTTTAAAATTTTAATTTAATAAAGATAAAATTGTACTTTGGTCCCCCTAAAAAGGATAAAATTTTGATTTAATCTTTTAAAAAAATTACATTTTTACTATCATAAACATTACAATTTAATTTCGCCCCCTAAAGAAAATTTCTAGCTTCGTTCCTAAACATTGCTAAATCCACCACTGATTCATAGTTGGCATGCTCTACTTCACTACCAGTCCTACTCCACTCTGAATGTATAATTTTGAAAATCACTACTACCTTTATAGATGTTGGATGCATTCATCCTTGCCTCACCCTACTCTACTTCAATTTAATTTTCCCCACTTATTTTTAATATTTTCAATCTTTTTAAAGATAAATAAATATTTAAACAAAATTATTTAAAATATTTAAATATAAAACATATGAATATTTCTATAACATAATATTACATTTTTACCTTTTTAATAATTTTAAATATAAAATGGTAATTTCATAGAATGAAGCGGGGCGGGACAATCAATTACCATAATTGTTCCACACCCACTATCCAAAAAAATTCTATTGTGCTCCGCCTTACATTCACTTTTCAAAAAAAAAAATCATTTCATTCAAAGCGGATCAAATCGAAATGTATGAAGAATTTCAGATTTTATCATCTCTATCAAAGATTTACCAAACTTATATGAAAAGCTTAATAAAAATATATTAAACGCTATTAAAAACTATATGAGAAATTCTCAAATATTATATTATATATTTATTGAAACTATATTGAAATTACTAAAGTTATATTAAACATTAATCAAACCATATTTAATATGATTAAAAAATATATGTAACATATCAAAATCTAATAAAAGGTTATAAAAAAATATAAAAGAATAAAAAATTTTGGTTTTCTCTAAGTGAAGTTATTCAGTTTGTTTAAAGGCTTAATAATAAATTTGGCCACTAATGTTTGCATGTTTTGTCAAAATGACTTTAATTGTATTTTTTAGACGGTTTTAGCCATCAACCTTTGTTCTTTTTTTCAATGTGCTTTTTCTATTAGATTTAATGAATATATTCAAAGTTTCAAATTTTATTTTCTTTCAAAAGGTTTCAATCTTTCATACGTTTGTTTACTAGGAAGTTTTCTACTGAGTTAATTTTTTTAGATAATTACGTTTATTTTCTTTAAATTAAGATTTATTTTTTAATTTAGTATTATTCATTTTATCATTTTCCAAATGTAATTATTTTATTGGGTTATCTAAGTAATAAATTATACACCTCATTAAAAATATTCCACATATGAAATTCCACAATCCTTGCTAACTTTTGTAACGATACTTTCATTAAATCTATTAGAAAAAATAGATTAAAAAAAGGAACAAAGGTTTATAACAAAAAAAACTCAAATTAACAAAATATACAAACATTAGTAGCCAAATTTATTATTAAACCTATGTTTAAAGGATGAGCATAATTTTTCAAGACCCATTCTTTAATAGGCTTACCTTGGCCTTCTTAATTATAGCGGATAAATGAAGCTCAATTAATATACTCTCCAAATAATACATGTAACTTCTATCGATAACACCATTGAATGTTTAATCATTTCATTAATTAATATGATTTTTTATTAGAAGAAGGAATAAATCACAACTACATTAAGCGAGGTTAAGCCATTTCAGAATAATCATCATGCATTAATTTGAACATTTCATCCGGCGATTGCATGAAAATATATCTACTCAACGATTTGAGAACGTTATTGAAGCCAAACCATCAACAACCTTATTACCCTCTCTAAAGGTATGTTCAATCCTAGCCATCCAAGGAAGTTGGAGTAGATTCTTGATGGCTCGACTTACAGCAAAATAATAAAATTACTATGTTATATTATATATTAGCAAAATCATATCTAATATGATAATTATAAATTATCATATGGAACTTATCAAAATCTAATAAGAGGTTATAAAAAATAGGGAAAATATTTGGTATATTACTAGTTAAGTTTTTAGACTTCACAAATATATAGGATTAAGAGTTGACAAATATTCTATAAAGGTATAATAAAATATTAAAAAAGTAAATCACAAACTTTTAAGATTATTTATGGAATAAAAAAAATATACTATTGGTATTCCAAATCCTAACCTTAATATATGTATAAGAAAGAGTATAAAAAGTGTAAGTGTAAAGCTTAGTTTTTCAAGACCCGCTTACCTTGGTATTCCTAATTAGGCTCAACCCATAGTGGATAAATGAAGCTCAATTAACATCCTCTCCAAATAATACAATTGTATGTAAATTCCAATAATGACATCTTAGAATGTTTAATCATTTCATTGATTAACATGTGGTGTGAGATCATTTGTTCTTTTATTGGGGCTACATATACTTGCTTGAGTAGGAGTTGTGAGCTTTAGCTGATAGGGAAAAGAAATATATTCTTGAAGTATTTGGCGATTGAATAAAGACTTATTGTAAGCAAGACTCCACAGACGTAGGATCGTTGTGTTTGAACTACGTAAACAAAAATTAATTGTGTTGCTTTTCTTCTATTCTTATTTTTTCTTCCGCCGTTTATTTTCATTCTAACTACCGTTACAACAAACGCTTAACAAAGTTATTTTCTTGTATCTCTAGACTAATTATTTTCAATAAATATTTTCACGTGAAAGTTAATATTAAATTAAAATATAATTTAAATTTTAAATATTTATAATTAAATATGATAATAATTAATGTTTTATTATCTTTTAAAAAAGTAATACCATTAAAAAACTTCAACGCATCAATTTTGAGAATATTACTTGAAGTAAACTACTGTTCTCAGGAAAGACGAATGCTTTTAATTCATGCTTAAGGCATCATGATAATGGGGTCTTTAAATGCAAGAAGAAAAAGTACCACTTTCCATTGCCTATATAAACCTACCTAGTTCAGGGAGACAACCATCGGCATTGATGAATTCATAAGCATCCAAGCAAACAAGAAAGCATTGAGGTAATCCATTCAAGATAAATACACTTTCGAAACCTTTTCGAAATCGACTTTTTATTTTAAGAAAAAAAGACGATGGAAGTCACCATCAATCCTTTTTATGAGAGGTGATCGGATCTCCTCGTAATTTGATCGCTTTAATAAAATATTTGATTTTATTATTATTATTATTGGTCTACGAAATTCAAGAAATGAGTTCGTGAGTCGATTACGCACGAGGAAGGATTAGCACCCTCGTTACACCCGAAATTGGTACCTAATTGATTACTTGATGTCTTAATGTCGAAAATTGAAAATTTAGAGAGAATTTAAAATGTGACCCCTTTGTATTAAGATATTTTAATAGAAAAGACTTTATTCTGAATTAATCGAGAAGAAGGATCTTGCCCCGTGAGTTAGGACATGACACCTTTAGTTTTCGAAAATCAAAATAATCGTCGTTTAAATCATTACTTAAATCTCGTTTTTATAATTTTGAAATGGATATTCGACTATTTCGGTTTTAGAATGAAGCCATACTCCGTAAGTTAGGGACACGACTTTTCTAATTCCAAAAATAATGAACATTGCCATGATTAAAAAAATTTACCTTTTTTATGCATCGTGAAAAAACAAACGTAATACTTAAAACGATATGCATTTTACTTATTCGAACATAATATACACATGGATAAATGCCTAAACTTAATGCATGATATGGTGATAGCAAAATAATATAATATGGCAATGTGGGTAGAATATTTATATTAGAATGATAAATAACAAATAAATGGATAAATACTATAGTAATAATAATATAAATATAGCAATAATAAGAATATTAATTAATGGCATTAATAACAAAATAAATAAAGTAACTTTGAAATAAAAAATAAAAAAATAAAATGAAAGGGAAGTATAAGTAATATCGAATTTAAATAAAAATAAAAATAAATAAATAGGCTAAACAAATAATATTAAATTTAAGTATTTAAAAAGTAAAAGAATAAATAAATAAATAAGTAATATTAAATTTAAGTATATGAGAAATATAAAAAATAAAAATAATGATGACAATATACACAAATAAAAGGAATATAAACAATAATTTTTTAAATATATGAGAAAGAATAAATAAATAATAAATAAATAAATAAGTAGATAAATATAAAAGAAAAATGTTTAATAAAGATTTAAAAATAAAGGACTAAACTGAAATTTAAATGAAATGAAGGGTATAAATTAAAAAAATAAATAGACTAATAAGGACTAAAATATAACACGCTAAAAAGGACAGGGACCGAGCGAGAAAATATCCCAAACATCCTATGCTCATCTTTTAAAAGGACCAAAATAAAAAAAAATCAAAATTAAATGGGATAGTTTTTAAAAAGAAAAAAAACAGAAATAGAACTATTTTGAAAATTGCTTAAAAAGAGGAAAGACCAAAGGCGCAAATATCCCCCTTTAAGAAAACACGCGGATCCTGAGGCAGTCGGGTTGGTAATCGGGTCAGTCTTCAAAACAACGCCGTTTTGGCGTCTGTGACTTAAGCTCAAAACGACGTCGTTTTGAAGGGCTATATAAGTCAAAAAGTTTAGAAAAAAATTTCATTTTATCCATTTCAAAGAAAAAAAACACTCCCAGCCTCTTCTTTTTCTCTCTGAAGTGTCCCTAAGTCCGGCTAAGGGAGCCGCCGTGCTCCACCGAGACAGCCGCCTAAAAAAAAAAAGACCCCCTTTTTTTGATCATTTGGCTCCCAAAGTCTGGATCTAAAGGCTAAAAGCCTTGAGAGGTAAAAAAAACAAAACAAAAAAACAACTTCGATCTTTTCCTTTTTTGTTCGCTTTTTTATATATATGTTTATTATTTTTTTGCTTTCGGAAAAAAATAAACAGAAAAGAAATAAAATCACCTTCTTGATTAAAGTTAGGATTTGATCTCTGTCTTTTAATGGGTTTTTTTGCATTTTTTTCTGTATTCAATTTCTTTTTAAAAAAAACCCTATTAGAAATTTGTTCAAATGGCTTTTATAGCCATTTCATACAATTTTTATATATATTTTTTACTGTTCTTGCCACTGTTTATTGCGTGTGTTGCTAATTTTTGTAGGGGTGGTTGACAGAGCAGTTGGTGGCAGGCGCTAGGAGCGACGGCGGCTAGGGTTTTTTTTGTCTTTTTTCTTTTCTGAAAACTTAGTTTAGGTTGTGGGCCACTGGGCCATTCAGTTTTTTTTATTTTGGGCTATTTGTAATTGAACTTTATTTTTTTGTTTTCTTATTAGGCTCGGGAAAAATTGGGCTCTCATAGCTGCCCCTCTTTACTCGTTGTCGTGTAATGAGAATGGAGCAAAGACTTTTAAGGAAGACAATTTTCGTCTGGTCTCGCCGAATCTCGATCTCTTTAGTGCTTCTCTTTTTCAAGTAGCTTTATACTAACCCATAACAACTTCAGAGGTATAGGATTTATTGCTTCAATCTACTCCACTGTAACTTTAGGGAGATTAGACTTGTAGCTTTAATCTGCTCCACTGCTACTTCAAGGAGATAAGATTTGCTATCTTCAATTCACTCCACTACAACTTTAGGGAGATAAGATTTATTATCTTCCATCTGCTCCACTGCTACTTCAGGAAAATAAGATTTGCTATCTTCAATCTGCTCCACTACAACTTCAGGGAGATAAGATTTACTATCTTCAATCTGCTCCGCTACAACTTTAGGGAAATAAGATTTGCTATCTTCAACCTACTCCAATGCAACTTCAGGGAGATAAGATTTGTGGCTTAAACTTGCTCCACTGCAACTTCAGAAAGATAAGATTCGTCATGCTGACTTCAATCCACCCCACTACAACTTCAGGGGTATAGGATTTCCGACTTCACTGATCTTGTTACACTGTTCTCCGTGGAACATGACATGTAGAATCCATTCATGAGCCTATATTTATGCCAAGTGATTAAGATGTTATGATCAAATGATCTTAACTAGATGTGTATGAATGATATTTGCATGGATGCAGAATGTCATTTTTTTGCGAGAATGATCCCCTTTTAATGCTTAGGTTGACATTTCTCGTCGTTCGTTAAGATTCTATCACTGATGTATTACCATGCCTTTTTGTTCTGATTTGGTATCTTTAACAAAAACCCACAGAAATAATCACAATTTAAACTATTTGTTCCCAAACATTTCCAACTCTTAGATTTGGTCAGTTCTGACTAGTGGTCCTACTTTACGTCCTTTTACTATTTAGAAAATCTTTCAGAGCAATATACATAAATCCTTTTATTTGAATATTATTAGTCCATTAATCGTTATTTCAATTAAAAATGATTAAAAAAGATTGTAACAATGGATAATGTTGAAATTTATTGGGAGCAGAGATTGAAATGAATAGATTAATCAAAGATAGCAAATGTTGCTAAAATACAAAATGAGTAAGATGAAAATAGGTGCCCCAAATATCGCAGCATGAACTTTTCCGTACTAACTTCTTGAAGACCCTTTTTTCTCAAGCTTGATATATGTTTAAGAGATCTAGAGTACTTTGTTGATGCCCCAAGATGCAACTTCTAAGAAGACCCGACCATCACATGTTCAATCTTCAATCTAAATTTGAGTTGCCCTTTTCTTGGGTTTTCAACTCAAAAACCCTTTTGGTCTCAAAGCACTCTTTGCGAGTTCTCACATTGGCCTCTTCCTTCTTCTTTTTTTAGGGGAAGTATTTCTTAACTAAATATTAATTCACAGGATTAGATAGATTTTTGCTATCCATCTTGGTCAAAATCAGTGCTCCTCTAGAAAAGACATTCTTTACCACATAAGGTTATTCCCAGTTTGGCATCCACTTTCCTCTAAAGTCTTTTTGTATGGGAAAGATCTTTTTCAATACCAGGTCCCCCTCATGGAATTCTCTAGGGCGAACCTTTTTGTCATAAGCTCGTATCATTCGTTTTTGGTACATCTGACCATGACGGATAGCTTTCAACCTCTTCTCTTCTATCAAATTAGCTGATCATATTGGGATTGGATCCATTTTGCTTCATCTAACTTCAACTCTAACAAAACTCGAAGAGAAGAAATCAATATTTCAATGGGCAAAACCACCTCTATTCCATACACCAATGAGAAAGTCGTTGCCCCGGTAGAGGTTCTGACAGACGTTTGATAAGCATAGAGGGCAAATGGTAACTTCTCATGCCAATCCTTATAAGTCTTAGTCATTTTCCCCACAATATTCTAAATGTTCTCATTGACTGCCTCCACCGCATCATTCATTCTTGGGCGATATGGTGATGAGTTGTGATGTTTGATCTTGAATTGACTACAGGCTTCCGCTATCGTACTATTATTTAGATTCAATGCATTATCAGATATAATCCTTTTTGGCATCTTATACTGACATATGATCTCTTTCTTTAAGAATTTGTTAACTGCCGACTTCGTGAAATTGGTGTAAGAAGTGGCCTCTACCCACTTGGTAAAGTAATCAATAACCACAAAGATGAATCGATGCCTATTGGAAGTTTTTGGCGGGATTAGCCTAATGACATCATGTCCCACATAGAAAAAGGTCATGAAGAAGCCATAACATGAAGAGGTGAATAAGGCACATGAATTTTGTCTCCATAAATTTTGCACTTATGGCATCTCTTGGCATAATTGATACAATCTCCTTCCATGATGGACTAATAATACCCTAATCTCATGATTTTTCTGGCTATTGTAAAACCATTAGCATGTGTTTCGCAGACACCCTAATGGACTTCTTCTAAGATTTTTTTAGCCTCAACAGCGTCCACATATCTTAGTAGCACCTGATCTTTTCTTATGTTGTATAGGATCTCCCCGTCTAAGACGTAGTCACAGGTCAGTCTCTTCAACGTCTTTTTATCATTCTCGGTCACCTGATCAGGGTATTCACGATTCTTTACGTATCGCAGTATATCATGGTACCAAGGGTGATCATCCTTTTCTTCCTCGATATTGTAACAATGAGTCAGAGCCTTGTAAATACTCATCTGGATAGGTTTTACCTCCTATTGTTTGTTCATTTTGACTATGGTGGCTAAAGTAGCTAGGGCATCAGCCATCTGATTTTTATCTCACGAAAAGTAGTAGAAGGTGATGTCATCAAACTCTTTAATTAACTCTAGGACTAACCTTCTAATCAACTTAGGATCTCTTGTCTCCCATTCACCTTTGAGTTGATAGATTACTAGTGCAAAATCCCTATATACCTCTAGTACTTTGATCTTGCGTTCTATGGCTGCACGGATGCCCATGATACATGCTTCGTATTCTACCATATTGTTCGTGCAATCAAAATTCAATTTACTAGTAAAGAGATAATGATCTCCATTCGGAGATACCAGAACTACCCCAAATTTGTTACCTATAGTGTTTGAAGCCCCATCAAAATTTAGTTTCCATGAATTTTCTTTTTGAGCACTTTCTTCAGTAGTCGTAACATAAATCAGATCTTCGTTTGGGAAATCAAATTTTAGATGCTCGTAATCTTCTAGGGCTCTACTGGCTAAAAAATCTGCTATTGCACTCCCTTTTAATGTCTTCTGGTTCACGTAAATTATATCAAATTCAGAAAGCAGAATATGCCATCGGGTCATTCTTCTATTTAAAGCAGTCGACTCCATCATATACTTTAGGGGGTCCATTTTTTAGATGAGCCAAGTGGTGTGGTAAAACATTTATTGTCTCAGTCTTCGGATTGTCCAGATAAAGGCGCAACACAACTTCTCAATTGGCGAGTATCTTGTCTCACATTCAGTGAACTTGTTACTAAGGTAGTATATCGCTCTTTCTTTCCTTCTTGACTCATCGTGTTGGCTAAGCACACATCCTATAGAATTCTCAAATATTGTCAAATACAATATCAGTGGCTTAATTGGACTAGGTGGCATCAGTACTGGGGCATTGGACAAGTAATGTTTGACATTGTCGAAAGTCTATTGGCATCCCTCATCCCATACACTTGGATTATGTTTCTTAAGGAGACGAAATATGGGGTCACATTTCTCAATTAATTGTGAAATGAACTGGGTGATGTAATTTAATCTCCTTAAGAAACCCCAAACCTCATTTTAAGTGCGCAGTAGAGGCAACTCCTAAATAGCCTTGACTTTGTCTAGGTCAATTTCGATCCCGTTTTTGCTAACCATAAAACTTAGCAATTTTCCCGACTTAGCCCTGAAGGTACATTTTGCTGGATTGAGCTTTAGGTGAAATTTTCTCAACCTCAAGAACAATTTCCTCAGGACTTATACGTGCTCCTTTTCTGTTCGGGATTTTGCAATCATATCGTCGACATAAACCTTAATTTCTTTGTGCATCATATCATGAAACAATTTACCATGGCTCTTTAATACGTCGATTTCACATTTTTCAATCTGAATGGCATCACTTTATAGCATAATGTTCCTCACATAGTTACGAATATGGTCTTTTCCATATCGTCAGGATGCATCTGAATCTTGTTGTATCCGAAGAAGCCATCCATGAAAGAAAACAGTGAATAACATGCCGTGTTTTCCACTAAGGTGTTGATGTGAGGCAGCGGGAAATTATCTTTCGGGCTAGCCTTGTTTAAATCCCTGTAGTCTACTCACATTCGTACTTTCCCATCTTTTTTAGGGACGGGGACTAGATTGGCTACCCACTCCGAGTATTTAACCACTTGTAGGAAATCAGCGTCAAATTATTTCTTGACCTCTTCTTTTATTTTTAACAGGACGTTGAGCTTCATCCTTCGAAGTTTTTGTTGAACCGGCTTGCATTCTTCTTTTATGGGAAGCCGATGTACCACGATATCAGTACTTAGTCCAAGCATGTATTGATATGATCATTCGAAGACATCTTTGAATTTTTATAGTAACTCAATGAGGTCTCGTTTTATTTTTACGATGATGCAAGCTCCGATCCTCACTTCTTTCTTTTTTTGTCTGTCTCCTAAGTTCACAATTTCTACTGACTGTTTGTGAGGTAGAATCTGTTTCTCCTCTTGTTCTACAATCCTTAACAAATCAGGAGATAGATTACAATCTCGGTCATCTTCAAAGTCCTGAGGCTTTTCTAAACACATAACTTGCTCAAAAGGAGATTCTGAGTCAGTAGCAGCGTCGCTCATATCATTGATATCTAGAGACCTGTTATAGGAACGAATGAATACCCAAAGAATAAATGAATATAAAAATAATTATCTGTGTGGTATGAATTTGAATGAAATGAAAGAATGGAAGAGTATTTGCCAAAATAAGACATAAAGTTGCATTTCATTTAAATAAAGATCATGAATATATTCCTTTTTCACAAAATGATTCTTATTGCTCCTAGGCTTAGAGCAATAAGTGTGTTTTGAACATTACTCTGAATTGGTTCTAAAAATTACAAGGATCTCTTCCGAAGTCTAATTTTTCAGAACACTTCCGAAGATATAAGGACAAATGTCTGACAGGTTTTCCCTAATTTCTTCTTTGGATATAACATTGATGCTCATGTTTCCCAACATTCCTTCCGGGCTCTCTTTTTTTACCATTCTTTGTTCAGGATAAATGATTTCCCCTGACATAAACGTTTTGGATATATAGGGAAAGGTCATCGGTTCCCATTTGACCTCTCCCCCACTCAGTCGCTCTCTTATTCTTTCTTATTTTTTCTCCATCTCCTTTTTCTTTTGCCTTGCATTTGGCTTGTATCCTAAGTTAAAATATTCTAGTTTGTCTATCAGCATTAGTGCCTTAACGCTTCCTTGTAGGTCTTTTTCCAGTCCTTTTCTAGATAAGGCTCATTTTCCAATCGTTAACTATAGGCCCATCTTCGTGGTTTTGGATATTTTTGGTACTAGATTCTTGTTTCCTTCGACAATGAAAGTTGCATTAACAAATTCCAGAGATCGAAAGAAAAATTCTATTGCCTCTTCATCCATTCATATGTATGGTGCGTTACTAGTTATAGATACGATGATATCCTCTTCAGCGTTTATTATCTCCAATTGACCCTCCGTTACCAACTTAAATTTTTGGTGTAGTGATGATGGCACTGCCCCAGCCAAATGAATCTAAGGTCTACCCAACAAGCAATTATAAGAGGGCTTGGTATCCATCACAAAAAAGTCTATCTCATATGTGTTCGAACCAATTAGGAGAGGTATTTCAATCATTCCCATCACTCTCATTTCTGTACCATTAAATGCTCTCACTATATTTTGACACGTCTTCATATGAGAGCTATCTACTGGTAATATGTTCAGTGTTGATAGAGGCAAGACATTCAGAGCAGATCCATTGTCAATTAACACCCCTGGCAATGTATATCCTTTGCAACGGGTAGTGATATGTCGGGCTTTCGTGGATCACATGCCCCCTGGAGGTATTTCATCATCATTGAAAAAGATGAAATTGTCGGTACTTATATTGTTAACCAGGTGGTCTAGCTTGTTCACAAAGATATCATTAGCGACATAAGTTTCATTCAAAACTTTCATCAACGCGCTACGATGTGTCTCTGAGCTCAAGAGCAAAGCTAGTACTGATATGTGAGTTGGTTGTTTGCGTAGCTATTCCATAACATTATACTCGCTATACTTCAAGAATTTCAAGAATTATTTAGCCTCGTTCTCAATTACTGGCTTGTTAACATGTGATGCAACCCGAACAATTTTTTTTCTTTTGCTCAACTGTCAGGGTTTTCATTTAGCGGGCTCGATTTTTTCACCTGCAGGGTCATAGCGCCTCCCACTGCGCGTGTAAAAATCGATATATTGGCCCTCTTCTTAAGTGTCAACCGAGTTTTCCTCTTCTTGGGTCATCACGTTGCAATCATAATTCCATAGAACCTTTTTCCTATCCTTATAAGGAAAAGTTATAGGTGTCTGAATTATGACTCTCGATACAACTTGTTTTCTTGCTTCATTATTTTTCAGCCATGAAATAATCAGCACTGGGTGGTTGACCTTGTGAACCTCCTCTAAGGCACAAATGTCTTCTCCTTCTGAGCCTTTAACATTTTCAAAGGATTGCAGCTTCTTGTTATCAATCAGACTTTGCACCAAAGCTCTGAATTCAATGCACTCTTGGATATCATGACCCTCTTCAGCTTGGAACTCACAATAACTCCTCACTCTTTTGGGTATCTCCTCTGAATCTTGAACGATTAATCACATGTTTATCATTTCTTGCTAGACCCATTTTAACGGGGATCTTACTACCACAACATCAGTTTTGGTCTTCTTTTCCCCACTTTCAATTATCGCATTACCCCTTGGTCTGAATAACTGAGTAACAAATTTCTTGCCACATTAGGTCTCGATGGATCATCGAACCTTACAATCCGCATCTTGATGAACCTTTCAATCAAGTTTTTAAATGCAGTGCAGTTCTTAATTGAGTGTCTCGTTATTCCATCATGGTACTCGCAGTGAGCATTCGCATCATACCATTTTGGGAACGAAGGTTTCATGGGTTTCAAGTAAAACGTGGATACTATATGCGCATCGAACATATTCTGATATAATTCTCTATATGTCATCGGGATGGGTGTAAACTAAAGTTTTTCTGTTTGGTTTTGATTTAGATTCTTACCTTGAGGGTCTTCATGACTAGTTGTTACGGTCCTTAGTTGGCCTACAATGACCGATTTTGAATAACCTTTATTATACACACTCGCGTTATTCACTTTATTTTCTTTCTTTGTCGAGGCTAATCTTTTAGCGTTTTCTCTCGCGTCTATTTTCCCACTCCTTACTGTATTTTCAATCATCTCTCTAGACATTACTATATCTGAGAAGCTTTTAATAGCGCTTCCCAACATATGGTTAATGAATGGGGCTTTTAAAGTGTTTATGAAAAGTATTGTCGTCTCATTCTCTAGAAAAGATGGTTGAACTTTTATTGCCACCTCTCTCCATCTTTGAACGTACTACTTAAAGCTTTCACTTGGCTTCTTTTCCATGTTTTGCAACGTAATTCTATCAGGTGTCATATTGGTCACATGGCTATATTGTTTCATTAAAGCCTGTGTCAGGTCTTTCCATGAGTTGATTTTAGCACGGCTTAGTTAGTTGTACCTCTCTCCATCTTTGAACGTACTACTTAAAGCTTTCACTTGGCTTTTTTTCCATGTTTTGCAACGTAATTCTATCAGGTGTCATATTGGTCACATGGCTGTATTATTTCATTAAAGCCTGTGTCAGGTCTTTCCATGAGTTGATTTTAGCATGGCTTAGTTAGTTGTACCACTTGGTGACTGACCCGGTCAAGCTATCTTGAAAGTAGTGAATTAAAAATTAGTCGTTATTGACGTGTCCCATCATTATTCGGCAGAACATTGTGATATGGGCTTCAGGACAACTAGTCCCATTATATTTTTCGAATTCTAGAGTTTTGAATTTTGGTGGGAGCACTAGGTTAGGGACTAATCTCAACTCCTTAGCATCAACCCCACAAAGGTAATCGACATTCTCCATAGCTCTGAATTTCTCTTCTAACCACTTACACCAATCTTCCAGTTGTTTTGGAAATTCTACCTTTCCTCTATCTATTTCAAACATGTCGTCCAAATCGGGAACAACTAGGTTAGTCGGATTATCCCTGGGGTTAGAACCTAAACTTGTTGGGTAATTCACCGATGCTGAAATGCCGACTTGATATTGTTGAGGTCTTATGGTAACGGGTACCTTTCGTGGATATGTATCTAGTTGGGCTTGGACATTTACTGGGGTAAAGCCTGGAGGTATACAGGGTCTTCATTATCATCCCCAGAGTTATTTATAGTACTTTTCCCCTTTTCAGTCCCTCCGACCAGCAACTTAGTCAACTAGCTTATCATGTTTTGTTGGGACTCTTGTATTTGATCCCTCATGTCTTACTGTACCTTAGCTAATTATTCATACTGCTGGGCTTGCAACTGATCTTGTATGTCTTTCTGAATTTGTTCCAATCTCTCTAACCTTTGATCCATGGCTCTGGTTTTATCGCGGGTACCGTAAAGATATTCGATTGGCAAATTCTTATTGGTTTCCAGGGTAACTGTCATAATTTTGGTTAATTAGGGTCTTTTATATGAAACTTAATGCATATGATGAAATCCAATACTGATGAATAAAAAATGAATGCAAAAAGGCCGTTGATTCTGATTCATTTTTATTAGAATAATTTTACTAGAAAATGAATCTCCTTACATAAAATAGATGTATTTTACATATACGACATTGCCCTAATACTCAAAGCCTTGACTTTCCTAAGAAGTCAAGCTAATTCTCGGCCCCGATCCGATTCTAATTTGTATTTTAAGCTTAGCATGTTAGCTTGGACCGCTAGGGTTTGCAAATGGTCAGCTACTTCTCGTATTTGAGTTACAACTTCGCCCATGACGTGATCTCTATCTCTAATTTGACCTTGAGAGCGTTGGAAGTGCTCTTTCCAGTGTTCATTATTCGTTTCTAGAAGTTTAACGAAGTTCATAATTTTGTAGTACGGTATCGAGCTCTTCTATCTTTCTCTTCAACTCTTCAATCTTATTTAGGCTTGTTTTCAACTCAATTGTGGACTTGCGAGTACGATATTGACGTAGTGACTTTTCTAATTCTGCTACTCAGACTCTTAATCCAACCTTTTCATTTCGGCTTTCTAACAAATCCATTTCTAAAGCATCTTCTCGAACTGAAGCATCTTGGAATTTCTTTTTCCACTAATGAGCCATAATCTTTTCTTTTTTGATTTTTTGCCACCATTGCTCCGATGTTTTACCCAACCCGGCAGTCATAATCGATAAGCGCAGCTTCTTATAATCTTTTTTAAACTGTCTAAGTCTTCCACAGCCTTGTTATTTCCTTTTCTCATTTTCTCGGCTTCTAACTTCTAGATGTCGACGTCTAATCTTAGCTACATCTTTTCTTCTTCCAACTGTTCTATCTTTTTTTTTTCCAACTCAGATGGGATTACTTGTAAGTGTTCTTCTATTGGCAGAGTGTTTTCTGGACTTGACATAGGGACATTGTCATTGACTCTTTTACCCCACCACCAATCATACTTAGAGCTCGTCATGGGATTTGCGGCAAATTTTTTCATTTTGTGGATTTGGTTCCAAGCATTCGATATTTCACGAACCTTCTTCTTGTAATTATCACCTTTGTACACAAACTCACACTGAGTCTACCCTTGCATTGCCGATATGAACTGTCTCGATCTATATTATCTCAATACAAGTAAATGGACGTATCCAGTAGCTCTCTATATCCCGAGTAGAGGGACCCAACCAAAGCCTCCACATCGGTTCAAAATCTCATCATGGATAATCCAATGAGCCCTCTATTCAATGTCTTCGTATTGGAGACTCTAAAGAATTGCCATCAATTTTTCCTTCGAAATGTCGTCTCGCGTTAGCGTAGCTACGAGTTCTTTCAACAGAGAGTAGTTCTCAGAGAATCCTTGATAAGAGACCTTTTCTACCTTATAAAAGTGGCTGTGAAACCAGGCTAGAAAGAGTTGTGCACACCCGATAAATCTTCCTCCACCCATTCTCCGACATGCACTCAAAGATCTGAAAGTTTTGGCCAAAATCACCGAGACGGGCATGACCCTTTTGTCAAGCCGATCGAATAGATCTAAAACTGCATCATCTATGTGCCCTAGCACTTTGGGGAAGATGACCAACCCGTAAATACTCAAGGCAAAGACATCGACCTTTTTCTTCGTATTTAAATGTGCTAAGTTCAAATCCCGCAAACTTTTCCAGGGGATGTATTTACTATCTCCCTTTTGTTTAATTAGGGCCGCGACCCATTGCTCACTCATCCTCGGAATAATTATTAGCTTCTTTAAGAAAGTCGAGACGTTGGTGGCTCTAGAATAAGCTTTGTCGGCTTGGATTCTCGGGCAACGGAGCAGAGTTTTGTACTCTTCTATGGTGGGCACCAAATCTACCTTCCCAAAAGTGAATCAGCTATATGCAGGATTCCAATATTGGGCTAGAGCTCGAAACAAGTGCTTATCTACTTTAACATCGAGTAAATAAGGCAGATCACCATAATTACAGTAAAATAGCTGCTTGGTTTCGTCCTCCCATTGGTCCCATATTTCTTTCAACTCTTGGAGATTATTCTGAGTCACACTGATGCGAGTGAAATCTCACAATTCTGACACGTACCCCTCCGTTAAGCTATTTTCTTTCTCTTGTTGTGTCTTCTCAGACCATATTCGGACGGTCACATTTTCTTCCACTTTATCAAAAAATCCCTTTTCCATGACAAGCTCTCTATTTAGCAACTGAACGTGAATCAACACCCTTTTCTATGATGAAAATGCAATGCAATCACAGCCAAAACAAAGCGAAACAAGTCAGTACATTTCATACAAAAATAGAATTCCAAGCAAGAATAAATGAACACCTAATCGGGTGACCACTAGAGGTTTGGTATGGTTCTACCTAGGGTAGGATCTTAGGGCTCATTATATGCGGTTTGGTTCTAAAGTAAGAGTACCTGAACCAGTAGATTCCTTGATCCTCACCCATTATAGACTCATACGGGCAGAGTTCAGTTCAAGGGAATACATTTCTCTATGGCTATACAGAGATGAAAATCCCACAAAGACATAGGTACGGATGTATCCCAAAAGCGATCCACTATCCTATACGGAGGTAAAGACCTCACGAAGGAATAGTTTCTCACTCCCACTTAAGAAGGGCAAAATATAGTAATTATGCAATGCAATATGCAAAAAAACACCCTAAAAGAGACTTTCGAATCAATATATATTAAATCACTATACAATTAGAGACATCAAAACATGAAAGATGAAATGCATTAAAAGGATCGAAAAATTAAATCAAATTATTAATTTTTGGAAAAAAGACCAAAATGTAATCAACTCGCGGCTTGACTCTCTTACGGTGTCCCCAGTGGAGTCGCCTAGCTGTCGAAACCTTTTCGAAATCGACTTTTTATTTTAAGAAAAAAAGACGAAAATGGGAGTCACCACTAATCTTTTTTATGAGGTGTGATCGGATCACCTCGTAATTTGATCGCTTTAATAAAAGGTTTGATTTACTAAAATAATTATTATTATTATTATTTTGGTCTATGAAATTCAGGAAATGGGTTTGGGAGTCGGTTACGCACGAGGAGGGATTGGCACCCTCGTTACATCCAAAATTGGTACCTAATTGATTACTTGATGTTTTAATGTCGAAAATTGAAATTTTGGAGAGAATTTAAAATGTGATCCCTTTGTATTAAGATATTTTAATAGAAAAGTTTTTATTCCGAATTAATCAAGAAGAAGGATCTTGCCCCGTGAGTTAGGACATGACACATTTAGTTTTCAAAAATCAGAATAATCGTCGTTTAAATCGTTACTTAAATCTCATTTTTATATTTTTGAAATTGATATTCGACTATTTCGGTGAAGCCATACTCTGTAAGTTAGGAACACGACTTTTTTAATTCCAAAAATAATGAACATTGCCACGATTAAATTTTTTTTACCTTTTTTATGCATCGTGCAAAAACAAACGTAATACTTAAAATGACATGTATTTTACTTATTCGGATATAATATACACATGGATAAATACCTAAACTTAATGTATGATATGGTGATAGCGAAATAATATAAGATGGCCATGTGGGTAGAATATTTATATTAGAATGATAAATAACAAATAAATGGATAAATACTATAGTAATAATAATGTAAATTTGGAAATAATAAGAATATTAATTCATGACATTAATAACAAAATAAATAAAGTAACTTTGAAATAAAAAATAAAAAAATAAAATGAAAGAAAAGAAAAGTATAAGTAATATCGAATTTAAATAATAATAAATAAATAGGCTAAACAAATAATATTAAATTTAAGTATTTAAAAAGTAAAAGAATAAATAAATAAAATAAGTAATATTAAATTTAAGTATATGAGAAATAAAATAAAATAAAATAATGATGACAATATACACAAATAAAAGGAATATAAACAATAATTTTTTAAATATATGAGAAATAATAAATAAAGAATAAATAAATAAATAAGTAGATAAATATAAAATAAAACTGTTTAATAAATATTTAAAAATAGAATACTAAATCAAAATTTAAATGAAATTAATGGCATAAATTAAAAAAATAAATAGACTAATAAGAACTAAAATATAACACGCTAATAGGGACAGGGACTGAGCGGGAAATATCCCAAACATCCTTATGCGCATCGTATAAAAGGACCAAAATAAATAAATCAAAATTAAATGGGATAAATTTTAAAAAGAAAAAAAAACAGAAATAAGATTATATTGGAAAATGCTTAAAACCCAGAATGACTAAAGGCGCAAATATTCCCTCTTTAAAAAAAACATGCGGATCCTGAGGCGGGTCGGGTCGGTCTTCAAAACGACGCCGATTTGGCGTCTGTGACTTAAGCTCAAAACGACATCGTTTTAAAGGGTTATATAAGTCAAAAAGTTTAGAAAAAAATTCATTTGATCCATTTCAAAGAAAAAAAAACACTCCTAGCCCCTTCTTTTTCTCTCTGAAGTGTCCCCAAGTCCGGCCAAGGGAGCAGCCATGCCCCGCCTCGACGGCTGTCGGTCATCGACGACGGCTCTGCCGTCCGCGGTTGTTGGGAAAATAAAAATTCCCTTTTTTTGATCATTCAGCTCCCAAAGTCCAGATCTAAAGGCTAAAAGCTTTAAGAGGTAAACAAAAAAAAAACAAAAAAAAAACTTCGATCTTTTTCTTTTTTTTCGCTTTTTATATATATATGTTTATTATTATTTTTGCTTTCGGAAAAAAAATAAACAAAAAAGAAATAAAATCACCTTCTTGATTAAAGTTAGGATTTGATCTCTGTCTTTTGATGGTTTTTTTATATATATTTTTTGTATTCAACTTCTTTTTTCAAAAAAAAAACCCTTACAAATTTTTCCAAATGGCTTTTATAGTCATTTCATACAATTTTTATATATTTTTTCACTGTTCTTACCACTATTTATTGCGTGTGTTGTTGATTCTTGCAGGGGTGGTTGACGAAGTAGTTGGTGGCAGGCGCTAGGAGCGGTGGCGAGGCTAGGGTGCGGCGACTAGGGTTTTTTGTTGTCTTTTTTTTTGCCTGAAACTTAGTTTAGGTTGTAGGCCACTGGACCATTAAATTTTTTTATCTCGGGTTTTTTGTAATTGGACTTTATTATTTGGTTTTGTTTTATTATTGGGCTCGGGCAAAATTGGGCTCTCACATACACAATATAGCATTGGTTGTTTATTGCATGTATGTTTTAGTTATTATAGCTAATATTTTGAATGTGTTTCCAAAGAAAGGTGATAGAAGAACTTGAACATGGGGTTGGGAAATGGTGCATCGAAGCATCAGTGAGCATGAAAGTAGGTAGATACATGTTTCGTAACAAAAACTTAAGTGTGCCGATTGTTGATGATTGTCGGCTGACACGAAGATTCTATGAAATGCATATCAAGAAGTTTGGAGTAAAGGTTCAAGCTGATGGAAATGGGAACAAGCAGTAGATCTTTTCCGTTCTGGAACTTCTTTCAATCTCAATATAAAGGACCAAGATATGCCTGTTATGGATGGTTTAGAGGTATACATATATATATATATATATTCAAAAATCAATTTTTATGTTATACACTGATTGTAGTTAGTATTTTCTAGACTACTTGTCCGTTCAAGTGTTAAGTGTCTCGTGTATGTATGATTTTGGATAAATCTTTTTTTAATTTGAGTGACTTGATTTCTACTCTTATTTAATAATAAAATATATAAAATATTAATTTTTTAAAAAATAAAATATTATTTTAAATAATAAAATGGGTTTTTAAATCAACTATTGAAATGACATGTATTTTTAAAAAAAATTCAAATTATGGTCCAACCAATCTAATTGTAGAGCATAGAAAGGATAATTTTTTTTAATATAAGGATCGTATTTTAAATCTCTTCAAAGTTTTTAATTCTCGACACTAAAACATTAATTAATCAACTAGGTACCAATTTTAGGCGTTACGAGGGTGCTAATCCTTCCTCGTACGTAACCGACTCCCGAACCTATTTTTCTGAATCTTTTAGACCAAAATTGTTGTTTTAATAAATAAACACTTTTCGAGGTGACCCAATCACACCTCATTAAAAAAAGATTGATAGTGACTCCCGTATTCGTTTTTATTTTTAAAATCAAAATCGATCCCGTTTAAAAAAAAATAGTTTCGATGGAAAGAATATGTCCAATTCAATAGTTAAATGAGCATTTAAGCCTATTATATATTACACGTGTATGTTTACAGGCAACCAAGCAGTTGAGAGGTATGGGGGTGAATTGTCGTATCGATGGTGTAACTTCAATTAGCTCACAAGATGTGATATGCTCACCTTTCTTATGAGTGCGCTCGCCTTACACGCGGACGACGACGACAATGATGACGAGGACGACGACAATGATGTATATTCTCATCAATCATTATCAGTTTGGAATCAAGATATTTACCTATGATGTTTCTTCTTTAGCTTTTCTTTGTCTTAAACAAATTAGAAAAAAAAATGCAAACCTCTTGCTTTATGTAAGCATAGATACGTGGGTTTGCTTTCCCAAGCACTAGCTTATTGTAATTTTCCTTTTCCTAATTAAATAAAATAATTAATGGATAATGCCTTTTCATTTTAGAAATTAAATTTGGTGAAATTTGTTAATATTACCATCCGTACGTGTGTATTAGCAGTCATAGATAGTGATTAAAAAGGTTATTAATTTCTTAGATTACCTATAAATTATTTCCTTAATTTTCTTAATAATTAACTAGCTTTATTGAAATAAGGGGAAATATACAAGAAGAAATAAACTCAGGAATCATCCTTAGCAAAGTGTAAAGTGAGTTGGTGTCGTTAATCCAGCCATTTTTTAGGTTTATAAATTTATTAATTTTGAGTTTCTTTCTAATTTTAATTAGGTATTTAAGATGAACAATGTACTGAAGAGAAAAGGGATTTAATAAAAAAAATTGAATCAAAAAATAACTTTAATTTTTTAGTTTTTACCTGTTTGGTTGATGAGAAAAAGTAAATATAAATTATAGAAGAGCAAATATAAATTTTAAAAATTTTAAAAGTAATA
Organism: Gossypium hirsutum; assembly: GCF_007990345.1. Lineage (NCBI taxonomy): Eukaryota > Viridiplantae > Streptophyta > Magnoliopsida > Malvales > Malvaceae > Gossypium > Gossypium hirsutum. The sequence goes on along the minus strand of NC_053449.1, from coordinate 56,955,331 downwards.
TAAAAATATTAACATTTAAAATATATTTTTATAATTTTCAGCATTAGAACTAAAATGATAAATTTTGAAAACATTTAGGTTAAATTTATTAATTTTTTTAGATTTAGGATCAAATTGATAGCATGCATATTAGAGGGCTAATTTTCTTATTAGGCCAATAAAAAGAAGTTCATATTAGACTCCCGTTACTAAGTTAACTCCAAGAGTGATTAAAATATTTAATTTCGAATTATTAAATGATTAAATCGAATAAATTAATAATTAGATGACTAAAACAGAATAAACTAAAGAGTTGAGTTACTATTCTTATATTTTACCCTTTATATAAAATATTATCAAGCTACCAAAAACAAAGCAAAGGTCATCAAAATTATTTGAAAATTTACTAAAAGGTATATCGAAGATTACCAAACTTATATGAAATGGTAAATAAAAATATATTAAAAGCTATTAAAATGATTTAAAAGATTAGTAAAATTATTTTCGAGGCTATAAAAATTATATGATAAATGATCGAATATTATATTATGTATTTTTTGAAATTATATTAAAATTACTAAAGTTAGATTAAATATTATAAAAAATAATCATATGTAACCTATCAAGGTTATATATATATATATACAGAGGCGAATCCAAGGGTTGACAGGGCCCGACCCCCCTAAAATTCAAAATTGTTGTTTTGGCTTTTTAGAAAATTTTAAAATTTTAAATTAGTAAAGGTAAAATTACACTTTGACCCCCTAAAATTATGAAAATTTAATTTAATCCTTTAAAAATTATAAGATATAAACTATTAGAAAATAAAAAATAAAAAATTGCCCCTAAAAAAATCATAAAGAATATAAAAATTGGTTTTGACTTTCTAAGTTACTTGATTTGTTTAAATGGAGAACTTTGGTTGTGTAAGGTTAGTTTTTCAAGACCGGTTTTCAAATAGGCTTACTTTGATCTTCTTAATTAGGCTCAATTAACATATGCTCCAAATAATACAAGTATGTAACTTCAATGATGCCTTTGAATGTTTATCATTTCATTGATTAATATAGGGCTTTGGTTTTATTTCATATGCCAGAATATTTTTATTAGGTGGCCTCATCTTATGCAAATCGTCAAAGTTAGGGAAAATCCTTCCTTGTTTCTTTTGACTTTCCTCTATGTCGATTAATAGTGTTAAAGGAATTTGAGGATAAGCCTTAATACGTGGTAATTAAAAATAGATATAAAATTATACTAACACAACTCCACGCGACACAATAAAGGAGCATTTTCAATTTAGGACATACAATATAGAGAAATAATTAAAATACAAGAAAAACAATCAATATAACACGAATGCATCAACACATAAATTTACATTACATTAAAAATTACTAATGTACGAAAAGCAACACAAATTGTTATACCCATTATGTTATATATAATAAATTACAAATTTGATATAATAATAAAAAATGCTTAAATATAGTAATGTTTTTTTGGTTTGAATCTCATTATGCACTAGTAGTTTTCTAGATGATAAAATTATCCTTAAATTAATATTTATTGCTTATTAAAAATGAGAAATTTTTTTGTAAATTCATTATTGAGTTAGTGACTCGATTGAGGATCACATCAACCCAATAAAATATTTAAATATGGTAATAGGTAGATAATAGATTAAGAATTGATCTTGAGATAATTTGTGTATATATTTTTTTTGAAAAAGGACATTTCATTAAAAAAAAGCATGTCTTAATGCTCAAGTTGTCTTTCAATCTATGCTTGTTTTTCCACTTTGATATTTAATTTTTTATTTGTTTGTTTGTTTCATTTTTGTACTTAATCAATCATTTCATTATTCGGTTCAGCCTATTTTTTATAATTATGTTAAAAAAATTGATTAACATGTGGCACAAATTAGAATGGGACATGTGACACATCCAACCAATCATAATGTGTCATGTGGTATTTAAATTTATTTAAAATAAAAATATAAAATTTAAATTAAAAATAAAAAATAAAAAAATTAAATATTTTTATTAAGAAACATCTTTGACTTTGATCCACCATCTCACATTGATAAGTTGATAAGATGTTGACCACTATTGATCAACATTGACTGACCGTTGAACAAACATTGACTTTGAATTTTAAATATTTTCATAAATATAAATTTTCTAAAATATATACTTTTTGCTTTTAAAATAATTGTTGAAAATTCTTAAAAATCTAGGTATTTTTAGTTTTTCAATTTCTCAATTTTTAATGCTAAACTTTTTCTATTTTACAGTTTCTAAACTTTTTTTTTAGTTCAACTTTATCGATTTTTAAAATTTAGATATACTGTTTTGAATTTTTAGAATATAAAATTTTTTAAATTAAAATTTATAAATAAATTTCAAGAATATATATTTTTGAAAATTTAAGTTTTTTTTGCAATTTTCTAAAATTTAAATATATTTTTAAAAATTTTGAATTTTGAATTTTTATATTTATATTTATGTATTTTAGAATTTTATAAAAAATTGAAATTAATTTTAGCTTTTTTGTACTATATATGATTTTTTTAGTTTTTTTAATCAGTATAATCTTAATAGGGTTAAATATAAAATTGGTACCCAAACTTGTCCACTTCTCCTAAATTAGTACTTACAATTTTTTTTGTCCCAGATTGGTACCTAAATTTTTTTCCGTCCACTAGTTTGGTACCTGAGCCTAACGGCGTTAAATTTTTGCTGACGTGGCAACACTGACCATTCACACGTTGCCACATGTCACTATTTTTGACATGAAAATTTGTTCCCCTTTAATTATTTTCTATTTCATTTTCTATTTTTAAAAATTCTTTCATTTATTTTTTTTCTTTCTTTTGTTCCTTTGAAATTTCCTTTTCCTATCGTCTTCTTTTACCTGCTGCAACTTTTTTTTCTTTCTTTTTCTTTTCAACTTTTTCTTTCAACATCTTTACCTGACCTCTTCATTTTTTCTCTTCTATCTGTTTCAATTTTTCTTTTTTCTTTTTCTTTCAACCCTCTCCCCAAATTTCCCTCACTTTCTTACTATCCAATCACCACCAAAATCCCCCTTTTTATTTGCTTTTCTAAGATGGATCTAGATCAATTTTCTTAGATTTGTTAAAAATCTCAAAAAATATGTTAGTATGCTAAGATTCATGTAACACCCATAATCTGTACCCGTCGTCGGATTAAGGTTATGGCGTATTACTGTACAATCCAGAACAATCAATAATAGATAGCATCAAGTTGCCAATTTAATTAACAAAATTTCATAATAATTCAGATCGGAGTATTACATACATTTATGGGCCTTAAAACGAGTCTACGAGGCCTTAAAATTAGTTTAGGAACAATCAGAGACCTATTCATAGTAAATCAGAATGTTAAGGAAAAAACTAAAAATTTTCAAAACAGGGGTCACATAGCTGTATGTCCAAGCCGTGTACCCTTCGAAATAATTTCACACGGCTATGTCGCAGGCCGTGTTCTAGACAGTGTTCAATTCAATGTTGGGTCACACGATCGTGTAGTAGACCATGTGCCAGGCCATGTGAAAACTGCACCTAACACGTGTATGTACATGCCCGAGTGGGTTGTCTGTGAGTGACACACCATTGTCTAACAGCCCGTGTCCCAAGCCATGTGTTCCCAAAAATGACTCAAAACATACTTAATTCACATCAAAATGCTTAGGTACCTAAACCAATCCTCAACACAATATTATAAGACTTCAAAATGCATTTCAATGACACCCAAAACATGCCAAAACAATCATCCTAAGGCCTAACAAATGTGTCATCAACGACACCACATTTCAAGTACTTACACAATTCATTTCCTTAACTAAGTATACAAGCTACAAGCACATTCAATTAACTTATTTTCTATCTCAAAATGCTATACCATAAAATCAAGTATGCACATCTCACTTAGCTACTTATACCACATCATCATATGCACATTAACAACAACACCAATAGGTACTTATAAACCTTTACAAACATAATCAAAATCTCCTATTACATGCCATATAAGCCAAGATGTATTAAAAAGCTACCAAATGATCCCTGGATAGTGTGATTCTTCAAGCTAATCCAATCTCCCGATCCGCAAAACACATCTATAAGAAATAAAACAAATAACACGAGTAATCTTTCGTAAAGCTTAGTAAGTTCGTTGATTGAACGGTAAAACTTACCGAATCAAACATAATAATAATTCAACTAAAAGATTAATGAACAAATTTCTTATCAACGAAGTTATTATCAGAATTCCTGTCAATCACAGCTCCCAATAGGTGAGTAATACTCAAACATTAGTTCAAATCAATTTTCCATGTTTTAATAACATTCACATTTCTTACTATCACAATGCATAATCTCTTTAGCATATAAAAATACATCATTTACCACTTTTACACATAAATAATATTACGAACCGCTTATCGTTTCACACATCACATTTAGATCCTCATTTGTTTCCATCTTATGAATACTGTAAAGAAGATTGAAACCCCGGTACACGTTTCATATTGTGTCATAGTCCAACTATGGTCTTACATGCGCATTGCCATGGCCCTGCCATGGTCTTACGTTCATAGTGCCATAACATAATTATAGTCTTATCATTAGAATGCCATAACCTAGCTATGGTCTTACATGTATACACTGCCATGGTCTAACCATGGTCTTATGTCCATTATGCCATAACCCGGTTATGGTCTTATCATCAGAATGCCATAGCCTAACTATGGTCTTATAATTTCATAGCCCAAATGCTATTACATATATACAATGCCATGGTCCAACCATGGACTTACGTCTAAATAGTTGCTATAGCCTTGCTATGGTTTAAAGTACAAATGCAGCCTGTCTTCATTGATATCAGGAATTATCATTTTCGTAACTTTTTACAATTCCAGTTCTATTAATAAATCAATTTAATTATTAATAATTTTATATCATTTAAGCTCTAACATTCATAAAAAATAAATATAATTGAGTTCATATTAAATGAACTTACAGGACTAATTTGCAGTAATGGCTCAAAGTATCTCAATCAGTGATCTACATAATATCAATTCATTATTTTCATTTTCAATTACACACATCAATATAATCTAAAGTTATGCAATTAGGTTCATATATTACATTTAAAAATGTACTAAAATTAAACCAAACGAACTTATCGAACTAATTCGACAGCAACAATCAAGGTACGGTGACTACTTAGCAATTTTCTCTTCCTCGATTTTCCATTCGTTCTTGATATAAAATAATAATTTCATTTAATTCACTAATTCCACATCAAAAGTAACTCATTTTATAAAATTTAGTCCTTTTAAACATTTTTACGAAATTTCCCCAATCTTTTACTTTTATGCAATTTAGTCTTTAGGCCCCAAACAAGCAATTTAACCAATATTAATTAAAATCTAGCCTAGCCGAATCATATAGGACCTCATTACAGCCTATACTTGCTATTATTTCACAAAAAATCCTTGTATCTTTACTACTTTCTCATTTTAGTCCTTAAACATTAAAGTTACCAAATATTATTTTCCAAAATAGTCTTATTTAACAACCAAAATTAATAATCTTTCATAAAAATTCAAGAACACACTAAACTCATCAATGGAATAATCCAAAACATTTGAAATTTTTATAAATTATTCCTCAAGTTAGCTAAATCAAGTTAATATGAGCTTAAAAACATAAAAATTACTAAAAACGAGCGAGGTTTAATCACCCAATCAAAGAACTCAAGCTTGGCCGAAGCTTCCATGCCCTAGCTATGGTGTTTCGGTTCCCTCCTCGTGAAGAAGAAAGGAAATTGCTAAATTTTAACTTTTAATTTCTTTAATTAACTTACCTTTTTAACTATTTACTAAATTAACCCTTAAATATAACTTATGAAATTATTAAATCATGTCCATATTTGTCCATCAAATGAGATTATGGTATAATAACCATCTAATGAGGGTTTAAATCCACAATTGGTCCTTCAATTATTTTTAATTATTAATTAATTAAACTTTATTTCAATTTAATCCTAAACTAATTAGGACTAAATGAAAAATAACCCAAAATTTAGTGGATTAATCATAGCCACCATTGATTGGAATTTTTTACCATGGTTTAATTACCATTTTGGTCCCTTTACTATTTTAAATCTATATCAATTAAATTTTATATCTTTTACAATTTAATCTTTTTACCGTAATTAAGCAATAAATCATCAAAATTATCAAACCAAACTTCAATTCACATATAATACGACTCTGTAAATATCTAAAATATTTACGGCCTTAAATTATGGAAATGAGGTCCTAATACCTCGTTTTCAATAACCACTTGACTTTTGAATCGAACCACTTATACTAACTTTTAATTCAGTTAGTTAAAATTTCTCAAATCAAAATTTAATACAAAAATTATTATTGACTCGTATAATTTAAATACTAATTATACGAACTCACTCGTCGAATTTATGGTCCCGAAACCACCATTTTCAATACCATTGAAAAACGAATTGTTATAATTCAAATCAAGACAGTTGTCGTGGACTTCACTGGCGATCTTGATGAAGGCGTGAGGAGATAAAAGAAACTATTGAAGGACTGGATGTGGGGATTTTGATTAACAATGTTGGGATTTTAACAAAAGAACCTAAAAACCAAAATCCCATCAAGAATTTCAACATACCCATTAGTTCTCAACAGTCTCCTTTGTTGGGCAGTGTCGCAAATCGATAGCAGAGACAAGAGACTCGCTCTGGTTTTGCTTCTGTTTATTGGATCTACGAATTTGAAACTTCTTTAGGTTGGTTTAAGGGGTGCTTTTATTTGGTTATTAGATTTCACCGGCCACTGCTGCTCCAATAATTACATTTGTTTGGTGATAGAGCAACTCCCTTTGTTCAGTCAGTTCCAGCACTACAAAATTAGGTTTTTGCCTTTGCTTATTAATTTCAAGAACCCAAGAAGTCGAAATGAGTATTGGTTTTAATTTGCTTCATCATTTTCATTTTTGTTTGATTTTGTTTGTGATGTTAATTTTCTGAATTTTTTTAATGGATTGATGGATGTTTTAAGTCTGGATTTTTTTTTCTAACCGGTGTTCTAAGTCAGGAATTCAATTTGTATTCAAATCCATGAAAAATGGAACAAAAATGAAATTAAAATCAGACGGGAAATGGATCAATAACCGTAGACAATCCAGTTCCTTACTTGAAACATTTAACATCTTCAAAGAGAAAAAAAAGAAACGAAAAAAATTGTAGGAGCCAAAGAGGTAGAAGAAGACGACGGGGAAAGGAAATTTCAAAGGAACAAAATAAAGAAAAGATAAATGAAAGGGTTTTTTTAAAAATATAAAAATGAAATGGAAAATAATTAAAGGGGGACAGCTTTTCAGGCTAAAAAGAGTGACACATGGCAGCACGTAAGTGGTCAATGTTGCCATGTCAGCAAAAATTTAACGTCGTTAGGTTCAAGTACTAAAATAACGAAAAGAAAGTTCCGGTACTAATCTGGGAAAAAACCTTAAACACCAATTTGAGAGAAGTGGACAAGTTCGGGTACCAATTTTATATTTAACCTTATATAATATTAAAAAATAAAAAGAAGGTTGACGTGGAGTGTCCTAATAGAACCATGTGATAGTCTTGATTTTTTTAACGTTGTGGGCCAATTGGGTAATAGAAGATAGTTTAAGTATCAAACTGAGATGAAAAAAAAGTTTATGTACCAAAATAGGAAAATAAGTATAATTCAGGGACCAAATTGCGCATTAAGCCAAAAAGAAATCAAGATTAAGGGGAAAAAGGGAAGAGTACCCCAACTGAAAAGTTTGCCTAACTCCCCCGATTCTCACCAAAAACCAAAGAACAATCAGAGATTAAAATATCAAAAATAGAATAAGGGCAAGTAGAGATTTAGAGTAGTTCGCATAAGATAAAACTGCCCTCGCCAAAGAGTGAGATGCTTTATTAGCGTATCTACGAGTCTAATGAGGGAAACATATTGAAAAGGAGAACTAATGTGAAAACAACCATGAAGCAACAAACCCGAGTCCGAAACATCCAAATTGCCACAAGAGAGAGCATACCAAACGTGTTGACTATCGGTTTCCAAAATAATACTATTCGCATGCTAAGATCTAATCCATGAAAAGGCCTCGCGAGTAGCATGAAATTTAGCTATAAAGGGATCGAAGTTGCTCATCGTAAAGTTATGGATGCACCTATAAAGCTCCTTACCCGTCCCAACATACGATACAAATGGGAAGTGCTTCTAAAGCACTTATGAACTTAAATCAACACTTTTCTTTTAATAAAACACGATCTGAGAACTTTATAAAATTTCTCAAAACAAATCCCTACATTAAGAAAGAATCAAATATAATTACCATTTTGGGTCATTGAATACATATATGAACATTACCAATTCGTAAAGCAAGTGTTCAGAGTTGATCGACTTAAAACAATGTCACTCAGGTTGAGAAAATGGGATTTTTATCTTAATTTAAAATTTTAAACAATTCAAATAAAATCATAAAAGTAATATAGAAATATTCCAAAGGCTTTAAAATTAACTTTAAACCATTTAGAAATATTTTTGGGTGATTGGAAGTGTCCGGGATCAAGTACGAGCCTTGGAGGGCTCAAAATGATGAAAACAGTGTAATGGCCTTGTCAAAAGGGCTAGGTATCGATATGTAGTCCATGTATTGTAGCATTTTAGCTACTGAATTGTTCTGGTTTGACACTTAGGGCAAGGGTATAAGACCTTGGGGCCTTGAAGTTTAAAACCAGTCCAAAAACACTTGCAATCATACATAATCATGTCTATATAATTTCCCTATTATCCAAAACATAAAAATCAAATTTCAAAACCCATTTAAACTCATTATTCAAGCCATAACACATTCAAAGTAATTCATAACTAAAGCTTGAATAAAAACGCTTAAATGACTTGAATTCCATATCAAAGTTTTACAATTTCAAGTCCAAATTAAGACTTAGTGTAGATGCCATAATCTTAATGCCAAAACCAATCAATTACTGAATTACCAATTTTAAATATTCAATTAGTGACGCGATGCTCCCAAGTCGAAAACCAAGCTCCTTGGCAAGTCTTATACTTACACATTTTAAAACCACTAATGCGTTAAGTTCAAAAAGCTTAGTAAGTACACAAGGATAATCTAATTTATTCTATTCCATTATTAATGTTTGAGCCCTTTTAGTCATTTTTATCACAAATTTATTTATGGAACACTTAAGGATTAAAGACAAATTCATTTTTAATTACCAAATTGTAAGGGCTTAACTTACCCCCTTAAGGATTCATTAAATCTTCACCTTAGTAATTCATGTTCAAGATTCCATTGTGAGTACTAATTAACCTCCATTCTAAGGCTTATCTTGTTTTATCATGGCTTATAACTTATTCACATATGAATTCACTTATGGTTGTTTGTCCTTATGCAACTACTACTCCTTATTTAATTTCCTTATTAATGACATGCAAGCGAAACATTTTACTCTTAAATTCAAGTTTTTTAATTTTATTATTAAACATTTTACTCTTAAACATTTTCCTTATTAAACACTTGTCCTTTTAATTTTATTGAACTTTTAACACATTTTCCTTTAGAAAACAATTTTCAATCTATAACTATAAGTGAATATTATTATCAAGATTTTTGTTAATTTAACCCATAGTAAACATTAAGGAAATGACTCGAATATACGAGACTCCCTCCAGAAAACATGAAAGAGCACATAGCACTATGTACCAATCATATCCCTCCCAAACATACCAGATTGCATATAAGTGCATCCATCCCACACAGCCAGAGAGCATTGAAGTGCTAAGCCGAAGACATCAAAATTTGCATGTGAATGTAGTGCCCAAAGGTCAACAAAAAGTGCATGTAATATGTGCATCGCCCGAAGGGACAGAACTCCACATGTAACACCCCTTACTTGAGACCATTTCCGGAGTCGAGCACGAGGCATTACTTGGCTTATCTTACTAATTCGGAGCATAAAAACTTGTTTTGAAAATTAATTTCACTACTTACAGCAAATCTGTCCAATCGTGCAGTAGTTACTAAATTGATTATAAATCGAGCTACGAGACTCGAAATATAATTCTGTAAATTTTCCCTGAAACTAGATTCATATATCTTCCTACCATAAAATTTTTAGAATTTTTGGTTCAGCCAATTAGTACAGTTTATTAGTTAAAGTCTCTCATGTTTCACCACTTAACTGTCCTGACCTCTTGCCACTAAAAATAAGTTTTCTCACTGTAGGGTTTTCATATGAAGTTCTAACTTGTTTCTACAGAAAATAGACTCAATAAGGAATCTAGACATATAAACTATAACTCATAACCATTTTTTTTTTATAATTTTTAATAATTTTCTAAACTCAGAACAGGGGACTCCAAAAACAGATCTGACCCTGTCTCACTAAAATTCACATATCTCAAAATATAAAATTCCTTTTCTTAAACCGTTAATTTTCCATGAAAATAGACTCAATAAGATTTCAATATATATATCATTCACCTTCTAACTCATTATATACTATCCTAGGTGATTTTTCAAAGTCACGTTACTGTGCTGCCTGAATTTTGTTTCTTTGCAAAATTTTACCCCTTTCATGATTTCCATGCATAATTTATCACCTAGACTCTTATAACAACAAACACCTTCATACTTAACCATTTTAATAACCATTCATCATCAAATACTTACACACCATTCTTTAGCAAAACCATAATTACAAACATGCAAAATAACTAAATCCCTATACATGCCATAACTCAAACATGTTTCATCATAAAATACCGAGCAGTTGTGGTTGATAGTGTGGATGATCTCCGACTTCTTTAGGATCCTTGAAGTAGCTTTGCAATACTATAAGAGAAAGAGAAATAAGAGAAGTAAACATAAAGCTTAGTAAGTTTACTAGCAAATAAATAACAATATTAAACACAAATAATTAAACTCAAGTGTCTATATCTCTAGTTTACTCTTTAGTTAATCTCATTCTAGTTCTCTTGCTTGTTTACTTAGTATACTTGTGTGCATAACTTACTCTTCTCTTGCTGCATCATTGAATATCAATTGTTAAATTAATAAATACTTAACTCTTATAACTCACCTAAGTTTGCCATTTTTTCTTTTAACTGAACTTTCATGTATATGATTCGTTTACTAGCCCGTTGAGACACATTGGAATAATAAGGATACTTGGGTCTCTTCTGATCATAACATGCCAAAGCCATGTCCCAGACATGGTCTTACATGGGATGTTCTCATATCAGTGCCCGTGCCATGTCCTAGACATGGTCTTACGGGGGACCTCTCATCTCGGTGCCAACGCCATGTCCCAGACATGGTCTTACATGGGACCTCTCATCTCGGTGCCAACGCCATATCCCAGACATGGTCTTACATGGGACCTCTCATGATCTCAAGGATGCCAATGCCATTTCCTAGACATGGTCTTACATGAGATCTCTTTACCCAAATGTCATGACATTCATATCCAGTACTTTCCTTATGTATCAACGGGACTTTTTAATATTAAATTCTTTATCATTTTATACTTGAATCAACATCAAATAAATTCATGGAATAAATTCATAGTTGCTGGAAAATAGCAGCATTAGTAATAATTATTGAAATATTGCATTTATTTACCGTAAACTTACCTCGGTATCAAATATAGCCCAATTCACCAACTTAGTCTAACCTTATTCTTCCCTTTGTCTAACCTCGAGTTTCGTTCTTCTTGATCTAAAATAGAAAATTTAACTTATTTAATACTCACATTCATCAAAACAGCCCTCGACTCTAACTTTGTCAAAATTACAATTTTTCACCTAAACTTTTACATAATTACATTTTTGCCCCAAGGCTCGGAAATTAAACTTCATCTCTTATTCTTATGTTTTATAACATGCTGAACATTTTTCTATTCTATGACAACATCAAATTCCCACTCTAACATGTATTTTTGAACATTAGGTATTTTACCGATTATGGGGTTTTACTCGTTTTCGCTTAAAATTGACTAGCAAAAGTTGTTTAACATAATTTCTAGCTTCATATTCTATCATAAAACATAAAAAAAAAACACTTTTCACCTATGGGTATTTTTCCAAATATAAACCCTAGGTTAAATTATTGCTAGAATAAGCTAAATTAAGCTACCGGGATCTCAAAAACGTAAAGAACATTAAAAACGAGGCTTAGAATCACCTACTATGAAGATTGGAACCTTGAAAAACCCTAAATATGGCTTCCCTCTTGCTGATTTCGTTCACTATGAAGAAGATTATATATTTGGCCATCTTTTTCCCTTTTTAATTCTTTTTATTACTAGATTACCAAATTGCCCCTAACTTAAAAATTTCCTATTTCACTTATCTCATGTCCATTTTTGTCTACCAACTTAACCAATGGTCTAATTACCATATAAGAACCTCCAATTTAAAGTTTCATAACAATTGGACACCTCTAACATGTAGAACTCAACTTTTGCACTTTTTACAATTTAGTCCTTTTGACTAAATTGAGTGCCCAAACGTCGAAATTTTCGAACGAAATTTTCACGAAATCATTTTGTTAAATCGTAGACCACAAAAATATAAGAAAAATAATTTTTTTCTCATCATATTTGTGGTCCCGAAACCACTGTTCCGATAACCTTGAATTTAGGCCATTACACCATATATAAAACTCTAAGTATAGAACTCTAGGTACACATCTATCTCTATTGGGATGCCAATTGTAACACCCCTTGCTAGACTTGGTCGCCGGATTCGAGTTACGGGATGCTACACAAGTTACCGGAGTAACCATCGTCAAATTCACATTAAAGTCATCATTTCGCATCATCATTCATGCAATCAATAGCAATGCTACATTGAATACCATGAACATTCTTTCTTGAGTCTTATATAAGCATACAAATGCTTTAAAGTCAGCTCGAGACCGAACAGGGACCTTTTTGCAACATTTATAAAATTTTAGATTAAGTATATCATAAATAAATCATTCAAAACATACCAACATGCATTAGCACATTCACATTGTGATATAAAATTAAAACTAAGCCTTAATCAAGCTTACGAAAACTCTTTTGTTTACCCAAGCATGAAATATGACCAAATTGCAATGTTTTCAAAGTTTCCATAATAGGTATCGATACCCCATATAGGTACCGATACCATTTTAAGCTTCGATGTTTTAGAAAAATTGGATTAAAAACAAAGGTATCGATACCAGGAATAAATTACTAATACCCTGATCTCCGATCTATACCTTATCTTCGTATCGATACAATTTTTAGGTTTGATATTTGAAAATTAAAGAAAAATCATTTATGTACCGTTACCGTTGTCAATGTATCGATACTTCTGTGCCAAAAGTATAAAAAACTTGCATTTTGGTACCTTTTTCATGCCAAACTAACTCTTTAATCAAATAGTGCATAAATGCACATTCAAACTTGTACAAAACTAGCCAAAACACATACCAAAACATCCATTCTATCATTTCTAAAATCAACCAATCCAATATGTCACAATTTGGCCCCAAGTCAAACAAAAACAAGCTATTCCAATTCAACTTACTTCACATGCCTTTAAACCATTCAATCCAACATTTAGTCATGCCATATTAATGCTCATCCATTCAATTTCACCAAATACCATTCCACTTTCAAGTTTGCTTCTCATATACCACATTCATAGTTTACCATATAACCAAACATACACATATACACATATGAACCACAACATTTCCTAAATCAACCATTGATCAAGTCCAAACCAACTATCATTCAAAGTAAACACAAATATTAACACCTACACATAATCAAGATTAGAACGAGCAAAATTCTATCGAGTTGATGATAGGAGAGTCTAAGCTTCAAGGTGATCCGATTGACACATTCTGTAAGTTGACAACTACAAGGAAAAGAAACAAATGCTTAGTATGTTTAAATGACTTTTACTTAACTTACCTTGATTTTAACAATAATTTAAGTAATTGAAACACATTGGCAGAATCATTATATTCATTTGGTATCCTTATACTTCCATATACAATTCAACAAAACAACCTATAAATTAGTTCATAAGCATAACAAGATCATAATGCTCCAAACATATCAATTTACAATCATTCAAACTTAATTCATATACTATTGAAACTATACTCGATTTGCAAACATAATAATCCAATTCATGTTCAATCATCTAAACCATTTCATTACTGTTTAATTACCATTTTCGTTTCTATTTTTGCCTAGAGAACTAAAGTAAATTGAACTCGGATACTGGACTTGTGTGCTCACAAGAGCTGAGATAATTGAGTTGCTCATACAAGTTGACATTTTTGGGCTGCTCACACAAGCTTTAGACCAGGGTTGCTCACGCGAGATTAGTTCAATGCTGCTCACACGAGCTTCAGAGAATCTATAACATATGTTGGATCTCAAGCCGTCATATTAATCCTTGACCAAACACCCATTTTCCTTTTTGGGACCAAATTAGTATCATTTTACACCTTGTATCCATATACATATTTATATATTCCATGTACATTTCGATATTCATCTCAATACTTTGAAACAATCAATAATAATCACAATATCCATGATTTACAATTCAGTCCTTTTGATGCCAAATTTATCCAGTACATAGCAATTTATTCACAAACAAAATAAACACAATTCAATATATCAATTAACTAAAATTGTAAACTTTTTATGAACTTGCCTAGAAAAACAACAACCGAACAAGTCTATAAGGGCTAATAAGTAATTTTACTTTTTCCTCAATTATCTTCAATTTCGTTCAAAACTCGATCTATACAATAATTCAGTTTGATTATTAATTCTAAACATCTTATAACAACCTATTTTAAAAATAAGTCACTTCAATTTCACTTTTTGAATGCTTCCTAAAGTTTTGTATTTAATTCAATTTAGTCCCTAAAATTGAAATTACCATAACTTTCAAATTTGAGCCTCAATTTCGAAACCGATCTCAATATCACCCATCTACAGCCTTCTATTATCCATAATTATAGAAATTCAACATCAATTTCGAAATTTATGCACTTTAGTCATTGTGTTCAAAAACTAGTAATTAAACTTTACACACTAGTCCTTTTTTACTTTTAAGCTTAAACTCTTAAAAATTTAACTCCAATTCATCAAGTATTAAACAATGGAAACTTTTGAAAACTTTAACAGTTTTGAAAAATAACACACGGGTTAACTAAGAGAGCTTTCACGATCACAAAAATATAAAGTTTACGAAAAACGGACTAAATTAAGCTTACCATGCAGGGATATAAAAATTGAACTCCAAGCTCTCCTCCTTATCTTAAGTTTCGGCCAAAATAAAGATGAGTGGGAGAAGATATGACTTTCTTTTCTTTTAATTTTATGATATAATATATGTTTTATTTCATTTAGTTATAATTATATTATAATTTAATAATTTTTACACAAACAAAAGCCACCTAACCTTCCACTAAGTTCTCTAATGGTATAATTTTCATTTCAAACCTTGGTTTACTTACTATTTTAGTCTTTTAGTAATTAGAAATTTATAGCGATGTACTTTTACAACTTTTACAATTTAGTCATTATACTTTAATTAACTATCAATTCAATAAAATTACTAATCAATAATTCAATATATTACTAAATTTGGCTCGTGAATATTAAATAATAATATTTACGAACTTGAATATTAGAAATGGGGTTCCAAAATCGTTGTTTTCGGCACCACTGAAAAACGGGTTGTTACACCAATTGTATCCTAACTATTTCTCCAAGTTTAATAGGGTACTTAAAGTCACAATAGCATATTTTAAAATTGGGAACAATAACACATTCATTAAATAAACAAAGACATATTCAGAAATTTGCTAAGCAACTCAATGTTTAGTACACATATAAGCACCTCAAATGCTTAACACATATACATGTTTTTTTTTTTGTGCCAAGGATACCCAATTAGCCATTAAGCATTTAGCTGCCAAAATATTGCACATTTTCTCATCCACATAATCAAATACTTTTTAGGTGACCAAGTCACTATTGATCACTTTATCGACTGACTTCATAATTTAGTTTTCGTTCAGATTCACGTTCGTTATTTAATCACTATACCATATCATAGTATATTTACACTCTTTTCACATTAATGTCATATTCATATTTTTCTTAAATATCCAAATTTATTTATTAATCTTTTCATGGCCATCCAAAGTTGTCATAATACAACATTAATAAACTTGGCACCTCATAACTATGTATTTTTACCACAACATATCAATTACTTATCCTCACGTAATTAAGTCATGAAATTTATATGTACTTATCTCATAATAAATTTCATAATTACCATATAATATTTTTTATCATTTTCCTAAACATTTTGGTACAAGAAAAAGTAGGAGTTTCCAATGGTACTTACCTTTGGATGCTACTACACACATATTCAAGCCTCCAAAAACTTGATTCCATCATCAACTAAGCTTGGAAATCCCAATTTCCACATTTCCTCATTTTCCATACACATGAAAATATACTCAAAATTAATATCAAAACTTTCTAAGCTTTCTCATAATAATCAAGTTCAAATATTGTGCTAGGAAGGTTAGAAAAATATCATTCTTACCTTGTTGAACTTTTCTCTCTTAGCCTCAATTTCTCACACTAAAACTCGTGGAAAATGAAGGTTGAAATTTGAAGGGCTAATGATGGAAATAAAAGTAGGAAGTAGTTTTCTAAGAGTTTTTGGTAAAATCTCAAAATAAGGGGGTGAAATTTTTTAATTTTTTTGGAGGAAAATGAAAGAAGAAATGAAAAGGGAAAAGAGCTCTCTTAAAAATTGGGCTAAAAAACCCTAGCCAACCAATTTTAAATCCATGGTTTAACAAATTGTGGCCCACTCTTCCTACACATGATTCAAATGGTCTAAATCAACTCCAAATATCAAATATCTCATTAAAATAATATTTCCAATATTTAATTATCAAGAAATGACTAAAATGCTATTATAGCAAAATTGCTATGCTTCCCCTTTTTGTCTCAAAGCTTAATTTATTTACATTAATAGGAAATCATCAATTCAAAATCTCATGATTCACTTATAATCTTGAATGTAAATCTATAAATATTAGGAATTTCACTTTGAATCATTCCGTGGAAAATATTGAGAAATTACAAACTTACCTCTTTAGAGTCCATTTAAATATTGGCTTTGCAGGTACTGATATCTGTATTATAGGTATTGCTACCTAGTTGTAGGGTAACCCCAAAACACCTCTCAAGCATTCCAAACACTATCAAATCAACCTTAAACATTCCGAAACACTCTGAAGTTATGAAATAACATGTATTGCCATAATTAATACCATATCTTTAACCACCACTTCACACAACAATCAACCAAACATGCACTTTAAGCTACAAATGCCATATCTTAACCATTTACTCATATATCATGCTAGAACATGTTTCATTCCATCTTAAAGCATAACTAAATTCTCTAAGCACATGCTAACCATACATACATACCAACTTATTACCTTTATACAAGTACTAAAAAAAGGACATATAAATATCCTATGTACATACTAACTAGTTATTAAGGGTTCAAAGTGAAAAATAGATCAAAATATAAGTACATACGCGGCTTGAATGTGACTTTAATTGATGAAGAGCTTAATAGTAGTCTTCTCGTGTCAATCCTTAACCTACACAAAGAAAACAAGTCTAAGCGTAAGCATACCATTATACTTAGGGTGCGTTTGGTTCGCTGTATTGGATTAGAGGTGTATTGAATTAGATGTGTATTGGATTAGAGGTGTATTGGATTAGAGGTGTAATAGCTAATCCACTGTTTGGTTGAATGTAATGGAATAGAGGCGTAATAGTAATCTTGTGTTTGGTTGAATGGAATAGAGGTGTAATAGCATAATGGAAAAAACTAAAATGACTAGAATACCCTTAGCATAAAATTGTTTTGGTAAATGATTATTGTTATTGTTATTTAAATTTTAATAAGATTATTATTATCAGTAATAAATATTTTAATCATATTTAAACATAATTATAATTAAATATATTTTAATTAAAATATATAATTTAATAAAATTCTTATAATTAGCAGAAAATTATTTTGGTAAATGATTATTGTTAATGTTATTTAAATTTTAATAAGATTATTATTATCAGTAATAAATATTTTAATCATATTTAAACATAATTATTATTAAATATATTTTAATTAAAATATATAATTTAATAAAATTCTTATAATTAGCAGAAATTTGTTATTGTTATTTAAATTTTAATAAGATAATTAATATCAATAATAAATAATTTAATCGTATTTAAACATAATTATTATTAAATACATTATAATTTTGGTATATAATTTAATAAAATTCTTAATAATTCATATTCTTATATGAATTTACTCAAATCATAATATATGATACTAAATGAAAATTTGAAATAATTAATATTAAATATATTTTAATTAAAATATATGATTTAATACAATTTAAAATAATTATTATTAAATATAATTTCATAAAATGTTCTTATGAATTTACCAAAATCAAAATATAACTTGAGAATTATTTTCTGCATAAACAAAATTAACTTATACTAAGAAAAAGTTAGATGAAAATGAAATTGTACATCATAATCCATATGTTATTTAGTTTTACAACATCAAAAAGTTTGAACATTGATATTTAATGGTGAGAAAGAAATCTTCTGACCCATTCCAATCGGGCAACAGAAGGTAAACTAAAGAAAACGATCATTTGAGTTGGATGATCGGGAATTTTACTCAAAGCATCATACCGCTGATCGTTGGTTAAACCTTCAATTGACCATAAGGCTGAATATAAATTTGAAGCTTTCTCTTCCATCTTTTCCTTTGACTTTTGCTGAACTACCACCTCGGAGGCCATAGTCCTACTGATTTGATCGCCAACGGCCTGGATTTTTTCCCCCAACAAAGTGGCAGCCTCCTCAAATGAAGAATACACATTATCACGAGCATCAGATTTCTTCTTTCTCTTGTTTGAATATGAGGAACCCCCTTGGTCTCTATCTCCACGCGGATCTGTACCAGAAACATCCATGTCGTCTAAAGAGACGTCAGCTTCGCAGTCATAGAATGTGTTTCTCTCTTCATTCATATCTGTAGTACGTTCATCCTCAGCATGTATTTCTTCAAGAACATCAGCAGCTGTTTGAGCGTCTTTCCCAGTCGCCCGATCTCTTGTGTATATCGCAGTAAGCTGGTTGTAGTAAGGGAAAGAACGATGTCTGAACTGAGAGGCTTCTTTGTGACTCTAAAAAAATGAGGAAATCATATTAGTTATAAGTTTTGTAAAAAACAAATAAATACTTGGAATGCATTTTACCTTTACATAGGATTTCCAAACTGCATCTTCAGCAACAACGAGCTGCCTATGCTCGTCCCAACCAAAACCACTGTTGTTTTGGCCATTAAGCATGTCGTAGACGAATGACCATTCCTTTTAGGCACCTAATCGAGATTCAATATTTGGTTTCGCCTTCAACATTGCTCTTGGTAAAGCCTTTTCTAGCATTTTCTCTAGCTCGTTCAAATAACCGACTTTGAACCCGGTATCAGCATTAAATGTTCCTACATTGTGCAAATCCACCATGCAAGAAACCAAGGCTGCATCCTCCTCTGGAACCCATTTTCTTTTGCTTCCTCGAGAAGCTTGAGAAGAAGCACCCGTTGGTGGAACACCTGACATATTGTTCTTAAAAAAAAAACAAATTAACATTATTTACTATTTTG
This sequence comes from Gossypium hirsutum, assembly GCF_007990345.1. Classification (NCBI taxonomy): domain Eukaryota; kingdom Viridiplantae; phylum Streptophyta; class Magnoliopsida; order Malvales; family Malvaceae; genus Gossypium; species Gossypium hirsutum. The sequence continues at coordinate 56,935,432 of NC_053449.1, read as the reverse complement.
AATATCATTTAATTGTTGGGTGAACAGTTTATAATATTATATCGGTAGTTCAATTCTAAATTTAAATTTATAACACATGCTTAATGAAAAGATAATTACATTATAATTCAACAAAGTTTCATAAAGTTTCATAAAGACCACTAAAGTTTCACAAAGTAGATACATAAAAAAACATCAACAAATCAATTCAAACTGAATTTGTCCCTAAACCTAACTAATTTCTAGATGCTTGCCATTCATCGAACATTTGGTTGGCTAGTTCCATCCTCCAAGTTGCCCAAGCATCCGATGGATGAATATTTGTGCTATTCGGTTCATCGTCATCCACCACATTAGTAGGTAATCCTTCTCCCACCTCCGCTTCAATGGGATCAATACTCATATGGGTTCGAATAAAATTATGGAGCAAACAACATGCAATAATAATTCTATTGTGCACCCTTACAGGATAAAACGATGGACTCCTAAGTATTCCCCATCTAAGTTTTAATAAGCCAAAGCATCTTTCAATGACATTACGTGCTGAGGCATGTTTCATATTAAAAAACTCTTGCGGAGAACTTGGCTGATAACCCTGACGCCACTCGTTCAGATGATATCGCTATCCTCTAAATGGTGCAAGAAATCCCTCACAATTTGTGTATCCAGCATCAACTAGATAATAACAACCTATAAAATAAATTGGCTAAAAAATGATTAATTCAGCAAACAAAGTTTGATCTTAATGAATAATTCAAATTCCTCTAAGTATACACTGTACCATGAGGAACTTTAAGTCCATGTCTTCTACTGATGGCATCTCGGAGCACCCGTCCATCGGTAACTGAACCTTCCCAACCAGGAAGAACATAAACAAATTGCATCTCAGGTGTACAAACACCTAGCATATTTGTTGCTATGTCACCTTTTCGGGTTCGATATCTAGGTTTATCAGCTGTTGGCACCCTAATCTTTATGTGGGTTCCATCAAGAGCACCTAAGCAATTCTATATCACATGATATAAAACCTTGTGTTAGAATAATAATTTAAATCTAAGTCAACTAAATGTTGTACAAGCTATATCTAAAACTCAGTCTACTACCTTAAACCATTTCCACCTTGTGTCAGAAGAGTCGGCTGTAATTGGCTCCGGCTTTTTAAATAAGACATCTTGTAAGTGTATGACAGCATTTAAAACACTATGAAATGCTCTGCTTATAGTTTCCCCGGACCTTCTAAAGTGATGCTTGATAACTCGATTTTTCAGGTGATGGGAGATGATATGTAAAAACATTGCTACTTGCTCATCAACAAGCATGAACCTTGACGACTTCAATCCCCCTATCGATTCTAACATCTCACATAGTTTACAAAAGGCAGTTCTATTCATCCTAACTTGTTCAATACAAGTCTTGTCACTAGCATATACAAGCCTCTTCACATAATCCCATTTTGCATAAAAATCTAAGGTGTAGGACCTAATCCTTGGTTGATAAGTCTGTAGGCTAAGGCTGGCACCCATTCTAAACAAGAACTAAATCGCAATTCTACAAATTTCCAACCATAATGTCAAAGCAAGACCAATTCTTTTACGCCTCACACTTTGTGCAATTAAAGGCAGACGAGCCATTACTGCAACATATTAAAATTATAACACACTATCAATGAATTGAAGTTGCAATTACACATTATAAAATAAAAATAAACAATACAAATTTAGAACACACGAAGCAAAATAGTTGATACTAAATGATATCGTTGCAACTTTAATTTCATTTCTTTATGAATCACCCAAACAATAAAGAAATTATAAAGCATGTATAATTGACCTAAAATTGATTGTTGGTGTATGTATAATTGACCTAAAATTACTTGTTGGTTTAATGTTATTGTCCCTAAAAAACATTGTTGGTGTATGTATAATTGTTGGTTTAATGTTATTTACCCTAAAAAACATTGTTGGTGTATGTATAATCTTTTAATTTTACGTATATTTTAAATATATATGATAATTTTTATTAATTAATATAAAAATATAATTCTCTCCACATAAAATTATATCAACATTAATACTTAACAAACAAGTTTCATGTTTATTATTAATTTCAAATTATTAATATTAAAGATAAAAGTTATAATAATTACAATTATATTTATGTTATTAATAATGTTCTCATTATTAGTATCATAATATTTATAATTTAATTAAACATCGAATTTATAATAAATTACCTATACTATTTTAAATAATAACAACCTTTGTCGCATGAAGATTTTTTTTTGATAGATTAGGTCACAAGCCCCATTTTTGGTTTAATTATTCTTTCGTCTCTATATTTTTTACACATTTAAAATTTAATTTATTTATTTATAATTTTAAAAATTTAATCCTTTTACTTTGTTAAATTGGATTAAGTGACAATTTTAACTTAAAATTGCTCTCATGACAAATATTATACAAGTCATAAACTAGATAAGCAAATAAGATTGTTAAATATGAATAAAAATAATAATCGGATGGAGTATTTATTTTTTAAACTCGTTAAATTATTTGACTAAAAATAGTAATCGATAAATAATTTAAATACCAATGTAAAAAAATTAGAGACAAAAGTAAACTAAATGAATATGGTTTGAGAGATAGTGACGTAAACCATAATAAAAAGAGAGCAATTAATCACATTAAATTAGCTTACTTTGGTCGGTGAAATGTCATATAAAGAAAGATATAATTATAATTTAGCTTTGGTAAATAGATTACAAACTTTCACCCTAAAACATCATGAAGGGCATGAAAAGTAATTAAAAGGAAAGGTATTTTAATGAAATTAATTACTTGCTTCTACAAGTTTTAGCAATATTGATCAGCATTTTTTTGAAAGCAAATGAGGAAAACTTATTTTGAATGCTAATTGAACCTGAAAGTAATTACTTGCTTATTTTAATGGCTGACTTTTTCCTTTGTATTATCATGGCCTATGTTCAAAACACATGCTCTTCAAATCCTATACTCGTCCCAATCAAGAACAAATCAAAATTTTCCAGCAGACAAGGTCCAAAAGAACTAAAATAACAAATTCTATTGACTACCAAATCAAGAACAAGGTCCAGCAGACTAAAATAACATTTCATCTTCCACAACAGTTTCATCTTCTACTCACTAACAAACTAAAATAACATTTTCCAGCAGACAGGTACAACAATGTCCAGAACAAACCAACAAAATCTTTATCGCCTATAACCTCTTCAAACATGAATTTGTAATGTACAAGTACTTTAACTTACCTACAAGATTGAAATCATAATAAAACTGACCATGTGTATCAAAGCTAACCCACCTCAGATGTTAAAACTGTTCTATCTCGATATTATCTATCTTGTGATATTACTAGCAGAAAATACATAATTATGTTTAATAAATGATCCAAACACAATGTACTTTGATAAGTTCAAAAACCAACAATAGAACTTAATGACTGTAACAAGTTGATAAAATGTAGTTGTAGGGAATTTTGCAATAATATTATTGCTTTTTAAAAAGTTCCGATGAAACATTATAAGTTTGACTATAGAATTCAGAACTTTGGACCTACAATTAAACATAAACATATAGATAGCTTGGTTAGAAGAAAAAAATCATATTACACTGATTGGAAAATCCAACTCATCATTGCTTTTCTGTTTATCAAAGTCTGAAAATATCAAATTTTATTCTTAATTTACAACAAATTAGTTATATACATATAACTCAAATTCATATCTTGCCCAAATTCATAGATTAAAACACAAAAAGAAAATAGAAATTCTTACTCATATCAAACATCCTATTCAATCAATAACAAGAACCTCAAGTTCCAAAATGTTTAATATCTTAAAAAAATCATATTTCTGTTCATCCTAATTAACTATTTAGAAAAAATGGAAAACATGAAAGACATTGAAGTACCAGTATCAGTATCTTCACACATATATCCAAAGCCAGACTACACAAATTGCATCTAACAACTTCTAGTTTCTATGATCTGCACTCAGCATGAAATTCAATATTCTTAACATTATAAATTGTTTTGAACATTCGTTATCATCTAACATTTTCATCTTACCTATTTTTGCTACTTTCAGAGGATCAAACTACAACAGAACAAACAAACAAAAGAACTCGAACAGCAGAAATCTTACCTATTTTTGCTACTTTCAGAGGACCAAAAGAACTCAATGATCTTACCTATTTTTGCTACTCAGTTCAGGCACTTAAACAAACAAACATTGGAAGAAATCTCATTCGATTTTGGAGATAAAAAAGGACTCGAAAATTACAACAGAACAAACAGAAATCGAAGATTAGCAGAGAAGAGAGAACAACTTCGAACGGCATGCATTTCTTAAGCCTAACCAACAACAGAAAACACATTTCAATCGCACATGCAATACAAACAGAATAAAATTGGCTAAAACTAACCTATTAGCAAATCGGGGCACAATGAAGAAGAACCTGAAAAAAGCAAAAGGGGAAACCGATTAGATAAAAACAATAGATCATATTTACCTCGGAAGTATTGGTTTTCATCTACAATAGAAAAGGATATTAATCTATCGGGAAACATAGACTAACCGATGACGCAAATCGGCAGAAACTGTGAGCAAATCGGTCGAAATAGAAAAGAAAATAATCAGGGGGGCAAATCGGCAGAAAAGGCAAGAAAATAATACTGGGAAAAAGCAATGAAACAAGGAAGCAATTCGGATGAAGGTGGGAAACGAAAGAGAAACAGAGGGGATTGATTAGGGGTAAAAGAGGGGGGAATAGAAATCGGTACTTTTCACCGATTAGGGAAGTAAGGGGATACACGCGTATTAGCAATACGCTCAACCAAATGGCGTCTTAGATAGATATTACGTGGGGCCCACCGATTAGGGGTGTATTGGCTTAGCCAATACACCAAACCAAACAAGCTCTTAATGGTTCTCATAATGAATTCCATTTACCCTTTTTTATTAACAAGTTTGAAGTCATTAGAGCATGTTTCATGACATTAACTACTAGCCCATACTTATTTACCACATAGATTCATTTACAAGGCTTACCATTAAGTGTTCAGCTTATGACTTTAGTCACTTATTAGTTAATAAACACACTTTCAATCTTCTAACTTTCATTAGCTTACTTAAGTTCTTTATCTTCACTTACCAATGTTCATGCCAAGTTTCTTTGTTTTTATGCTTCACTTACCAATGTTCATGCCAAGTTTCTTTGTTTTTATGCTAAGTTCACATTCTTTTACACATGTAAATTCCTTAATTAGCTTACTTATCAAATCAATATCCATACTTACCATACAACATGCTTATTGCATCACCATCATCATCATCATCATCATCACCATCACCATCATCATCATCATCATCATCATCATCATCATCATCATCATCATCATCTTTTTATTCTTCTTCTTCTTCTTCTTCTTCTTCTTCTTACATTACCAATTTCACAATCATATCACATTTACCATAATTACACACTTTCTAATCAATTCATTTTTGCGTACAAATTTTCTAGTACAATTATACCATTTATGTATTTGTTTTTAGCCTATAGTAAACATAAAAGGAATAAGAAAATAGATAGAACGAATATATCCAACCACCACACAATAAGCACTTATAGTGCATCACATATAAAAAGTATCCACCACTACACCATAGTAGCACAAAATGCGATATATATAATGTAACCTCTAGCACACCATAGTGCACATAGTGTAAAGAATTAATATTGTAGCAACTTATATCCCATACATAATATACATGGTACCATTAATGATTCCTATTGGCATGTCGACAATATCCAACTCAATTTACACTAAGTTTACTAGGGAATTATACAATGTTCACATAGTTATTCACATTGTGAGAACATATACAATTCTTTCTTTCCAAGCATAAAAAATCTCATCACAATCCCATACACAACTTACAATACTTTATCCCATAATTCAAGTGTGTGTTCTTTGCATTTAGTGTATATTTCCTAATTCACATCAAGATCACAACATTGCATTTCAAGTTATATTTAACCATAACATAGCTTACCTTTTAACTTAGCTCTTTTCACACTTTTCTCATAAGCAAAATGTTATACAATCAATAAATTTTAAACATATTCAAAACATACATTAAGGTCATATATCAATTTTGCCAACTAGCTTATTGTTAGCTCATTATGCATTTTAGCCAATTCCATTGCCTTACCTTTCATTAACTAAGTGTCTATCCAAGTTTTAGTTCACATACCATTTACCATAACTATTAATTATTCATATTTTAATCAATTAACATATATACAAGGTAATAATACAATGAACACTTACAAATTCTCTAAGCTTTTAGAACGAGGCCAAACTTTCTTCTTTCCAATCAAGGACTTTCTATTTTCCTTTGCTACTTCCACCTTTCTCAACCATTTTCTCTTCAATAAACGCATACAAAAAGCACAATCAAACTTAACTACAAGGTAGATAGGACGTAACTCTACTTCAAATAAACATGAAATGAGAAATTTAACCAAGTTTCTCACCTATTTTACTTACTATTTCAACAAGTAAGAACCTAGCTTCCCTTCTACCAAATCTTTCGATTTAGCACTTTCTTGGAAGGGTAATGGTCATTCAACGATCTAGGTGGTGAAATATCTCTAGGTAGTATTTGAGAATTTGGATTTTAAATTTTGGATTTGGATTTCAAAAATAGTATAAACTAAGTATTAAAATATATAGAAATGTAAACATTAATGATAACTTCTCAAATATATGGATTTATTAGATACTTATTTAGTAGAGAAATTGAAAGTCTTAAAATATTTTTGGATTTGAAAAATCTATGTTTATACCTTTCAAATATATATAATATTGAATTACAATTAATTTGACCACAATATATGCATTTTATTCTGATTATTTACATACTAATGAAATCTAAATCCAAGTTATCAAATCCATGTTCCTAAACAAAGCATTAAAGTTTCAATAAATAGTAAGGGTTGATATGAGAAAGAGGACAATTTTGCTATGCTTTCCTTTGTTTGTAAGCTCAGTTGAATGAAAAAGATGAGAGAACCTAGAAGAATGTTCGTCATTCTTCTTCATTTCTTTTTAATGCGTTCTCATAATTTCCCACTGACCACAACCAAGGGTCTAAATTAATTCTTATAATTTTAATACCAAACGAATTGCTCATATCAAACCTTCCACAATACTAAATTTGTTAATATAATGTCCCTCATCAATATTCATTCATAAAATTAAGGCTAAAATCAAATGGTGATTCCAAATTTTGATGGTGCAATATCCTATCAAGTTCTTCAACCTTATTCAATTAAAGTCTAGTTTAATGACAATTAAGTCCCTGAATTCTATCTTTAATAATACAATTTCAAGGCACTTAATCTATGACATTAATATTTTAAAGTTTACTATTCATTTTAGACTTTACTATCAGTCCTCATAATTATATTGTTACCAACACCAAAATGTTAAGTATGTCATTGATGGTGCTTGTCCTATTTGTCAAAATTAAGCTAAAACCATAGAGCATCTTTTCCGTCCAATTTGATTTTGCTCAAGCTATCTGGTTTGGATCACCTCTCTCAGAATTGACTCGTTTAAGCTCATTTCTATTTCCTCATGGATTTTTAGTGGCTCCAAGTCTATTATATAACTTTTTAAGAAGCAATGAATCTTTACGCGATCTTCACTTGCTTGCTTTGGGCAATATGAAAGTTAAGGAACAAACTCATCTTCAACAAAATCCCTCCTAATCCACCAGCTGCCATAATCAGGCTCAATGACTTATCTCTCTATCTGATAAGTGCTAAAGGTAATATATTTTAACCTCATTCTTAATTCGGTTTGGGTGATTATTCGATGTTAATTTTGAATTCTATGCTTGTAATCTTTTAAATTCATGTTTTTATGCTTAATAGAGCATTTGAAAGCAAAAGGAGCAAAAAATGAGCGAAAACTGAAAAATTAGAGCAAGCTACAGGAGCCATATAGGCTGACTCATTCCACACGGCCGTGTGATCGACACGGGCTACTACATGACCATATGATAGGCCGTGTCGATTGTGTGGATTTGCACTCTAAACAGCAAAAAATCACGATTTTTAGTTTTTTCGGGCATTCTAAGACGTATATATGACAAAAATAAGAAGATGGGGGTGAGTCGTCATAGAATATTCAAGAAAACAACTCGAAAAACACCATTGAATCCGATTTTGAAGCATATTTCCGTCAAGATTAAAGATTCACATTTAATTTCTTAGGAAGTCATCATGAGTTTCTTTGTTTCTTGTGGTTATACTGTATTTTGGTGTTTTTCTTTGCAAGTATGAACTAATTTTCTAAATATGTAGGGAGATGAACTCTATGATGAATTATGTCTTTTGATTTTTATTTTACACAATAAATACTTAGTTTCTTATTCTCAATTATGTGTGCTTAATTCTTGGTTTGATATTTCTAGATTATTGATCCATGTTTGATGTGTTTAAATTAGAGGAGGAGTAGACCCTGTTTAAGAGTAGATATTGCGTAATTAAGTGGAGTTGCATGCAATCCTAGAAATAGAATAAAATAAATCTATCGGATCAGAGCCAAATCTAATAGAGGAATCCATAGCACCAGTTAATGTGATAATAATGGTTTTAATTAGAAAGAAATTTCATTTAATCAACCTAGAGTCAGTTGCTCTTACTCTCGAAAGAGATATTAGCATAAATTAGAGATTTCTGCGGATCAAGTTACTAAGTAAAGAAATTGCGTAATTTAGATTGATAGTAACAGATGAAATCTAGGTGAATTCTTTCCTATATATTATTTGCTTCTTGGTTGTTAATCATTTATTTCCTGATTTATTCTTTGCTGTGTTCACTAGTTAATTAATTTAGTTAATTTTAGTTTTTAATCAATCACTCGATTTATTCGGCTAAATAATAGAAAGATGGTAATTACTAATACTTTTAGTCTTCGTGGGAACGATATCTATACTCACCGTAGTTATACTATTAATTGATAGGTGCATTTGCCTTAGTCAATTTTTTAGTTAGTTTCGGACGTATCAAGTTTTTGACTCTCTTCCTTTGAGGACACATCTCTTAGAAGAAACATGATGTCCCCTCCAATGAGAACTTAGGAAACAAGAAATAATGTCACCAAGTGGACTCTATGCCTCCACATATGTAAAAGCCCAAACAATAATTTCATAGGAGGCACGATTATTATCTAGAATGACAATGACATGTCTTTTGTCTCTGTCAAAAGTAGGAGTGAGCAAAACTCGATTCAATTCAAAAAAATAAAAAAAATTCAAATTTTGAGTTAATCAAATCGAGTTATTTGAGTTATTCGAATCAACTTGAATAAGTAATTCAAGTTTCTAGTTCAAATCGAGTTGAATTTTACAATTTGAATAACTCGAATAATTCAAATAACATATTTGTGTAAATACCTTTGTCAAGTTTGAAAATGAGCAAATCGGTCTCTCTTAACAAAAATTACAAAAAAAAATCAAAATAATTTTCAAAATTCAAAATATTTATAAAAATTCCAAAATTTATATTTTTAAAAAATTATAAAAATTTCAAAAAATATATATAAAGAAAGTTAGAAAAAATTCTAGAATAATAATTTTGGAAACCTAAATAAGTTAATTAATGATTCAAGTTTATCATACTAAAGTATTTTTTTATTATTTTACTTTGAAAAAATTTTCAAATATATATGATTTCAGATTTATGTACTTTAATATGAAATTAGTTATACTGTAACAAGATTTGAATTTAACATGTTTAATTTTTTAATTTAACTTGAATATTTCGCTCGGTTCGACTTTACTCGAATTCCATTTCACTAGAGTCGATTCTAAAAAATTTTAAATTAAATTAAAATGATAAAATGAGACTCGTCAACTTAAAAAATTTTCGCTCAATTTGATCGAATACTGAAACTAATCAAAATGTGATGTAGTAACTTCAAAACTTGGATTATCCTCAACAATATCTTTTCTTACAAGCTTGCTATTAAAGATTGTAAGTGGATCAACATTATCCTCGACAAATCAAAGGCAGGGCGTAGTCTTGTCCTAACTTTTTCAGGTTGTCTAAAAAATCTTCAAGTTCATCAAAATTGTTCAAGATAGAAACCACAATCTAACAACTTAGAAAGGAAACAAGAAATTGGGCAAATAATATTTCTTTCTAATTGCCATGATTTTCCTCTGTTTTCATATTATTTGCGATTCAACGTACTTTTTGGGGTTAAGAATTTTCAAGAATTAATATTTATTGTTAGGGGTAAAAGTTTATGTTCTCTTTTATTGGTCAAATAACGTAAAACTTTACCAGTTTAATCACCCAAACAGGTCATCAAACATTCAAACTAGATACGTGTCAGTAATGAACAGAATCTTCTTTTTTGTTTTCACCGTACTCACCAAACGGCTTCATCTCCTCCGTACACGTTCAGATCAACGACTCACATTTATCTTCTATTTAGTATATAAAGTATCCGACGACAGGTCTTAAGAAAATAGCGGAAATTGGCTGAGAAAAAAAAAAAGGAAACAGAGAAAAGAAGAAGAAAGCTCGATTACTGAACGGTGGCGTTTGATCGAGTGCACTTCTTCTCCGTCGCGTTTCATTTCTAGGCCTTTGATCTGATAGATTTCAAAACCTTTTTCCCCCATCTTTTTGATGATTCTTCTTTATTGAGGGAGATCGAAAATGTTGTCGTTGCAAAACGGAGTTGGGATCTCTAGGGCCGCTCCGTACGGCGTTGGAATTTTCGATCGAGCTGATGAAACCTCCGATGCTGAGGCGGTAGCTGCTGGAAAATCCGCCGTTTATGCGGTGAAGCAGGAGCCGGCTTCTTCGTTCAGTATTGTGCCTCATAATGGACATGATTCACATGAAGGTTCACATCTTCATTTTTTTATATCAATAGTTTAAATTATTGTTGTTTCTTAATTTTGGAGCTTAAATATTTATCTTTCATAAAAATTACAATAAACGCGCAAAATATTAGATTATAGCAGTTCCTTTTTATTTTTTAAAACATGAAGTTTGATTATAATATTTCTTATTTGATTTCTTTAAAGCTATAATTTTGAGTTAGATCTGTCTTTTTGTTTTGGAAAAATCGTGTTGATACATAAATTTTAGACTTTTAGGGTTTTTTTTGTGTATCACTATTATTCGTTTTTAGCTTTCAAAATTGGAATAATTTAATTACTTTATGCCTGTCTGAAGAATTTATTATATATGCTTTACTGTAAAATTCTAAATCCATAGAATATTTTATCTGTGTAACATCTTATTTTAATCGCTGATGTCACCAATGATTTGCTTTTGATGCAGTTGATGAAGATATGCACTTGGCTCTAGCTCATCAGATGTACAAATCTGGAAACTACAAACAAGCATTGGATCATAGCAGTGCTGTTTACAATCAAAACCCACTTCGTACTGATAATCTGCTTCTTTTGGGTGCTATTTATTATCAGGTAAAATATTTCCTTTTTTTTGTCTTCCTTTAACAAGGAAATTGTTTTGTAATTTTATATTAATGCCTTTGAATATGTTTGCAGTTACATAATTATGATATGTGCATCGCCAAAAATGAAGAAGCCCTTCAAATCGAGCCTCGTTTTGCAGAGTGCTATGGAAACATGGCAAATGCTTGGAAGGTACATGTTAATCTTTATGTCAATTTTTTGAAGTTGAATAAAATAAAAAAAAAAGAAAAGAAGAGAAAGTTGTTGAAGAACTGATGGAGGTGTATTTTTTCCCTAACATGTAGGAAAAAGGCGATATTGATGTTGCCATCCGGTACTATATGATTGCAATTGAGGTTTGTATATGGTTATAAAACCTTGTTTTGTTAGCTTTTTGTCTTTCTGTTTTGCTTGCCAAATCTGTTGTTAGATTGTTAATCTTTGCTTGAATTTGCATTGCTGCAGCTTCGACCTAACTTTGCTGATGCATGGTCGAATCTAGCAAGTGCTTACATGCGAAAAGGAAGATTTAATGAGGCTGCACAATGTTGCCGTCAAGCACTGCAACTAAATCCTCTTCTGGTATATTTTAATCTGGTTATGTCTTATTATAATCCAGTTAAATGTTCTAAACTTATAATTCAGTACGATGTTCAACATTACAATTTCTATTGTTTTTTGTTTCTTTGTTTGCTTAGCAACTGTGACTCCGAATTTAAGATTTCAATAAGAGTTTCTGACCTATGTGCAAGACATCTGACCTACATTGTTTTAATTGCCTTGCAGGTTGATGCTCATAGTAATCTTGGAAATCTAATGAAGGCACAGGGGCTGTTGCAAGAAGTAAGTGTCCACAAATGAAATGTTTATACTGTTTGGTAGCCTAGCCTCATAACTGGCTGCCAGGGATGTGAAATCCTTGGGTTGAATTATGTTAAATTGTTAACTGATATAATTCACGCCTTTGGCATTACCATGTTGAAGTCTTCAACTAGGATTTGGTTGGACCTCATTCCGTTCCATCGTTTGGTGGAAGTGGTCTAATCTTTTGCTTGCTTTGAGTGTGTATTCTCATTGCTGAATTAACCTGGCCTTGACTCTTATCATCCTGCCCAATCAGAAAGTGAGGGGAAACATCCTTCCCTTGTCTATAGATCTTTGTTGTGTATGTCTTTATCTGGTAAGTTACTGATGGAGGTAATTCATGTGTGGAACTGTGTCTCGATATCACAGTTCAATACAGATATCAACTTGTTATCTACAGGCCAGGGCTCAGATGATGGTTGGTCTTGTTATAACTTCATCTGCAGAGATCGAAATTGTCAGAACTAACGTTTTGTGCAGGCATACAGTTGCTATCTTGAGGCTCTACGCATACAGCCAACTTTTGCTATTGCATGGTCAAATCTTGCGGGTCTTTTCATGGATTCGGGTGACTTAAATCGAGCCCTTGAGTATTACAAGGTATGCAGAATCTTGTTTTTTATCTTGTTTTTATCTTGTCCAAATTCTGTAATTTACATCTTACTGATTGCCATAGATCACATGACCAACTTTTCAGTGCTGCTTCTTTTTTAATAATTTTCTATGAGATTATAATCTACCATACTGTCCCACCCCCCACTCAATTTTAGTGCTAAGAATTATTTTATGAGCAGCAATACTGATTTAATTTGCAAAATTTGAAATTGCAGGAAGCAGTTAAACTCAAACCCACATTCCCTGATGCCTATTTAAATCTTGGGAATATTTATAAGGTAAGCCATCTTGCCTTGTGCTCTTAATGTTTTGTTCTACAAGTGCCTGGGCAGTTCTTCTTGTGTTGGTGGAAAACAAGATATATCTTTTGTCTTTTCCAGGCTTTGGGAATGCCTCAGGAAGCTATTGTCTGTTATCAGCGTGCTGTTCAGACTCGGCCAAACAATGCAATAGCTTTGGGTAAGTGCCTACTACATCACATGGATTTACTATATTTTCACTTTGATCAAGGATGAAAATTTTGTATGACACTATTATTTGTTTTGTGCTGTAGTTTTTCTTCTTTTTAATTTATTGTACCTGTTATTTTGTTGCTTATTTTTGAAAGCTATTTGGATTTTTATTTTACGTTAAAGATAGTCAAGTTTAATAATGTTATTGAAGTACAAGTTATTTGACTCAATGATTCAGGGAACCTGGCTAGTACATACTATGAGCGAGGTCAACTGGATCTGGCAATCCTCCATTATAAGCAAGCTATTGCTTGTGATCAAAGATTTTTGGAGGCTTACAATAATTTGGTTGGTTTCCTCAATTTCTGTCAGATCGTAAACATTATAGTTTGCTTGTATGCTTTTTCTTTATAAATATGCTAACTTCAATTTGCTTCAATCATTTTCTTGAAGGGAAATGCTTTGAAAGATGTTGGTCGTGTTGATGAGGCAATACAATGTTATAATGTAGGCTTTTTTTTTCCTGCTCATTTAGGTTTTATTTTCTCTAATTACTGTTGTTGATCTTTTTAAGTTACAATTTTTCATTGCTGGGTGCAGAAATGTCTCACTTTGCAACCTAATCATCCGCAAGCACTTACCAACCTCGGGAACATATATATGGAATGGTACACTATCCTCAAATTCTTGATACGTTGCGTTGAATTTTTTAGTGTATGGGATTTTTACAAGTTTAACCTTGCAGGAACATGGTTGCTGCTGCTGCTTCTTATTATAAGGCTACGTTGTCTGTTACAACTGGCTTGTCTGCTCCATTCAACAACCTTGCCGTAATCTATAAGCAACAGGTGGTTCATTGGGATTTGATTCTGTTATTACCTTTGATAATAAATTATGTTAGCTAGTGCCTTTTTTCCTTGCCTCTTGTATCTAATGAGTATAAAATTTAATTTGTAGGGAAATTACGTGGAAGCTATATCATGTTACAATGAGGTATTGCGGATTGATCCCTTGGCAGCTGATGGGCTCGTAAATAGGGGTAACACTTACAAGGAGATTGGTAGAGTGACTGAAGCAATTCAAGATTATATTCGTGCTATTAATATCCGCCCAAATATGGCTGAAGCTCATGCAAATCTGGCTTCTGCTTATAAGGATAGGTAATTTTCTTAGTTTTTGATCGTCTCCGGACGTACTAACGCCCACAGAGTGAATATTGCAACTAAAGATATGAAATTTGAGGTAGTGTTTGCAATTATACGGGTCAGGTTATAATATAGTTTGTTTACAACGAAACATTTGGTAAGTATTCTGAGGATCATACCCAAGGTATTATAGTTTGTGGAAAATTGTTATTAAGCCAATTACCAAAAATAACTACTAATATACTTGAGTCACGAATTAGTAGTGTTAATCTAAAAGCAGGATGATAATAATATTAACTAAATAAGTTGAATAAATTGAACTAAACCTAAATCTACTTCTAACTTCATGTTCTCCTATTCTTTGTTTCGACTGTGCGAGTTGCTTTCGCCTAGATTCAATTGTTTTAACTAATTAATTATTGATATGGGGTTTTAATTAGTTGGTTAATAATTAACCTAGTAGGGTTTCTCAACCTTCTAGTAACCTAACTAGACGGCAAGAACTACCCCCTCTCAATGACGTAGTTCAGAGCGGAGTAGGATAAGGTTTTCACGAATAGGTAATACCAAATTTGGGTTAATTTCCACCTAGACTTCCTAGGGTCGTCAATAATCCTAGGGTTTAAATTCTTCCTTCCCTAACCACTAGTCTGTTAAGTGATGCTTGGTAGGCAATATCAATTTCGGGTTAATTCCATTGAAACATGCAAAATATATATAAAATATAAATGATTCTAATATTTACACAAACATTCAATTAACAATGTTAAAGAAAGAAATATAAAGAATAGAATAAATTTCGATTACAAGAACATAAAATAAACTAAGAAAAAACTAAGAATAGAATAAAAGCCTAAGAATCAAACCCTAAAAATTTTGTGTTTAAACTGATTACAATGGCCTTTATAGAGGCTAAACTCGGAATATTAGAGTGCCTAAACTATCCTTAAAGTCTTTAGAGTTCGACTAGGACATACACTCCTAATTTCCCTTAAAAATGCAACTATCACGTGTAGGGATTTTTTGGGCTGCGCAGCAGCGGTGTTGCAACATAGGGGGCGTGTTGCGACATAGCAAGCAATTTTGCTCCAAGGCTTGTTTTTGCTTGTCTTCGATGTTGTGACATCGATGTTTTGGTTTCGCGACATAGGCATTAGTTTCGGCCCGAATATGCATCTTTAGCTCCAGATTTGTCCTACAAGACCATGTAACTTTATTTAGAGATATAAAATGTAATAAAAACTACTAAAAAGCATAAACTACTATTTAAACATGAAACCCTAAATATATATTAAGATGCTTTGATTTAACTATTAAACAAGCTGAAGTTATATGTAAAAAAGATGTAAATAATAGTGTAATTCATGATAGATCAGTTTTTCATTATTTTTACTGTTCAAATTCCTTGATAAGAGGTTAAATTTTTGTTAAGATGGTAGGTTAGGGTCACTAGCATATCTTTATGGAGAACTTAGAGAAGACGGACTTAATTTTTCCTAAATTAATTGACATTCCTCTTTGAGCTTAGACTTCTTATTGGTTAAGATCTTATTCTTTGCTTTGTAAATTGTCATTTTAGCTTTTGCATTCCCTGACTTAAGGGTCAAATTGCAGTGTGATTTGCTTCATATAAGTCATCGCTCTTTTATAGTTGAACTAAGGGTCAAATTCTAAGATTGGCTGCTTTGTTTAGTCTTTTTCTGACCCAACTTTTATTGCTCATAGAAGAAAAGAAGAAGAAGAAAAAACTTGGGGGGGGGGGAGGTTGATATTTTATCCATAATAAGGAAAAACAAATTTGATGCATCTGGCTCTTTTCAGTGTATTTTTTTTTATTAAGATTTGTTCTATTGGGATGGGGAAAAAGCCTTTTTTGCTATCTGATTTTCAGTTGGGTTTACATGTAATACAGTGGACATGTCGAGGCTGCTATCAAAAGCTATAAGCAGGCATTGCATCTTCGACCAGATTTTCCTGAAGCTACTTGTAATCTCCTACATACGTTACAGGTATCACTATGGAATTAAATCTAGGCAAAAGCTACATTTCCATGCATTAGATATATATCTTTTATGTTGTAGTAGGAATCATTTGTTGAACATGCCTGTTTCTTTCAAGGCATTAATCTTTTCTATGTGATTATTACTTCTATCAATTCTAAAAGTAATTATCGAACCATGAATAAGATTTTAATTGCTTTCTTCATTGGTTTTTTTTGTGAGAGTACTTCCTTGGAACTTGATATTACTTCAAAGTAACTCAATGGTTAAGATGACCTTTTGTAGAGAATCATATTCGATTTGAATCAACTAATTGTTTTTAATTTTATATTTCCAGTGTGTGTGCAGCTGGGAGGATCGTGATAAAATGTTTACCGAAGTTGAAGGCATTATCCGAAGGCAGATTAATGTGAGTATTGATATGCTTGTAACTTTACCTTGTACTTTATGTTATTTTTTATCGATCTCTTTTTAGACTGGTTCATAATCCATAGTGGTTCCTTTTTCATTACGCTTAACTGCAATAATTCCTTTGTCTCAGATGTCAGTTCTTCCTAGTGTGCAACCTTTCCATGCTATAGCATATCCTATTGATCCCATGCTTGCCCTAGATATAAGGTATAAAATTCTTTCCATACTAATATATTTTAGTTTACTCTGGGGAGCTAAAGCTTTTTCATTAACATTTCCTCTCTTTCTTGCAGCCGTAAATATGCTGCCCATTGCTCCATGGTTGCATCTCGTTTTGCTCTTCCTCCATTCAATCATCCTGCACCGAATCGAATCAAGGGTAATGGCGGAAATGAGAGACTAAAGGTTGGTTATGTCAGCAGTGACTTTGGCAATCACCCCTTGTCACACCTCATGGGATCAGTATTTGGAATGCACAACAGAGAGAATGTTGAGGTTTTCTTTATCCTTTTTTTATTTATCAGACCATGTATAACTCTTGGGACGTGATTAAACATAAAACATGGTATTTGCAGGTATTTTGCTATGCCTTGAGCCAAAATGATGGCACTGAATGGAGACAGCGTATCCAGTCTGAAGCCGAGCATTTTATCGATGTCTCTGCCATGTCATCAGATGTGATTGCCAAAATGATTAATGAGGATGGAATACAAATACTTATCAACCTGAATGGTTATACCAAGGTATATGATATTCAAATTTCTCTTCCTTTGAGTAACCTATTTTTTTTTTTGGTGTCTTGCTACTTTGACATTTATAATATGGTAATGAAAAATCAATCTGAGTTTCTTTCTTTGAATTTTGTTTTCTCTGGTACCTATTTATGTAGTGTATGATGCTGAAATGTCTTCTAGTTTTACATTTCTGAATTTCTAAGTTTACAATTTAAAATTCTAATATGAAATCATTGTCCTGCTCGATGATACAGGGTGCAAGGAATGAAATTTTTGCCATGCAGCCTGCACCTGTACAGGTTTCATATATGGGATTTCCTGGGACTACTGGGGCAGATTATATTGATTACTTGGTCACTGATGAGGTAGGAATGGATGCTTTACAAAAACCTTCATTGATTCTTTTGTGCTTTGTCTAACTTCGTTTTTGTTTGCTTTCAGTTTGTTTCCCCTTTGCGCTATTCACATATTTATTCAGAGAAGCTTGTCCATCTCCCACATTGCTACTTTGTGAATGATTATAAGCAGGTCGGTTTTTTAAACTGTGGAATAAAATAGAAATCTGTACAATGTCAGTGAACTCCTTTGATGTGCTTGAATTGTCATTTAGATGCTCAAGACCTGATTCTATAACTCTAAATGTTTGCAGAAAAATCGTGATGTGTTGGATCCAACATGTCAGCACAAGCGATCTGATTATGGTCTTCCAGAAGATAAATTTATTTTTGCATGCTTCAACCAATTGTATAAAATGGATCCTGAAATCTTTAACACTTGGTAATACGAGGATGATCTTCAAAATGGACATAAATTCCAATATTTTGTCATCACACTTCACCCTTCATACTTCTAAATTTCAGGTGTAATATTCTTAAGCGTGTACCTAATAGTGCACTTTGGCTCCTCAAATTTCCAGCTGCTGGAGAAATGAGGCTGAGAGCATGTACATTCCTAATTGTTTCCTTTTTTTTATAAGAACGCAACCTTCTTTGTATATCATGGTTTTTATTGGTGATGATGGTCTTAATTTTCAGATGCTGCCGCACAAGGGGTACAGCCAGAGCAAATTATTTTCACAGATGTGGCCATGAAACATGAGCACATCAGACGCAGTGCTTTAGCTGATCTCTGTCTTGACACGTAACTATTCTTCCTGCTTTCTTTCTTTAACAGCATTGTCTTGCTCAATAGTTTAGTAATAATGGTTGCCTCATTCCTCTGTATAGGCCTTTATGCAATGCACATACTACTGGCACGGATGTGTTATGGGCTGGTTTACCAATAGTGACTCTACCCCTTGAGAAAATGGCGACAAGGGTTGCTGGATCACTTTGTTTAGCCACTGGATTGGGGGAGGAGATGATTGTAAACAGGTAGGATTTTAACATTTTCTTGGAGAAACGTCATACTGGTATGCGGACATATCATGATCAATCATTTTAGTTTCTTGGTTGAGTTGGGTTCTTATGCGTTTATGTAAATTCACATTTATAATTTATTCATGCTTCACAGTATGAAGGAATATGAAGAACAGGCGGTCACATTGGCATTAAACAGACCAAAACTCCAGGCTCTGACCAAAAAACTCAAGGAAGCTCGTTTAACTTGCCCGCTTTTTGACACAGCACGCTGGGTAAATATTTAACAGACACTCCTGCTATTTATTTTTGCAATAACTCCCAGAAGAAATGCCTAAAGAAAATGTACGCATATAAAAACTGGCAGGTACGAAATCTGGAGAGAGCATACCTGAAAATGTGGAATCTGTATTGCTCAGGGCAGCAGCCACAGCACTTCAAAGTCACTGAAAATGACTTTGATTTCCCTTATGATAGATAGATAGGAAGCAAGAGGGATTGTAGATAAGAATCAAGAAGAATATAGAAGAAAAGATATTCCGACCTTAGGGAGGAAGGAATCGTTTTAGAGTCCTACTATTATTCGTTGAGATATATATTCCCGATATTTTTATGCTCAGATGCAACAAAATCTTTGCAGTGCCTTAAAAATATGTTTAAAACAAGTGGCTAAGACTGGAGTTTGGGTTAAGATGAAATGAAGTTTCCTGCTTTTATTTGCCTGGTTGAATTTTGTTGATGGCGGCCGACAAATGACTGTAGCAGAAAATTGCCATCCCAGCATATCCCGGCATGTTGGTTCAATTCATTGAATGAATGAGGGGCAATGCCTACAGGTTAATCTCATGAAGACATTGAAGATATCTGGATGGGATACTCTTGCCTAAAAACATGAAGATTTTTATTAGATATGGTTCGGATTCGGGTTAGGTTTAGATTAAGGTATCTTTGAGTTCTGTAATTGCTTAGTAGTACTGGTCCAGCTTTAGTTACTTAAGAAAACCATCATTAATACACATTAAAAGAAGATTGATATAATTTTTAAAAATACATATATAATTAGTAAAGTGCATTTGGATCAAATGTTAAAACCACCCTAGACCTCCCATTTTCAAAAGGAAAAGAGAAAAGGAGTTATGTTCAACGTTCTTTGTAGTTTGTTAAAAATTGCATACCAGATTAATGTTCAAACTTTGAGTAATACCTCGATCTATTAACACTTTACTGCACCGATTTTTTCAAGTTTATTTTATAACGATCATAGGCCGGGCGGCTTGGCCCGTTGACCCGTCCAAAATATGAGAGGGTTCGGGTAAAAATATAGGCTCGAAGTATGAGTTTGGGCAAAACACGAGGCCTGTTTAAAAAATAGGCCGGGTCTCGGACAACTTTTTTAGCCCAGGCCCGGCCCGAATATAATAAATATATTTTTTATTTTTAAAATACATTTTTCATTTTCCCTCCCCATTTTCCATTTCCCCGTACATCTGATAAAAATTCTTATACCCTTCCTTTCTCCCTTTTTTTTCCCCAATTTAAAAATCCACCTCCACGATCCACCATTCCACCTTTTTTTTCCCTATTTGAAAATTTTTATTGTTAACCCTATTTCCTGTTCGTACAATTAGACTGATAGGTTTAAAGCAATCAAAGATTGTGTTGACATATTTAACCTTTAAATGTCGCGTGTTTTAATCTTGTTATGCATAAAATGAAGAATCATTTCTGCATAATCATCTGCTCGTGGAACTTGGAGAAAGAAGTAGAGAGTTTAGTAGTGTTGAAGATGTCATCCTTATCTTTTAAGTGTGTTTGACACTCGTGGAAAACTTTACTTATGAATAAATGTATAAGATCATCAATGGAAATAATCCAAGAGATAAATTTAGATATTATATGAATTTTTCAAACTGATCTAAATGTTGGTAAAGAGCTCTTGTATCAGTCTATAAATGTTACTTTATTGTGTTTTTCCTATTGTTGTTGTTCAACACTCCTATATAAGTATTATTTGATTTAATTCACGACTTTTATTTAACTTAAGGAAAAGGGATCCAGTACCTATACGGCTTTGTTTCACCCCTTTTTAATTGTATGTTTAATAAGCAAAAGAGTAATAAATCCCCAAAAAGTACCTACTACCTTTACCTTAGGGTATTAAATTAAAGGCTAAATGTTAAATAAGTTGTAGTAAAATAATTAAAACATTTCTCTGTCAAAGCCTACCTTCCTTTCATCAACTTGTACCAATAAAAAACTGTAATAATTTTTTTTATCAGACTTAGAATTACGTAAGTTGAAGTTTTGAACAACAATCTTGAAAAATTGAAATAAAGAATTACTCTTAGGAAAGAGCTTGGATGCTTTGATTGTTGACTTGGACTACTTGCTTGCGGTTAATGCTTTAGAAAGAAATATTATCGACAGTTACTAGTTCAAAATTATTTTTATATTCGGTCATTTTTTATTGATTTGTCCTTTTTTTTAGATGAAGAGGGATGATTATAAGATTGTTCATCCTTTAGTATTGATGGCCTTATCTTATGTACCCTATCATGAGTTTGAGTCTATTTTAAATGTTTTGACACCTATTTTTGATGCAAATATTTTTGCTCGCTCTAATAAGGATGGTATGCATAGGATATGGTGTATGAGATAAATCTATTGGCTTGAAATTAACTTGTTTATTCTCTTATTTTTTTTGATACTCTAAAATTTTTATCGAATTAAAATAATTAATTTTGGTAATTGAAGGGCGTCTTGATATTTATACAATTACTGTGGATGTTGCTTATGAATCGCAAATTATATTCTACAATCTTCATATACTTTAAATATTATTTTTGCATTATGGAAGAGTTATATGCTCATATCGAACTAGTGTCGAAAGTTTGATACATTTTTACAAACTATACTTTAACACATTCGGTATGTTGTATATATATTATTCTTTGCAACATTTTTATTTACTTAAAAACTATACCATTAAATTACCAATATAAATAATATATTTCATTGTCATTGAATTAAGTTTTGAACCCAATATTGTAGCATATAACACTATCATTGACTGTCTTTGTAGTTTGTAAGAAGGGATGACTAAATGAGGCTCTTGATCTCTCCTCTCATGTGACGGTTAAGGGCATTAGACCAAAAACGGTTACTTACAATTGCTTAATTCATGCTATATCTGGAAATGAAGTTCTCAGAATTTTGAAATTGCATGGGATTCAAGTTGAATGAATTTATTATAATGTTTACTGAGATCACAAGCTTAGTTTCTTAATTTAATCTCATATTTTTTTGTTTTTGCTTTGTTTTATTGCAGAAACAATCGACATTGAAATCGAGTTGGCTTATCTTAGCTTCCTTTCCCGTAAGCTTTCATTTACATTTTCTTTTGAGATTTTAATTTGATTTGATTTTCTTTTATTTTACTTTGTACAATATTTTGTAGAATAGCAGATTTTCTAGATGATAATTTGTGTCCTTATCTCAAAAAAGAAGGGAACTTCCAAAATATTAGGGGGAAAGAAAAACTTAAATTTTGATTAAATTATGGTAATGTTATGCTAAAATTGTTTATCTACTAATAGGAAAATAATGGGATTGAGAAATAGAAATGCTTCTATTTATGACTTTGGATTGGATTTATGCAGTTTAAATTTCATTAATTTCTTTTTTGGTACATATGTAATTTTGTTATAAAATTAAATATGTTGATTGGTTAACGTATGGATACTATAGTTGGTTGTTTATATTTTGCATATTTTTTTATAAAATTGTGGTGTTTACTAGAAAAAAAATGGGCCAGGCTCGAGCTTAGGATTTACTCCCCGGGCCGGGCTTGGACAAAATTTTAGGCTCATATTTCGGGTTGGGCGGGACCTAAGAAGCGGGCCAAAATTTTTTTCTGGGTCTGGCCCGGCCCGGCCCATGGTCACCTCTAGATGTCACTCTCAGTAAATGTTTTTTTAAAAAATAAAAAAATTAAAACAATAAAGTTTTTTTTGAAAAATAATTATTTTAAAAATTACATTTACGATAACTTGGACAATAATTTTTCTAGGTCTATCTTAGATGTGATTTTCTAAATAATCATTAAAAAATTATGGAAAAATTATTTTGGTACAAAATTATTTAAATATTATTAATAATATAAAATTTTATTAAAAAAATGAAAAAAATATTTTAAAATTATTAAAAATCACGCGTGGAACAAACTTTGACAACCATTTATCTGAGTTCAAATACATCTGAACAATCACTTGTTCAAGTTCATTCCAAGTGTGATTTTTAATAATTGTTAAACACTTTTATTAACTTTAATAAATTTTATAATTATATTTATTTTAAATTCCCATAATTTATATATTATAATTTTATAGTAATTATTAAAAAAATAACAATTAAGAATCTGGACAATTGTTTGTCCAGGTTTATTATAGATGCGATTTTTAAAAAGTACTTTTTATGATTTTTATTCTTTACAACATTTGTTGACGTGGCAAAATGTCATGGCAACATGATGTGTTGGAAGACCGAATTTGGAAAATGCAACAAAAAAAAATTAAAGAAAAAACAGAGTTTTAAATTCTTTTTCAAAACTAGAACTTGGTTGTGATGTCTAAAGTAATAAACACTTAATCAAAATTGTACCTTTTCGATTGGTTTAAAATGAATGTTTTGATCAAGTAGTCTTCTCCGCTATCCTCGAACTCATATTTGTCGAGTGTGGGCTCGCTTTAAATAAGAAAGTTTTTCACAAAATTACCAGTGGGGTAATTTTGTAATTTCTTTAAACTTCTGTGATAAGTTGTAAATAAAAAAAAATATCTTTAGAAATTTTCTAAAATAATTTCTTTAGAAATTTCTCTCTATAACTTTCTCTTGAATTGAAGTGTGAAAAATAATGACACATGACTCTCTTTATATAGGGAGAGTTCAACTATATTAAACTTAATCACTTTAATATTAAATTAATATGATACTTATCAAGATAAATATTAGATTAAATTTAATATCAAATTTATTAGATTAATAGAATATTTATCTACAAGATAAGTATTAAATTAAATTTAATATTAGATGTAACACCCTGATTAACTTAATCCTATTTTTGTGAATTTTAATACAAATATTTGTCTACTTTAATGATTAAGTATTCTGGGTGTGTGTATGAGGTTTTGGGTTCAAGTCTCACATTTGTAAAATCTGTTATTTATGATTCTAGCATTTTCCCTATTGGGTGGGCTTATGTAATTTTTCTTATAAACTCGTATTAGAATGAGTTTGTTGGTTCAAGCGGTAAGGAGTTAGCTTGTTGGTGGTCTTGTGTTTGAATTCCTGGTGAGCGTGGGTAATAATTTTTGTCTCAGTTGTCTGAGAGAGTTTGGATGAGTTTGGAAGTTTAAGTGGATGAGAGGATGGGTAGTTAGATTGGGTTGATAGGAGATCATGCCTTAATCTGAGGGATTTTTGTTTTATTTTTATTTTTTTTCTTTTCTCTCTCTTCACAAGGAAAAATTCTGATGTTAGTTTCTCCATTCTTTTTGACACTTCCTTCTTGTTCTCCTTCTCTACATCTTTGATTCTTTCTCTTGTTTTCTTTCCCCTTCAAATCTGTTTACATATTTTGTTCTTCACGTTGCACTATGGAGCTTGGCATTTTTTGTGTGATTTGGGTAAGCTGTTGGTTTATTCTTTTTTGTAGCAGCGTAGTGATGTAGATAGGGGATTTGATTTCTGCGAAATTTTGTGTAGGAGAAGGCTGGAAAGAAGGGGGTTTTGCTCCGACGGTCTAAACCGCGTTAGTATCTGTTCTTGTCGACGGTAAGTTATGTGCATTATTTCGGGTTATGTTGTCGATTCATAGATTGGTTTCTAATTGGTCAATGGGATGCTTTTTCTTAGGTTTCGAAGGGTTTGGGATTGCTGTAGCATAAAAAATGAACTAGGTGTGTACCTAAAACACGAAAAAATGAAGTTTGGTGAAAGCCGAAAACTGGGACTGTCGATGTCACATGGGCGTGTGGTCGATAGTGTGGCTGGTTGTGTGTGACACACAGCCATGTGACTGTCGAGGGTGTGGCTGTGTGCGAGACACGACAGTGTGATAGCGAATGTATGGCCGTGTGGGCCACACGGGCTAAGCCAGGTTGAGCATGTGGGCCCATACAAGCATGCCACACGTGCGTGTGGGTTTTGGGCCAGACTGTGTGGGCCACACGAGCAAGGCCAATCTGGGCATGTGGGCCCACACGGGCATGTGAGCCTAAGATTATGAAATTTTCCCTAGGGTCGCACGGGTCGTTCCGATCGACTGTGGGCCTTTTGTAAGGTCGGTAAGGGCTAATCAAACCCTTTTTCATGTGATCTAATGTTCTGTTAGTTTGATTTGAGTAGGAAACTTATATGTATGTCTGACTGTACCGTTTAAGTATGTATGTTATCTGTATAAGAGCATGTTAAGCATGTTAAATATGTTATTTCTGTATCTGTATTCTGTACTTGTGTTTGGGGTGAGATTTGAATATGCAAAGGAAGTGATCTGTTCGACGACCTTTCGCCTATATTCTGGCAGCTTGACTACATATTATTTGTTATGTGTCGCATCGACACTATATTGTGTGTAGGGATAGGTGAGTGTTTTTGACTCTACATGGTGTGATGAGATGGACAGAGATGGTGTGTAAAGGATGGGGGTAGGATTCTGTATATCTGACTGGATTATTTGATTTTGATATATGTATTTGCTAAGGACTTAGGTCCATATTTGTATCTATTCTACATATAAGAATACTATGTATATTTGTATGTCTATCTCTGTTGGGTTACACACTGAGTTTACGAAAACTCACATATGTTTGTCTGTTCTGTACAAGTAACCCTCGTACATAGGCGGGTCAGTACGACGGAGGCTCAACGGTGACCACTAGCTAAAACTGCCTTTGAGTTTTTGATATTTTTAAAATTCTGGATTTATTTGAGAGTTTGTAATTTTTGGGACTTTTTGGACTGTATGGTTTTAACTATTGGTTTTGGTGTTGATTGTTTTTTATCTTGCGCTGTTTGTCGAAATGATTTATGAAAACGACAGTTTTACACAAACAAAGGTTTTTCTGGAAACACGAACTGGGTTTCTAAAATATAATGACTTTTGAGATTTTTGCTACAAATTATGTTTTGACGAATGAATAAACTCACGACGGTTTCGGTAATAAACAAGTAAATGAATATTTTTTTGTAAAATTTGGACACTTTCTAACAAGTAACTTTATATAAGGTTTTTGTCAAAATAAAAATAGTTTCAAAACTCTTCTTCGTAACACTCTCAGATTCGGCCGTAACGTCTAGGCTGGGTTTGGGGTGTTACATTTAAACTATTAAATTATATTATTTTTAGAATAGTTAATCTGAAATTAAATTATACGGTAGAGTCTCAGTAGGAGTGTAGTTCTTCTACTGCTCAATTGTTGAAGGACCACCCGTGGCTACCGAAATGTTATCGTTGTCACCGGTAAGGGTGTGCAAAATTCGGGTAAAACAAAAAAAAATCAGTTAACCGACCGAATTCGATTAATCGGTCGGTTAACTGAATTTTTTCAGTTGGGGGTCAGTTAATTATTTTTTAATTTTTCGGTTAACGGTTAATTCGGTTTGAAACCGGTCGGTTAATCGAATTTTTTCGGTTTAACCGAAAAATTAATAAATAAAATTATAATATATAAATAGGCCCACTATTCACCTAAACCCAATCCAAACCCAAGTATCTAACCCAACCCAACCCAATCATAAAAATTACAAATAATTTAATAAATAAAAATAAAATTCTAAAACTAAAACTAAAACTAAAACTAAAGTCTAAAAGTCTAAACAAATAATTTAATAAATAAAAATAAAATTCAAAGACTTATGTAATATTTTTCATTATGTAGTGATTCTATTCGGTTAATTCGGGTAATTTAGTTAATTCGGTTAATTTGGGTAATTTGGTTAATTTTTAACCAAAAATAAAAAAATATATAATTTTCGGTTAATTCGGTTAACCGACCGAATTAACCGAAAAAATTTCGGTTCGGCTAACGGTTAAAAGTTTTAAAAGGTCGATTAATTCAATTAATGTTATTTCGGGTCGGTTAACCGACTGAACACCCCTAGTTACCGGTACCATAATGCCCGGTAGTGCCATCGCAAGTTCGACTATCTTCGGTTCGGTCTGGGTCAGTGATGACCCGAGTGGTCTAGTTCTACCACCTGTTGGATCATCAGTTCAGTTTCATACACTAGGTTTGGTTCAATCAGTTTTGGGTCTCGACCTCAGTTTTGGGTCTCTAGTCTAATTTTCGATCTCAGGTCTAATTTTCAAGTTCAATTACTTATTGTGCCAATTGTCTGACTTCAAAATTAATTTTTAAAAATATTATATTTATTTAATTAATTTGATTAATTTAATTTTACTTGATCAAAATTAATTTTCCCAAAAATCACTTAGATATTCAAAATTAATTTTTCAAGAAAATTTCTTAATCAAATTATCTAGTTGAACAATTCTCACGACTACCTAATTTAATTTCATATCGAATAAACCAACTCAATTAAACTATTTCCAAAATCATAGAATTTTTTCTAATTCAAATGCAATTCGATTGAGCTTTTGTTGAGCTAGTGGAGGGACCAATTAGATATATACGATTTGGCTCGAGTAATTACAATTATATTCAGAAGCATCATTCTGATAATTCGCAATTTACTTAACCATAGAGTCAGTCCACAATAAGTACCATGATTGGAAACTTCTAATAGTATATACTCTTTACAAAAGCAATTTATCCAACTACTTTGTCCAATGACCTCATCATGTATGTTACCGTCATATGATATCCTTGATTCTTTTAAGTTAAATCCGATCACCCAAAACAATTCTATTTTATCTTATTGTCATCATTTTGTCTTCTTAATGAGATCACTTGCAACAAATGATTGTAATAAATTGCTTGTTCAAGAACAAACAACTTGTGGCCACGTTGCATATTTATTAATCCATACAATGTCAATGAGAGAATATTGTTTAACTTTTTAATCGAGCTCTTAATTTCATTGTTGCAAGTAAAGTCATGACATAAACAAGTCATGTACCCGATATACAGACTATAGGCTTGATCATCTTTAGAGTATAAGCCTCCACTTATATCAAAGAACATGAATTACATGCACATGGCTAGTGATTAACTCAGGATTTAGGTAAATCACACCATGAATATTACAAGTGAATCAATTCACAAACGGGTTCAAAATTAATTCAACTTGGGTTCAATCCATTGTATCATTCTTCCAATGAATACATCTATATCTCTACCTGTGGAGTCAACTACTCTAATAGCTAAGACTAGCCATCTCTCCAATTGGAATTGTAAATGACATAATAATCCTTCTAAGTATTTGAATTAAATGCTCACTTTGATTCTTTTATGGAATTACGAACTTGTTTAGATTATCTAGTGAAGTAAGTTGTCTTTCTCATAATATAAATGTTCTTACAATTTCACTTATCATCAATTTGAATTTAGACAATGAATGAGCTAATATTTACTTGTCACAATTTTGCTATGTATGCAAAACATGAAAGACAAAAACATAAAAGATATAACAGTGAAATTAACTTTATTTATTTATTGTTCAAATACATAGAAAATAATTACATATTTACTATAATATGAACACATTTCTCAACATGATGTACACGTGGTTGCCATGTGTCGTCGTACAATTGGTTAGCCAGTCACATCAGTGAAACATATCAGTCAAATTTGGTCAATGTGAGTAGAGGTACTTGATTGATTAATTTTTCTTCTTTTAAAGGCTTAATTGGGTGTTAAGTTTTGTTGAGGGCTTAATTGATTTTAATAAGCCAATTATAAAAATGTCATTTCGTAATTAAACTAAGTTAATATTAATTAAAAATATATATCTGGTGAGATTTAAATCTATACTAATTGAATTAGTAAAACTTTAAATTCACCATTCAATCAAAGTTCATTTTAGTAGTTTTTATATAATTTTATTTTAATATACGCAATTTATTATCTCCATCAATTGTGTAAACTAATAATGTTATTAATTGAGTTGGTGTCATAAGTTAACTCGACATTAAATCAACATTGATGATAACGTCATGATAAATAATTGTACTCATTTAGTATTCTTAATATGATGTATTTATGTGTTTAAATTAAATTTTACTTATAATTTAATTTAGTTTTTCATTATAATATCATATATATTTAATGTGTTATTGTTAATTAATTTCAAAGCATATATTTTATTATTTATTATGTTTTTTCCAAGTAATTTTGTTAACTAATTTTAAAAATAAATAAATGATTTTTCCAAGTAAAAACCTATGTTTTACCTTATACACCTAAGTTTTTCCCTTTTACCAAGAAAAATTAAAATTAGTTCTAAAATAAAATAAAAAGGATAAAATAAATGACAAAAATGAAAACTTACTAAAATTGGATAACTAAAATGAACACTGAATTAAAGACAAGTGACCAAAATGAAAATAATTTTTAACGGAATGAAAAAATGATTATTAATGGGAGTGCCTAAAATAAATAAAGAAATATTTTTCAGCGGATGAACAACAGTGTAACTTTTCACCGATCTTGCAGAGTTTGTAACAAACTCAGGCTCCATCTAGTAGTCTTCCAATGAAGGATACTGCTATTGTCATCTTCCACTGGGCTTATAATTCCTTGGATCACTTAATATTGAAGTCGATATTACGAAAAACAGGCAAATCAGAATACTACTAATATCCGATTTCCTTTCAAATGTATTTTTGCAAACATACGTTCGACACAAGTACTCCAAAAAGAAATGAAGAATGAGAGCCATGTAGCTTATTGCCTATCCCTTAGTAAAATCTGCAAAACATACAGTAAGGATTTGCCTTGGAACATAGCCATTGAAATCAAGATCAAAGCACATGATGGGTGCCATGAGATGGTTGGAGTGTTATAGTTATTGCAAATGCCAATATGAACACTAGCACACAGGAGAGCTTTGCCTTGAAGCACTAATGAAATTATGTTTAATCTTTGCAAAACTATTTTGCCTAAAGTGTTTGTCTAAAGTTTAGTGATTGCAGACTGTAACATCCCCAACAATATAAAGCTATATACTCAGATTGACAGTTTAGTTTCATGAGCATTGCAATGATAATAATCCCAATAACATCAATTCTTAACACCTTCCATGAAAAGACTTCGACATTGCACTACCATTAACATTTTCACCAAACAGTTAATGCTGGAGCGGTCCGTCTGTTAGATGTTACTCTAAGCTCCTATTCTGATTTGCTAGGCAAGAACGACTTGACACAATTGTTCTTGAAAGGCCTGCATCAAGCCTCATTAAGTAAAAAATGGTTGAAGCTTAAATGCAGAAATACGAGAGACAGAAGTAACCAGGTAATTCTCAATGAGACTTTTGTGTGGTAGAACTTAAAATGTATAACTAGTATCGAACAAGGTCAGAAATAAAATGAATCAAAACTAAATTAGAAGTAAACAAATCCCGAAACAGGAACTGACCTTTCAGAAGTTAATAACTACATCGAGCTGTCAAGTATTGTGACAATGGGATTTGCTATAATCTTCAATTCTGAATTGCAGCATCAAACATGTCGAAGGGAAACCTCCAACTGCTCTATCCTCTTAGCCAGATCATGCTTCCCACAATTCTTTAAACCATCAGTAACCATATCAAAGCACCTTGAAATTGGTGCTAATCCCAGCTCAGTCATCTCCACCAAATAATTTGCTGCCTCTACAAATCTGCCTCCACGTCCACACATTGTTATCAACATTGTATAGACCGGTCTGTTTGGAGCATGACCCTTGATCTTCATCTCACCGAAAAAGCTAAATGCATCATCAAACTGCCCTTTCCTACACAAGCCTTTGATTATAGGTGCATACAAACTAGGGAATGGCTTATAACCTTGTTCAATTGAATTATTTAAAAGTCTAAAAGCCTCGTCGATCCTACTGACTTTTGAAGCTGCAGGTATCAATATTTTGTAAGTATTCATATCCGGACAAAGCCCCAATTTACAAACACTATGATACATATCGATGCAGAAATCAATCTCCTCAGTTTTACAGATTGTTTCCACCAAAGAATTAAATGCAGCAATGTCAGGCACAAACCCTTCCTTGGTCATTCTTCTTACCATTTTCTTGGCTGATTCAAGATAACCTGCATTCAGCAAACCTTCTACCAACAAATCTCGACCTCGAACCGAAGGATTAAACCCCTTCTTGCTCATGTCCTCCAAGAAGTCTTGTGCTTCCTTCATCTTCCCGGAGGAACACCATCCATTCACCAGAACTGTGTATGTCCTCTTGTCTGGTAACTCACCTTTCCTAATCATCCTCCGGATTAATGCATATGCTCCATGGAACATCTTCACCTCACAAAGTGCAAAGAGCAATGAATTGTAAACGCTAACGGTCTGTTTGCAACCTAAATTAGTGCTTTTGTTGAAAACTTCCACAGCCTGGTCTATGAGGCCGTTCTTCCCATACTCTTCAATGATAAAAGACAGGGTATCACAAGAAAGGCTAAGCTGCTGCTTTTGCATTTGTTGAATGGTTTTCCACATGGATTCATACTTCCTATGGAGAATGAGGATCTTGACTAGCTCCTCAAATTCGACGGAGGTGGGGGCGTAGTGGGAACGAGCCCATGAGAAGAAGCGAAGAGATTCTGTAGGGGAGTTTGAGCAGGAACGAAGTATGCGGAATACAAGTTCAGAGTTCACAGAAAGGTTCATGCGGTTGAGAGTGCGCTCTGGATGAACTTCACGACGAACGATGTTGGAAATGTGGTGGATAGCTGCAAAATAGTCATCTTTCGAAACAGAAGTGATGGAAACAGAAGTACCTTGGAGAGAATTTGCTAAGGTTAGGGTCCTAAAGGAACAGAGAAAGTTTATGTGATTTATTTCCATATTTGTGGAGCAGCTGTGCAGACCGGAGCATTTGTAGTAGAAGTTACAGTCCAGTAACCTTCATTTCCACCTCGATACTCGTTAATTGACAGAAGCAACAGAGGAATAATATGTTGCAATTTCAAAGAACTTCCGTACTGTAACAAGGAATAAACAAAAAATACCAATCACATGTACCACATCGAAAAGGAAACAAGACAAGATGACTAAAATCAATGGTAAAGAAACTCACTCTTATCATACATTAACATATAAACATATTAAGCTCACTTCTATGAGTCCTACGTGTTGCAGTTATTGCTTCTTTAGACCTAGCCCTCTAGGGCAAAAAGAATTTGAGCTACATTTCGCTAACACCAAAGAGAAATGCATAAAAATGGTATATTGAGCATCAGAAAATGACATTTCTTATAATAATTTCACACTAGCAACTTGTTTGATATACAAAATTGAACGATGAACTGAATGTGTACATTTCTTATCCCACTCTCATGTTCATTCAAATTGAGCATGTCTTCATGCTTTCAACATCAAGGCATCGTAGGTAACCCATAGAAACAGAACAATTAAAGAAGAAGAAAAAAAACCAAATAACACAAAACAAATAGCATCATAAAATTGCTTGCATAGTTTAACAATCGGATACAACTATTAAACATAACCCAGTTTGAGAAAGCAAAGTTCAATACTTGAAAGTAACATTTTCTAATAAAAGAAGTTGGTTTTATCCATTAAAGCTAAATATCCATTAATAAATTTATCACTTTTAACCCATGTATATTTCCTATATCAAAGAAGAGATTGGCAATCTTAAAGAAAATCGAACAGAAGCTTAAAGGTAGAGACTTTGAATAACTCAATTAAATCCACAAGCTTGAGAGTTGGAGTTGGAATTAAAATGGAAAAGAAGGAAATACATGAGAAAAAAAATAAAAATAAAGAACACACCTCCTTTCTCTGTGGCTGTTGGAGAGCGTGAAGACTTCAAAGACATAAAAACCAGAGAAAAATATGAAGTTTGAGTATTGGGCCTTGAACTGAGTCCAACCCATTAGATTAAATAGTGTACTTATGAGGGGCTGATTTGGATTAAATCCAACACTTAGAGATAAGATGAGGAAGAAAATTTAAGGCAAACTGTCTAGCTGGTCATCAAACTTTTTAAAAGTTTTCATTTTGATCATCTAAATAAAAATACTTACAATTTAACCATTGCCATTGGGGAAATTTTCATTTTAGTGACCCAACCCAACGTTAAATCCCGTTAAAAAAGAGAGTCAATTTTACATTTTTTTTTGGTCAAAATTTCCCTCTAAACCAAAGTCAAACCTTTTCGTCCACTATCAAAATCCTTTTTCACCATCTTCATTCGTGTTTATTGCACATACTTTCTTCCCCAGATGTATCATCCAATTACTCTTTGCCCAGACGCCCTATCATATTAGCGGTGAGGAAAATTTGATTCGACTTGATAAAATTGAAAAAGATTCAAATTTTCAAATATTTGAATCGAATTAATCAAGTTAATTGAATTAACTCCAATTTTTTTTTATTTTCGAGTTCGAATAGAGTTAATTTTCGAATTCGAATAACTCGAATAATTCAAATAAACTAAATATCAAACCTTCTTATTTCCCTTTTACTTTCTCTAAAAAATTTTATTTCCTCTCAAACCCCAAAAATTTTTTCCTTTTTACTTTGTCCCTAAAATTTTTACTTCCCCTAAAAAATTGTACTTCCCCCAAGCCCCCCAAATTTTTTTCTTTTATATTAAAATTTTTTATTGATATTAATTTCATATTTTATCTTTAAAATAACTTTTAATTATATTTAATATATTTTTTAATTTCAAAATAAATGATGACAAGAATCAGATGATAATTGAAGCAACTAAGCCACTATATAAAAGATTAATAAATAAATTATGGGAAGATGGAAGTTAATGCCTTAAAACTGGACTCTGACCATTGATTATCTTCATTGAAATAAACCGAAAAAAGGGCCACCCACAGAAACAAAAAAAAGTCTTGTATTCTTAATTATTAGTTCTTAATCAAGGAATTGGCACTGATAAGATTGAAAGTTGAATGAAATATTACGATAAACATTCAACTTAGATGGTGAAAAGTAAGGGAGATGGTAGATAATTTAGAGGCATGCCATTATCTCACAGCTTCTGGAGGATTGCGTTGTTCCCATTTATTGAGTAAAAAAATTTTAGAGGCATACTATTGGATAAGAGGAAAGAACCCACATAGTCAGAGATTGGTCACTTATGCATACAGATCCAAGGAATTAGTAAAATGAAACAAGATTAAATGATTAAAATTTTGAATACATATAATATTTATGTGTATTTGGTCATATGGTTTGTTTATATGAAAATTTAATGTGATTTTATTTAAAGCGTTATATGATACAAAATATTAGGATCTTTGGTTTATTTTAACTTAATGATGGAATAAGTATTAATATAAAAATATATATATGAATTTCTGCTTATGACTTACTAAGCTTTAATAGCTTATTATGTGTGTTTTTGTTTACCTAGGTTTTATAGATTTTGGAATCGTGTTACGAGCTCGGGGATCATCGGCAAGCCTATCACACTATCGACTGTTTTCTTCGGTATTTTACTAAGTTAAATTTTGAGCTTATGGCATGTATAGTCTAGATAAAATAATTGATTTTGGAACTTGTATGTATATAGCCATGCGAAAAATGGCTTGTCTTTAATCATTAGTATTTGTTTTGGTTTTTGTCTTATGGGTTCTTGATTAAGTGTTTAATTTTATAATTTTGGCTATGGCTTATTTATATGTAATATACGGTTGCTATGTTTTGTTGATAATATGGTGAATGAGATGATATATATAATATGAGTGGAATGTATGGAATTGGTAATTAATTGAGTTGCATGTTTATAAATTTTGGAAATGTAGGATAACTTGATTCGGGTTGTATTGATAATATGTTTGGGTGTATCTTGGTTATACATGTTCGGTTTGTTTTTTTTTTTTAAGAAAATAAAAATGAGTTATCCATGATCATTTTGTTTAAGTTGAGTTTATGTGATTTTGAATGGATATTTGATGTGTATAATTTTTATATTTGAAATTGATTATATCGGAGCATGAATTGAGCTTGCAATCGAATGAATTATTAAGGTGATATTTAATTATGAGTTTTGACATGTTAGTTGAATTTTAATTATGCTATGTAATAATTAGGTATTTAGAAATATCGTAAATTCATGTGGTGCTTTTAAAATATGTTTGGTTTGAAAATATAAGTGATTATATGATTCGGCTTGATGTTCATATTTAAATTGATAAGTATGCGAATTGATGAATGTCAATAAAGTATAAATATGTTATAGGTAATGTGTTATAATGACCGAACATATATTTCTTAGCCTGGTGATGATATTGAAATATGGTTATTTGGAAATGGCTCATTAGGAGTTCAGGCGTAAGCTTTGTTCTTTTATAATGATGTATATTTGTCTTTTAAATGAGTTTAAATAGGTTAGTCGAATAGAGTACATGGTAACTGGCAAGGTGTGAATATAAATTGATGTGAACAGCTGAACATAAGGAATTTAGTTACTCAGGAATTTTTATTGAATCGATGTGATAATTCATAATTCTTACTTAAGATTTTAATGTACATTTTCTTGTATGGCTTTGTGACATGTTTGTTTAAATATAATTACGATTTTATGCAATTCGGGATTGTTTGAAAGTTGTATCTTATTTAGTAATACATCGTAACCCTAATCTGACGACGGATAAGTGTTAGAGGTGTTACATTTTATTGGTATATATATATATTCTTCTTGAAAAGTCTTCATGCACCTCCTCAGGTCTTATATAAGATTACGTGGCCGGTTGCTTGTCAGAGTCCTTACCTGCTACTTAACGAAAACAATGACCAGATCTTTGGTTTCCACCTATAAATAGCCATGTCTGCCATGCAAAGTTTCTCAATCTTCTCCAAAGCAATAGCAAACAACCGGCTAAGTCAATATATCATAATGAAAGGAACTCACTTCACTGTTATTGCTTTTACCCTCTTGGCTTTCGCTTGCTCATTGGCCTCGGCCTTCGATCCCAGTCCTCTCCAGGACTTTTGTGCGGCTATCAAGGACATCAAGAATGGAGGTAGGCATTCAAGACTTTATGTTCATACTGCCTAAGATGAAGAACATTCAGTTTAGCTTCCATGCTTTAATATAACTTTCAACATTTCTTCATTGCAGTGTTTGTGAATGGCAAATTTTGCGAAGACCCAAAGCTTGCTGTGGCAGAAGATTTCTTCTTCTCAGGCCTAAACAAGCCAGGGAACACATCAAATCTAGTTGGATCAAATGTCACCACCGTCAATGTTGATCAAATACCAGGACTTAACACTCTCGGCATATCTCTTGTTCGGATCGACTATGCCCCTTACGGTCTTAACCCTCCTCGCACTCACCCTCGTGGAACCGAAATACTAGTCGTTATTAAAGGCACACTTTATGTGGGCTTCGTTACATCAAACCCAGACAACCTTCTCTTCACTAAAATCCTAAACCCTGGAGATGTTTTTGTCTTCCCTATCGGTTTGATTCATTTTCAGTTCAACATAGGGAAAACTGAGGCTGTTGCATTTGCAGGTCTGAGCAGCCAAAATGCTGGGGTTATCACCATTGCTAATGCAGTGTTTGGCTCAAACCCACCGATCAACCCAGATGTTCTGACCAAGGCCTTCCAGTTGGACAAGAATGTGGTCAATATCTCCAGTCCCGGTTCTGGTCGGATTAACCACTCCTTTAAGAACCGAATCAAAACCCCAGAAATTTGACTGCTTGTTTGAAATAATGATTCCATGCAATTTCTTATTGAAGTCATAGTATTCTACTAAGTATCATGCAATAAACAACCTGGTCTATTATGTACCTATCCAGTCTCCTGATTTGGGATATAAAAGCAGAATATGTAATGCTCTGGGATTTAAATACGATCAGCCACTAATACATATACATGTAGCATTGTATTTGGATCATAGTAGCCTTAACAAGTAATCTCCCTTGCTTATGTTCCGTACTACTTGAACACCTATGTACATATGTTAAGGTAAACTTGATAAGAATGTTACAAAATCTCTTCAAATTCGATTACGATGAAACAACAAATCGATTTTAAGAAATGGCTTGAAATTTACTCCTTGGGAATTTTTTTTAAAGCAATCCAAATTCATCTGTATTTAAAATAATATATCAAACTCAATTCAAGTATATAAAATTAAAGAAATAAATACAAGTGAATGCATTAGATATGCAAGAGTTTTAACCAGATGGGCGCTGCCTTTAACCTTGTGGCCTTGTGGAATAGTAGGAGTTTTAAGTAGGAGAAGATGGATGTAAGAGAGTTTTATTTTTATTAAACTCATCCGGATAACATCAACAAATGATTAGGTTTAACGATAAGATGTTTTGTAAAAGAAAATATTTTTATCTATTTCTAATTGACCTCGTATCTATTTCTAAGAAAGGATAGAAGTTATCTCATTTTGATAAATGTTTACATTTTTTTAAAATTAATAATCAAAACCATTAACCCATCAACCTTACTTTGCCTACACAGTTCCTTTCTTTCTCGAATTCCTCTGCTTTCCCTTTTTCCTTTACTCAATATTAACCTAAAAGCTTTGATTTTTAACTTTGATTCCTTCCCCCACACCCCCACTTTCTCTTTGGCTTCTTGTTTAGTCCCACGATCGTGGTAAATATAATTATGCGTGTTGTGTCATAGCTTATATAGCTGACTCGAATTATGACCACAATGATCATCTTGTAGAGTTATGTAGAGTTACTTTGCATGCCTAAAATAGTTCTTTACATGTAATTATTAAATAAATTATGTTGTTTATGTAGTTAAATAATTTTGTACTTCGTCTACTAGTTAAAGAATTGGTCCATATAAACGCAACATTGGGTATAAATAATAAGATTCGTTAACTCGACTCAAAATTTTTTGTCTCGATTCGAAAAAATTTTAAATTGAGTTCGATTGCTAAAATAGGATTCGCTAACTCGACTAACTCGAAATTTCTTTACTCAATTCGATTCAACTCGATCGAATACTCACCCCTACCCAACACAGATCTTGTTTTCCTCTCATCCCTTTAACCAAATCCAACTTAAATTTTCATACAAGAAAGCGAAGGTGCTATATATTGATTTAACTGCACACTATAACACCTATGCTGACACTTTACAAACAACAAAACAACAATTTGTCATCTTCCATTAAACCTTCTATTTTTTCACTTTCTTCATTTCATTTGCTTTGCTTTGCTTTGATCTCTGTCTTCCATAAATCATTTTCTGTTTGTCAAAGGTTAAAAAGGATTGATTTTTTTTTTTGAAACTGTTCTCAGTACATATAATAATGTGATTATATACATGTTAATATAGTACAAAAGAGCTAGCCATATAATGGCCTTCATAGCAGGAGTTTTCGTTGCCTGAACTCATATTCTTCTCTATTTACTTGTTTCAAGTGCTTACATTTTGTATGATTGTGGCATCCACAAAAAGACCAATGGAAAAAAATACCAGGACTTAATAAAAAGCCAAAGTAGATGCTTGGATGGGAACCAATGGGTGTCTCAGAAGGGCATAATTGTTGATGAATAAGTCAATGAAAAATATTTGAATTTATGCTGCTGTTCTTATCTATTTATTTATTTCTTTTTCTCATTTCTTCTACTCTTTATATTATTGTACTGACCTTCACTTGGAACATGTTTTACTATGATCTTCAATAAAGCATTTATGGAGTATGCATATTTATACCGCTAAAAGATTTGGCTGGAACATGAAAAGGGGTAGTTTAGGGTAAACTATGATCATTGGGATTGTTGGCATGAACCTTCTTTTAGTTTGGCTTTGAAAAGATACGAAAGTTGTATGGCAAGTGAGGCACCAAGCTGGGCTGATCAATGGGGTTTTGAAGGGATTGGTTCCATTAAAGATGAGGATGCTGCTATTGCCACGAAAAAGATGGCAGCAACAAATCCCAAGGACAATGTGGGTTTCCTAAAGCCAAGACAATGGCTTTCATGGGAGCCAAGAAACTCGAGCGTGGGGTATCCAAAGCCATAAAATGGGTCAAGAATAAATCCCAGAAAAAAAAAAACTCCAAATGAATATACAAATATATACCGGAACATAGTTTTCTCTTATTAGAAAATAATAGTGATGGAGGCCTGTAACGATGGGCCTGGACGGGGTGATGCTAAGAGGATTGAAAATTTAATTGTTCGATAAAATTCAAATTGAATCGAATCAAATATATTTTTTCGAGTTAAATTAAAAAAATAATTTTAAATTCTTGTAATCATTGCCACCCACCATAATTAAATTTGTGTCTCTGCCCATATATAAGTTTGAGTTTTTTGCCCTTATCTTATAGGCGATTCCCCTTCTCCGACAGTTGGGGTTGCCTTCTAAGGCCAGAGTCCAGTTTTAAGCCTATTAACTTCCATCCTCTCAAAATTTACTTATTAATATTTTATATAGGGGCTTAGTTGCTTCAATTATCATCTAATTCTTGTCATTATTTATTTTGAAATTAAAAAATATATTAAATATAACTAAAAGTTATTTTAAAGATAAAATATGAAATTGATATCAATAAAAAATTTTAATATAAAAGAAAAAAATTTGGGGGACTTGGGGGAAGTACAATTTTTTAGGCGAAGTAAAAATTTTAGGGAGAAACTAAAAAGGAAAAAAATTTTGGGGTTTGAGACGAAATAAAATTTTTTAGAGAAAGTAAAAGGGAAATAAGAAGATTTGATATTTAGTTTATTTAAATTATTCGAGTTATTCGAATTCGAAAATTAACTTTATTCGACCTCGAAATTCAAAAAAAAAAATTGGAGTTAATTCAATTAACTTGATTAATTCGATTCAAATATTTGGAAATTTGAATTTTTTTCAATTTTGTCGAGTCGAATCAAATTTTACTTACCCCTAATATGATAGGGCGTCTGGGCAAAGAGTAATTGAATGATACAGCTGGGGAAGAAAGTATGTGCAATAAACACGAATGAAGATGGTGAAAAAGGATTTTGATAGTGGACGAAAAGATTTGACTATGGTTTAGAGGGAAATTTTGACCCCAAAAAAATGTAAAATTGACTCTTTTTTAACAGGATTTAATGTTAGGTTGGGTCATTAAAATGAAAATTTCCCCAATGACAAATGTTAAATTGTAAGTATTTTTATTTAGATGATCAAAATGAAAGCTTCTAAAAAGTTTGGTGACCAGCTAGACAGTTTGCCCTAAATTTTCTTCCTCATCTTATCTCTAACGCCATGTTTGGTTTGGTGTATTGGCTATGCCAATACACCCCTAATCGGTGGGCCCCACCTAATCCCCCTTTAATCCGCCGTTTGGTTCAATGTATTGCTAATCCCCCTCTAATCCGTTACTTTCCTAATCGGTGAAAACCACCGATTTCTATTCCCCCTCTTTTCCCCAGATTAGGTGACGCTTCAGCAAAGCCTCCCTGTTTTACCCTCCCCGATCCCCTTTGTTTCTCTTCTGTTCCTTCTAGCTTCATCCGATTTGCTTCCTTGTTTCTTTGCTTTTCATTTCTGCCGATTTACCCTCCCAGTTTCTTTTCATCCGATTTTCTTTTCTTTTCTTTTCTGCCGATTTGCTCCCCCCGTTTCTTTTCTTTTCTTTTTCGGCCGATTTGCTCAGTTTCTGTCGATTTGCGTCATCGGTTAGTTTTCCTAACCCGATAGAATAATATCCGTTTCTCAAGTTTGATTGCTATTTTTGCTTGTAGCATTTTTTATTTTTTATTTTTTTTAGTTCTGACCTTTTCTTTAGATAAAATTGCTTTTGTGTTTGATACGTGTGATTTTTTTTTTGTTAATTAGCTTGGAGAAGAGCTTGGAGATATTTATGATATAGAATTGCTTCGTGTTTTCCTCCAAGGTTTATCTTGCTACAGACCTGCTTCTTTTTCTGAGTTCATTTGGTTTGATGTTGAGCAATTAGACTATGTATTCCCCTTATTCTAGATTTCATGTTTACATTTCTGATGAGATATTTTCTTTGATATCCATTTTGCAATTGCATTATGCTCTTGATGGAACAATTTGGTCTTTTGCCTTGAGTTTGCTTTATTGTCATCCCATTATCTTCATATGTAAATATGACCTGCTTTGTATGTTTGAAAACTTGACCCTTTGACTGAGGTCTGGTAAATCCACAGTTTTTTTTTTGGATGGAGCATATGGGATTGTCTAAGTTCTAATCCTCAATAATTGATTAGTGACCCAGAAAACTTTAGTTCAAGAAAATATACAATGGAGGGTTGAAGCTTTGTCCTCCTAGGCCTGGTTATTCTATTATAAGTTCTGGTTTCATTTTTGTCTGTTTCCTTTAACAAGTTGGCAACTCATGGACAAGATAAAAGGGAAACTGGGCGAAATTTGCAATATAACCAATGTAGAAAAATAGTTTTGATCATATAGCTACCTATTATACAAATTCTTTGAATGAAACTTTTATAATTTTCAAAGAAGCATACTAA
The DNA here is from genome assembly GCF_007990345.1 of Gossypium hirsutum. Classification (NCBI taxonomy): domain Eukaryota; kingdom Viridiplantae; phylum Streptophyta; class Magnoliopsida; order Malvales; family Malvaceae; genus Gossypium; species Gossypium hirsutum. The sequence continues at coordinate 56,893,708 of NC_053449.1, read as the reverse complement.
ACAGATTAGCTTTGTTTTAGACTTTTAAAGAATATTGTCAACTTTGCTACGGTCACAGTGTGTGGGTAAAGACCATTATATTGAATCTGCATTTCTAACTAGTTTCCTCCGACACACTAGATTTGCTGGAGTGGATTATTAATGATCAAAAACTTTACAGGTTGCCGTAAGCTTGTGGGTTGCTGCTGTTATTGGAAGTCGGTGCAACTTTTTGACTGTTTTGTACATTGGTAAGAAATTTTATTAAATTATCTTGCATTAATAGCATGGTAGTTCCATAGAAGGGGAAAAAAGCATGGTAATACTCTAATGTTTGGTTGTCTACTATGTTACTCGGACTTCGGTGTGAGTGGCAGATTTGGGTATGTATCTAACACAGATATGTTCAATTCTTTCTTAGTTTTTCCATATATTTGGAGGGTCCTTGGAGGGGGGTATATCCTTGTACCCTTGTCCAAAAATGTGCTGGACACGAGTGGTTCAAGAAAAACGAAAAGTCAGAACAACATAGGTTGTCTGTACCATACTGTCTTATGCCGAAAATATTCTGTTTATGGAACCCACCTTTGGTTCATTAGTCCAATAAATTTAGTATTGCTCAATGCCTGCGAAATAATTATCTAGTTGTATTTACTTATTTATCTTGGTTGACTTGAGCATAGCCATGTTTGTTAGCTTTATGCATTGAACAAACACTTGCCCTTTCTCTTTTTGCATTCGAAATTTTTACCTAAGATAATTGTTGCCTTACGGACATAGGCCATGGCCCCCAACTAAACAAGTAAACCCATTGCAAAAATGATTTTGTTCTGTCAAGTTGGAACCGAGGTTTCCAAGATTTATCAAGTGTAATTGGTGACTGATTTTTCCAAAGTGGGAATCTAGCATTGAACTTTTATTTATTTCAGTCAAGTAATTGGGTGGATTTACCATTAAAGGGACAGCTAGAATAAATTGAACTAGGTATAAGCATGTTGAAGTTCGGTGTTAAACATTTTATTTGCTGATTTTTGGAACTTGGCTTGTTCTCTGTTTTAGCTAATGGGATTCTTGCTGCTTGCATAAATTGTTATTTGCTATTTCTGAATTAGGGGATGTTGAGTCAGTTTTAAAATTACACTATTTGATCTGCACTAACTCCTAAGTGATAAAGGAAGTTGAAATTTAAGCTTATGCTTTGTGCCTCTATGCACTTATTCTGTGGTGGTTATATAGACTTCTTAACAAAATGGCAATTATTGTGGTGTTTTTAAAGTCCCAAAATGGCAATTAGCCTAATTGCAATTATACTATGTAAACCTAGAATCTAATTTTAAAAAATAAAAATAAACATGCAAGTTTCTTAACAAAAATATGATAAGCCGACAATTGTAGAAACCCCTTATATCATAGGCTTAGTATGATTTGATTTTCCTAAAAGAAGTAATAATTCCTCGTTGCAACTACTTAAATCATTATATCATATAGATTGGGATAAGAGTATGATTTCAAGAGCATGTGTTTTGAACAAAGGCCATGATAATACAAAGGAAAAAGTCAGCCATTAAGATCAAACAAGTAATTAATTTCATCAAAGAGCATTCAAAAAAAGCATTCAAATTGGCTTTCAAAAAAATTGTAAAAGCATTCGAGAAAACTTGTAAAAGCAAGTAATTAATTTCATTAAAATACCTTTCCTTTAATTAATTTTCATGCCCTTCATGATGTTTTAGGGTGAAAGAGTTTGTAATCTATTTCTAAAGCTAAATTATCATTATATTTTTCTTTATATGACATTTCACCGACCAAAGTAAGCTAATTGACTGATATATATATATATCTAAATCTAGATCAAAATAAATCATATATAATAAAACTAAATTAAAATAAGACCTAAATGAATGAAAGTCAAAAAAAAAATGTTGCTTAGAAAATCTTTGATTAAACTAATCATAAATAAATATTTATTAATCAATGTTCAAACTTTGAACATGCTTTATTAAACTAATCAATGCTAAAACTTTGAACATGCTTTAATGAACTAATCAATATATTTATACTTAACAAAATGTTATAAAAGTTTTAAAACTTGAATTATACATATACCAACAATTAATTTTAGGTCAATTATACATACACCAACAATTAATTTTAGGTCAATTATACATGCTTTATAATTTCTTTATTGTTTGGGTGATTGATAAAGAAATGAAATTAAAGTTGCAACGATATCATTTAGTAGATAGAATGTAATCTTAGCTCCAAGGCCCTTAGATTGACATGTTTCGCCTTGTTCTGCTCCCTTAGATTGACATGTTTCGCCTTGTTCTGCTTCTTGAAGAAGGCCTGATTTTCATCATTGTATGAATATTGTAATTCCCTTAAATCGATCATGTAAGGCATAATAATGGATAAATCATATGAAGTTGCAGTATGGGTGCTTTGCTTCCCTGAACTAGACATTACTAAATTTTGCCTTCTTTTATCATTTTTTTTTCATGTTGTTTTTAGCTTTGAAGATTAATTAGCTAAGAATTTGAAACACTAAAATGATATTTAAATAGATTTGGAAAATTTTATAAAAATTACTGATCTGTTTGTCTTCCGCAAAACCTAGAGTTTTTTTTAATTTGTTTTCCATATAATGTTTTATGGTTTTATAGTCGAACATCTGATTTTTCCCTTTTCAACGGAGGGGAAACTTTAGGTGCAGTACAAGTTCAATAGGAGTGCAATCCCAACTTGGTATACTTTCACAACTTGGTATCCATATATTCCACTTGAGAATAGGTACTCATTATTTATCCATTTTCCCTTTTTGATCAGATTTAAAGCTAATATTGAAAGGAATCATTTAATTTAATTCATCTATATTATTGCCCAAGTTGAAAAATGAAATATCATTTTTCCTTTCTAAATTAGATGCTAATCACAGACAGCCTGCGAAAGTGAGTTTTTATTGCATAACCTTCATTTTCAATTTTTTATTGCAAATGCTTACATGTTGAGACATGGATTTTATTGTTGTATGTTGAGTTTATATGTAAAAGGTACTGAATGCTAAACAAAATTGGGACTAAGCAATTGATTAAAGAGATATGGACTGGAGCTGCCTGTCATGATATAACATAGAAGGCATAAAATAATTGATAGCTGTGAAATGTTCACTTAGGTTATACTTAGGAATCTGAGTTTCAGAAAATGGATTTGAATTTCAATATGGTGTAAGTTGTGTGATAAAGAAACTTGTAAATTTAACATCCATGACTGTTTTTGAAATTTATGGATTGTGGGATGCCCGTATAAGTGATGAATTTGAAATTCCTATGGATCTTTCTTATTTTGATATTCATGTTTTTATATCTTTAAATTCCTAGAATCTAATTTTAATTATTTTATGCATAATGAGTATTACTGAAGATGGATCTTTCTTATTTTGTAATAGTTGCCGGGATGGTACATAGCATGGTTATTACTGAAGATGGAGCATTATTTTATTGGGTTTCCTCATATCCTCATCTTAGATGCCAACAGGTTCTATTCCATTGTCTTTGTTGATTTTAACTTCCCCTGGAGTGAAGCTTTTATTTACTTCATTTGGATGAATTTGTACAGCTATATTCCCTTTCTGAGAAAACAATCGTAAGCATTTCTGCTGGTAAGTACTGGGCTGCAACTGCTACTGCTATAAATGATGTTTACATGTGGGATGGCAAGAAAAGTATGGATAAACCACCTGTTGCAACTCAGTTACACCGAGTAAAGGGAAAAAAGATCCCTTAAAGAGTTGATTTTGAGAGTTGGTCATGAGAGAATGTAACTTGTAAACAGAACTTATGTAATTCTAATGTAATTCTAATATAGAATGTAAACAATTTTCTTATGTAATTCTAATATAGAATGTAACTTGTTTTAATTTTCTTAATTTAAATTCATTAATTTTTATATTTAGCTTTAAAGTTAAAATTTTAATAGAAATTTTAATTTAATATTTTTTATCCTTAAAAGTATATAGTTTAAAGTTTAAATTTTCTTCAGTTTTCTTCAGTTTACCTTCTGTTGCCCGATTGGAATGGGTCAGAAGATTTCTTTCTCACCATTAAATATCAATGTTCAAACTTTTTGATGTTGTAAAACTTTTGAACATATTGATTATGATGTACAATTTCATTTTCATCTAACTTTTTCTTAGTATAAGTTAATTATGTTTATGCAGAATATAATTTTCAAGTTATATATTTAATAATAATTATGTTAATTTATATTTTACAGTATCATATATTATGATTTGAGTAAATTAATATAAGAATATTAATTATTAAGAATTTCATTAAATTATATATTTTAATTAAAATATATTTAATAATAATTATGTTAATTTATATTTTACAGTATCATATATTATGATTTCAGTAAATTAATATAAGAATATTAATTATTAAGAATTTTATTAAATTATATATTTTAATTAAAATATATTTAATAATAATTATGTTAATTTATATTTTACAGTATCATATATTATGATTTGAGTAAATTAATATAAGAATATTAATTATTAAAAATTTCATTAAATTATATATTTTAATTAAAATATATTTAATAATAATTATGTTAATTTATATTTTACAGTATCATATATTATGATTTCAGTAAATTAATATAAGAATATTAATTATTAAGAATTTTATTAAATTATATATTTTAATTAAAATATATTTAATAATAATTATGTTTAAATATGATTAAATTATTTATTATTGATAATAAAAATCTTATTATAATTTAAATAACAATAACAATAATCATTTACCAAAACAAATTTATGCTAAGGGTATTCTAGTCATTTTAGTTTTTTCTATTATGCTATTACACCTCTATTCCATTCAACCAAACACAAGATTACTATTACGCCTCTATTCCATTACATTCAACCAAACAGTGGATTAGCTATTACACCTCTAATCCAATACACCTCTAATCCCAATACACCTCTAATCCAATACGCCTCTAATCCAATACAGCGAACCAAACGTGCCCTAAGTGTTGGATTTAATCCAAATCAACCTCTCACAAGTACACTATTTAATCCAATGGGTTGAACTCAGTTCAAGGCCCAATACCCAAACTTCATATTTTTCACTGGTTTTTATGTGTCTTTGAAGTCTTCACGCTCCAACTCTTTGAATATCCATCTCTAGCAGCCACTGAGAAAGGTGTGTTCTTTATTTTTATTTTTTTCGCATGTACTTTCCTTCTTTTCCATTATAATTCCAACTCCAAATCTCAAACTTGTAGATTTAATTGAGTTATTCAAAGTCTCTACTTTAAGCTTCTGTTCGATTTTCTTTAAGATTGCCAATCTCTTCTTTGATATAGGAAGTTATATACATGGGTTAAAAGTGATAAATTTATTAATGGGTATTTAGCTTTAATGGATAAAACAAACTTCTTTTCTTAGAAAATGTTACTTTCAAGTATTGAACTTTGCTTTCTCAAACTGGGTTATGTTTAATGGTTGTATCCGACTGTTAAACTATACAAGCAATTTTATGGAGTTATTTGTTTTGTGTTATTTGGTTTTTTTTCTTCTTTAATTATTCTGTTTCTATGGGTTACCTACGATGCCTTGTTGTTGAAAGCATGAAAACATGCTCAATTTGAATGAACATGAGAGTGGAATAAGAAATGTACACATTCAGTTCATCGTTCAATTTTGTATATCAAACAAGTTGCTAATGTGAAATGATTTTAAGAAATGCCATTTTCTGATGCTCAATATACCATTTTTATGCATTTCTCTTTGGTGTTAGCAAAATGTAGCTCAAATTCCTTTTGCCCTAGATGGCTAGGTCTAAAGAAGCAACAACTGCAAAACGTAGGACTCATAGAAGTGAGCTTAATATGTTTATATGTTAATGTATGATAAGAGTGAGTTTTTTTACCATTGATTTTAGTCATCTTGTCTTGTTTCCTTTCGATGTGGTACATGTGATTGGTATTTTCTGTTTATTCCTTGTTACAGTACGGAAGTTCTTTGAAATTGCATCATATTATTACTCTGTTGCTTCTGTCAATTAACGAGTATCGAGGTGGAAATGCAGGTTACTGGACTGTAACTTCTACTGCAAATGCTCCGGTCTGCACAGCTGCTCCACAAATATGGAAATAGATCACAGAACATTCTCTGTTCCTTTAGGACCCTAACCTCAGCAAATTCTCTCCAAGATACTTCTGTTTCCATCACTTCTGTTTCGGAAGGTGACTATTTTGCAGCTATCCACCACATTTCCAACATCGTTCGTCGTGAAGTTCATCCAGAGCGCATTCTCAACCGCGTGAACCTTTCTGTGAACTCTGAACTTGTATTTCGCATACTTCGTTCCTGCTCAAACTCTCAGAATCTCTTCGCTTATTCTCATGGGCACGTTCCCACTACACCCCCACCTCCGTCGAATTTAAAGAGCTAGTCAAGATTCTCATTCTCCATAGAAAGTATGAATCCATGTGGAAAACCATTCAACAAATGGAAAAGCAGCAGCTTATCCTTTCTTGTGATACTCTTTCTTTTATCATTGAAGAGTACGAGAAGAACGGCCTCATAACCAGACTGTGGAAGTTTTCAACAAAAGCACTAATTTAGGTTGCAAACAGACCGTTAGCGTTAACAATTCATTGTTCTTTGCACTTTGTGAGGTGAAGATGTTCCATGGAGCATATGCATTAATCCGGAAGATGATTAGGAAAGGTGAGGTACCAGACAATAGGACATACACAGTTCTGGTGAATCGATGGTGTTCCTCTGAGAAGATGAAGGAAGCGCAAGACTTCTTGGAGGACATGAGCAAGGAGTTTAATCCTCTGGTTCGAGGTCGAGATTTGTTGATAGAAGGTTTGTTGAATGCAGGTTATCTTGAATCAGCCAAGAAAATGGTAAGAAGAATGACCAAGGAAGGGTTTGTGCCTGACATTGCTACATTTAATTCTTTGGTGGAAACAATCTGTAAAATTGAGATTGATTTCTGCATCGATATGTATGTAATTTATGTAAGTTATGTATAATATTAATTAAGTTGTGTATTATGTAAGTTATGTATTATGTATTATGTATGTTATGTATAATATTAATTAAGTTGTGTATTATGTATTATGTATTATATCTATTATGTATATTATTAATTAAGTTGTGTATTATGTATTATGTATGTTATGTATAATATTAATTAAGTTGTGTATAATGTAAGTTATGTAAGAAATGTATTATGTAAGTTGTGTATAATGTTAGTTATCAAAGTTATGTATTATGTAAGTTATTTAATTTATGTAAGTTGTGTATTATGTAAGTTATTATGTTATTATGTAAGTTATGCAAGTTTATATATAAGTTTATATATAAGTTATGTAAGTATATCACTTTTATGTATCTTATTTATAATTATTTTTATAACTATAAAATTTATTACTAATAAATTTGAAATGTAGGTTATATATCCATACCATATATGGGGTGATATATTAAAAAAATAGGTTTTAATATTTAAAAAAAATAACATATACAATTATTTTTAAAATTATAAATTTTATTGACAATAAAATTGAAATATAGGTTATATATCCATAGGGATTTTTACCAAAATATTACAAAAAAAATAAAAAAAATACTAAAATATTACAACTTATTTTTATTTACCAAAATAATACAAAAAAAAGTTTAAAAAAAACTTACTGAAGGAGGGCCTGCCACAGGCAGCACCTTTGGTGCCTGTGGCACAGGCGGCACCAATTGTTCGTATTTTGGCCCTTTGTTCGTATTTTTTTTCAAATTTTATTACTTTTAAAAAATATACTATTTTTAATTTTTTTATTTTACATTATTTTAGTACATTATATTTGAACTGTATTAATTTAGTGTGTGTTTTTAAATAAATTTTAAAAAAACCCTTATTTCGGCCCTATGTTCATATTTTTTTCCTAGATTTTATTACTTTTATAAAATATACTATTTTTAATTTTTTTATTTTACACTATTTTAGTACATTATATTTGAAATGTATTAATTTAGCGTGTGTTTTAAATTAAAAAAACCCTTATTTCAGCCTTATGTTCGTATTTTTTTCTCGAATTTTAATAATTTTAAAAAATATACTATTTTTTTTATTTTACATTATTTTAGTACATTATATTTGAAATTTATTAATTTAGTATATTTTTTTAAATAAATTTAAAAATAGTATATTTTTTAATTTAGGTTATCTTGAACCAGCCAAGAAAATGGTAAGAAGAATGACCATAAGGTGCATAGTTTTGTAAGTAATGTAAGTATATCACTTTTATGTATCTTATTTATAATTATTTTTAAAATTATAAAATTTATTACTAATAAATTTGAAATGTAGGTTATATATCCATACCATATATGGGATGATATTTTAAAAAAATAGGTTTTAATATTTAAAAAATAACATTTACAATTATTTTTAAAATTATAAAATTTATTGACAATAAAATTGAAATATAGGTTATATATCCATACCATATATAAAAATTTAAAATATATATATAAATTTTAAGTAATGTAATATGTTTATGTAATGTAAGTTATAAATTTTAGTAAGTAATATATTTAAGTAATGTAATATATTTTAGTAAGTAATGTAAGTAATGTAATATATACTTAAATTTTAGTAAGTCATGTATTTAACATTCTGTTAAATCGGGCAGCCCATTTTTACAATGTATATACAATATCCAAATCTCGTGTGTAAGAAACAAACAACAGAGAAATAATAAACTCATTGAACAAAGCAGAACAGACATGTAGGAACTTGGTGTGAAAGGAACTTTTTGTTCTCCATGTGTTCTATATCAATGTTTGAATATGTGTCGGGAATCTAGATATAGCTGTCAGACTGATACTTTAGGAACAACCGGAGAATGAAGAAATCGTGTAACATTGTTTAACATTGTTTACCAACTACAGAGCTAATTACAAAGTGCTGGAAAGTCGATTACGTTCTAAGAAAATTACTTTCAACAATTTTTACTGCAACATGGAGAAAATTTTAAAAATATATAAAGATGGAAAAGCAGCTAAAGCATTTACCTGTAGATGCAGTTTTATACTAAATTACTCCAAAGCCTCAACAGTATATGAATAAATTAGGCTTGGTCCAACCCCACCCAATAAGTTTTTCTTAAAAGAGATTTTAAAATGCACAAAAATTTCCAAGCCATTCAAATGTTTTTACCAAGTTAAAAGTTTAAATAACACTTAAAGCAAAAACTGTGATGCTTATTTGAGGAAATTCACAGTGAAGTCAACTAAAATTAGAGATTGTCGAAGAGTAAACTTTTGTAGTTTTAGTTCAGTTGTTTACCCCTTTTTACTAATAACTAAATAAATTCAACTCTGAAATCAGAAGGAATAAAAGTAAGGACAATTTGATAAAAATAATATCAGCAAACTTACCTAAATACAAGCTGATCAATAAGGCAGTAACAAATGGTTAATCCACAATTTTGAGTTCTCCTTTCTTTAACAGTTGGGCAAATGCAGTGTTACTTCTGGGGAACAAAACATGAACGTAAGAACAAGTGTTATTTTTGGGGGCCCTTCAACAATTAGAAGAACAAACTAGAAAACAAACACAGAAGATCTGTACCTCTTCCCAAACCCTAAACACGCTAAAATTCCCAAATTCCCCAAATTCCCAAACAAACTGGTACAAGCTTGGTGATTGAACTTGGACTCTAAACCCCAAATTCCTAAATTACACTGAACCAAAACCCTAAATCAAGATACAGTGTTTCGAAAGAAAAAAAGCTTACCTTTTAACCACAAATTCCGCAGCTTTGATAGTATCCTGTCAAGAATGACTCAACCGTTGCTTCGTTTCTGATGATTTCTGAGTTTTCCTCTCCCTTTTTTTCCTTTGTATTTTCTCTTTCGTTTTTATCCCTTTCGTTTTGTCCTCTGCTTCTATTTCTGTTTGTGTTCTGCCTTTTTCCCCTCTCTCTTTAGACTCGGTCTATTCCAATAAATATGGTGAAAATCAGCCTAATTCCGCAAATACTTTTTTAAAAATAAACATATGCTATTTATTTAGCTTGTTTCTCTGCTCGGGCTCTGCCTGACTTAGGGCTAAGAAGAACACTTTTTTTTTATTCATGTTTTGGGTTTGGCCTAATTTGTTTTGTTTGTAGGATTGTTTTTTTCCGGTTTGGATCGGAAATTTAGACCAAAATCATAAAAAAAATCAGTTTTACTTGTTTTTTTATCGATTAATTCTCGATATAATTGATCCAGTCAAATAGTTTGATCCAATACAATTGAATTTGAAAAAGGTTTTCAATAAATTAGAAAAAAAATCGAAATTGATTACTTTAACTTAAAATATTTAAGGAATAATGTCACATTTAATATATGTATTCTTATAAAATATTCAATGTAATTATGTATTTTGAAAATGTCTAATGTGATACTTGAATTATCAATATGTGTTTTATTATGTACTTTTTTTATTATAAAATGCCCAATATGATACTCATTGTCAATGTTACATGAACTATCAATGTGTGTTTTAGTATGGTACTTGGTATTAACACTGTTAGTGGATTGCTAAACCAGCCAATGAAAATTCGACATGTAGATCTTTTTTTTCAAATCTAACATTACGTGAAAAATTAAATAAAATAAAATTTAATTTAATTTAAAAAACTAAACATATAGTTAATAAAAAAGAAGTAAATATTAAACTTACATAAGCAAAAACGCCATCTTCTCCATTTAAGTAAATGATCATCTTTTCCAAAGAGTTTTTTTTATCTTAAATTAATTTTTAAGTAATATTTTTTTATGTACAGGTACTTTCATGTAAGTTGGTATTTAACTATATTTTATTAATCATATCTTTGGTTATTTGTCTTTAATTTAAATTTTTTTATTTTACTTAGTGTGCCGAATTTTTATTGGCTGGTTTAGTAAATTCACTAATGATATTAACACTAACTACCATAATAAAATACATATTAGTAATATGATACCACATTAAATATTTTATAAAAAATATAGGTACAAAATCTAACATTATCTTAATACTTGATTAATTAAGCCAAAGATGTAAACTTGTTGTATAGGCATGTACACTTCAAAAAAATGTTGTCTTGATTCACTAGGAGTTTTATAATATTTATATAAACAATAATTTGAAGGTGTTACTTGCAACTTACTGATTGAGATTTCTTTTGACTGATTCTTTGTAACTCATTTTGTGTAATTTCATGCAGTAATTTTCGTGGTTAATTTGAATAAATAAATAAATAAACAACTCTAAATTAACATTGATAATTCGAAGTAATTTTCTTATTAATATATGCCATCAAAAAAATTAAATGGAGATATCCAATAATGGAAAGTTTAATCGGTTCAACGAAGAAAAAGGAAGTTAGGACTGTGGCTATAACGACCTTTTGTTGCCTATGACTAGCGTCACATGTTAATATTGTGAACCGTAAAAATTTTTGCATCGTTATAAAGCAATTTATAATAAATTAAATTACTATTAGTTATTATAAGTATTAATCATTAGCTATTAATTTGTTCTAAATCATTAATATCAATGATCAGTATACGTGGAAATTCTTTTCTTGATGTATACGGCTGATAGAATTTTTCTTGTTCAGCTATACCAATTAGACTACTAATATCAATATGAAAATAGTAATAAAAATCATCATTGTTTATGATATTTTGTAAAACAGACTTTACAATAGCTGGAAAATCTTTTAAAAGATGAAAAGAAAGATTTTGCACAACTATTTCTTTAGTAAAACCCCATTCAATATTGGTTATATTAAATGGTTCATGATCTAGTCTGTATTTTAAAGTAGGAAATTCGTTATCTAGATAATCAGTAAAAACATAAGTTTGTAGAAAACATTCCTGAACCCATGGATACTGAACCACCAGATCCTCGTGGAAAAAGGAAGTTAGAATCTGATGGTCTAACAGATGACTATCTTAGATTTTCTAACAAAGATTTTGAATTTGATAATGGAAAATTTAGAATCTTTGGTAACAAATCCGAAGATATAGCTACTAATGATGTTAAACCTGAATATTTAGGAGAAACATCTAGTCAACCTGTTCAACAAAGAATAGATGACTTAAATAAAAGAAATGTTGCTCAAGGAGGAATATATTTAGATTTGACTAATATTTCTATTCCAGACTATGAAAAAACCATAGAAAATTGGGCACAGTCAATGACGATTGTTGTAAACAACAACACATGGTCAAAAGAAAAGTTCTTAAATTATTTTGTAGGAACTTTTCAAAGGGATGTTCTTCAATTTCTTAGACGATGGGAAGAGTCTGAGAAAGGAAAAGAACAAAAGAGTTATTATTAAGTCAAATAGGAACCCCTAAAGATCTTTTGAAGGGATTAACCTCAATTCTAAAAACAGAATTTTATGGCTATTTTGATAAAAAAGATCAAGATAGTGTTGCTAGCTATATCCTTTCAAAAATTAAATTATGTGATATTAGATATTTGGATGAATTTTCTAAAAAATTTCTTCACGAATATCAGAAATTAAAAAAATGAAAATATAGAGTTTTGGAAAAACCAATACTTTCATAAATTACCCCCACCTTGGGATGAGATATGTATAAACAAATATGTATCTTATTTAGAAAAGCACAGTAAAACATCTGGGCTTTCCTATGAAAATTTAGATTCTATAGGAAATAGAATTTATTTTGCAAGAGAAAGAATAACTTTGCACTGCTTGCAAACTAAAGCGGCTAAACAAGTCAAAAATAAATTAGGTTATAAATATTGTTCTAAAATATTAGAAAATGAATGGGAATTTGGGTGTAAACAAATATATCCTAAAACCTATAAAAAACGTAAAAAAAATATAAATTTAGAAAATGGAAACAAGGTAATAAAAAAATTTCTGGTCAAAGTCAAAAAGTGGTAAGGAAAAAGTCTTCCAACCAAAAGAAACAAATATGTAAATGTTTTATTTGTGATACTTATTAATATCCAATATTAATAAAAGCTTCTTGAATATAAGAAAAACACCATTTTATCCTAACCAAGGATATTATGTGTCTTATCCAATGGTAAACCAACCACTTGGATCAAATGTTTTAAATTACCCAATAGTAAATCAACCAATGGGAAATACTTTTTCATTGACCCCAAACACGGTGAGTCAATTACAATGGTCCCAAAATCCGAATTCAGTATCACAAACAAGTTATGCTGAAGTCATTAAGGGAGCAGAGAATTTGTTGAATCAACAACAAATTCAAGAATTAAAAGATCTTTCAAAAATTAAAGATTTTTATAATCCTGGTTTATCACCAGAAATTTATGATTTTATAAATGAAATATGGAAAACCCATGTTTCACAACAAAGAGCCAATTTCCGTAGAGCTCTTACCAGATTTTCATTATTTTTAGTTGAAAAAACAACTAAAGAGAATGAAGCTGAAGATTTATTATTAAAATCTATTTATATAGAGAATTGGATGAATTCCAGTTAGAATTTATTGATATTAAGGAGATAAACAATCTTCTTGATATTTTCCAATATTTTATTCATAAAGGAAAAAACAGTCCTATTATGAATAAGGTATTCAGAATTTGTTTATATAACAAATCTAGACAAATTCTGCCTGTGGAAATATTCAACAAAATTAATGGAATTATCTGTAATCAACAGATTCAATTCCAAAAAGCTTTTTCTGAATATTTTCTACAATCTTATGTTTTTACAAATTTTATTGAAAATAATTGTCCAACTATAAAATATAGATTGGATCACGAGCCATTTGATATAACCAATATTGAATGGGGTTTTGTTAGAGAAATAATAGTACACAATTTCTCTTTTCATCTTCTATTAGATTTTCCAGCAATAGTAAAATCCTTTTTACAAACCATCATAAGCAATGATGATTTCTTTTTCTATTTTTATATTCAAATTAGTACCTTTATAGGTATTTCTGAATAAGAAAATTTTTTTCAGCCATACCAAATATGGTTTATTCATACTATGCTTGATAGTCCTCGATTATCAGCTTTAAATAAAGACAAAGAACACCTGGCAAAAACAACTGACAAGTGTCAAAAAAATCCAAGCTATTATCAAATCCAAATCGGAATTGATTTAATAGCTAAAGCCAGATATCTTCTTCAAGAAAGAAACTACTACATCAGAACTGATGGAAGAATAATAATGGCATATTATTCTAGAATTGGTAATAAAGACGAAGAATCCATTCAACTATTAAAAAAAATAGCAGAAATGGATATTAATGATTTCCCGCCTCATATTCTGCAACAAATCAGAAGCACATGGGAAAATTGCCATCAAGATATATCTAAAGTTCATTATGATGGTTAAAACATCCAGATGAAGACAAAAAGTCATACATCGGGAAAATTATCAAGAAGGTTGAAGTCAACAAAGATGGCAACCTGATGAACAATCCACATACCAACAAAAAAGATTGGAAACGTGGAAATCATGATGATGTAAGCCATGATGGAAGAAACCATGAAGGCTAATCAAAGACATCCAGATGCGACAACAAAGTCCTGTAACGTAGAGACTGTCATCAAACTAATAATGATGTAAGCAATGATGGAAGCAACCATGACACAAGCAAGTGATGGAAGCGGCCATTAATACAAGCATGCAAAGTGGAAACAACCAGAGCCATGCAATTAAAGTTACAAAAAGACAAATGCGACGTGGAAACAGCCACATCCATTTGAAGCCGAATCCTTATCAGAAACACTGTTCGGGATTCAAACAACAATTGTATAGGATTTTTAATCTCCTCTATAAATAGAGAGGAAAGTTCAATTGTATAGCATCTTGAAAATTACGAACTACAAATTATCTTGTAAATTCCGCATATAGACTCTTTTATTATAAAGAAAAGTCGTTGGTAATTTACAAGATCGAATTCTAAGAGAAAGATTATGCGAAAATTACAAGATAATTTGTAGTTCGTAATTTTCAAGATGCTATACAATTGAACTTTCCTCTTTATTTATAGAGGAGATTAAAAATCCTATACAATTGTTGTTTGAATCCCGAACAGTGTTTCTGATAAGGATTCGACTTCAAATGGATGTGGCTGCTTCCACGTCGCATTTGTCTTTTTGTAACTTTAATTGCATGGCTCTGGTTGTTTCCACTTTGCATGCTTGTATTAATGGCCTCTTCCATCACTTGCTTGTGTCATGGTTGCTTCCATCATTGCTTACATCATCATTGGTTTGATGACAGTCTCCACGTTACAGGACTTTGTTGTCGCATCTGGATGTCTTTGATTAGCCTTCATGGTTTCTTCCATCATGGCTTACATCATCATGATTTCCACGTTTCCAATCTTTTTTGTTGGTATGTGGATTGTTCATCAGGTTGCCATCTTTGTTGACTTCAACCTTCTTGATAATTTTCCCGATGTATGACTTTTTGTCTTCATCTGGATGTTTTAACCATCATAATGAACTTTAGATATATCTTGATGGCAATTTTCCCATGCGCTTCTGATTTGTTGCAGAATATGAGGCGGGAAATCATTAATATCCATTTCTGCTATCTTTTTTAATAGTTGAATGGATTCTTCGTCTTTATTACCAATTCTAGAATAATATGCCATTATTATTCTTCCATCAGTTCTGATGTAGTAGTTTCTTTCTTGAAGAAGATATCTGGCTTTAGCCATTAAATCAATTCCGATTTGGATTTGATAATAGCTTGGATCTTTTTGACACTTGTCAATTGTTTTTGCCAGGTGTTCTTTGTCTTCATTTAAAGCTGATAATCGAGGACTATCAAGCATAGTATGAATAAACCATATTTGGTATGGCTGAAAATTTTTTTCTTTTTCAGAAATACCTATAAAGGTACTAATTTGAATATAAAAATAGAAAAAGAAATCATCATTGCTTATGATGGTTTGTAAAAAGGATTTTACTATTGCTGGAAAATCTAATAGAAGATGAAAAGAGAAATTGTGTACTATTATTTCTCTAACAAAACCCCATTCAATATTGGTTATATCAAATGGCTCGTGATCCAATCTATATTTTATAGTTGGACAATTATTTCCAATAAAATTTGTAAAAACATAAGATTGTAGAAAATATTCAGAAAAAGCTTTTTGGAATTGAATCTGTTGATTACAGATAATTCCATTAATTTTGTTGAATATTTCCACAGGCAGAATTTGTCTAGATTTGTTATATAAACAAATTCTGAATACCTTGTTCATAATAGGACTGTTTTTTCCTTTATGAATAAAAGATTGGAAAATATCAAGAAGATTGTTTATCTCCTTAATATCAATGAATTCTAACTGGAATTCATCCCATTCTCTATATAAATAGATTTTAATAATAAATCTTCAGCTTCATTCTCTTTAGTTGTTTTTTCAACTAAAAATAATGAAAATCTGGTAAGAGCTCTACGGAAATTGGCTCTTTGTTGTGAAACATGGGTTTTTCATATTTCATTTATAAAATCATAAATTTCTGGTGATAAACCAGGATTATAAAAATCTTTAATTTTTGAAAGATCTTTTAATTCTTGAATTTGTTGTTGATTCAACAAATTTTCTGCTCCCTTAATGACTTCAGCATAACTTGTTTGTGATACTGAATTCGGATTTTGGGACCATTGTAATTGACTCACCGTGTTTGGGGTCAATGAAAAAGTATTTCCCATTGGTTGATTTACCATTGGGTAATTTAAAACATTTGATCCAAGTGGTTGGTTTACCATTGGATAAGACACATAATATCCTTAGTTAGGATAAAATGGTGTTTGTTGTGCAGGTACAAATCCTTTTTTGGATGTTGATTCTGCTTTCCCTTTGATGGGTTTTTTGTGAACGGTTATCCATTCACCAACTATTAGAGGTTGTTTACCTCTATCCATAAGGCCTGCTCAAAAAATCAGCAAGTAGATTTTCATCACTTTTAATATAAAAAACTTCAAAATTAAAAGTACATAAATCATTATACCACCTAATTCTTCTAGGAATAGTTTCTAAACTATTGTTAGTTAGAAATTGTTTTACTGCCTGATTATCAGTTCTTATAATGAACTTTTCAGGTGCTAAATAAATAAGGAAAGTTTTTATCCCTTTTTTAATAGCTAGCAATTCTTTTTCATAATTAATATAATTAATCTCATTAGGTTTAAATTTCCCTGAGCTATATCCACATATTAGTTCTTCATTATTATTAGCTATTTTGGCTTTCAGAATACATCCCCAATAATATTGTGATGCATCAGTTTCTAAAATTAGTTTATCTCCTTTTTTAGGTAAATAAACCTTTGGATTATAAGTAATTTCTGTTTTTATATTTTTTATAACTTCTTCGTCTTGTTTAGTCCAACAAAAACAAATATTCTTTTTTAATTTATCATATAATCCTCCTATTTTTTCAGCTAATTTTGGAAAAAAAGTTCTTCCATAATTAACTATTCCTAAAAATTGTGAAAGATGTTTTTTATCTTCTATTTTTTCAGGAAATTCTTTTATTTTTACAATAATATGATCTTGGAGTTGAAGACCATGAGCTGATAATTTTAATCCTAAAAATTCAATTTCTGTCTTCTCGAGCTCTATTTTTTTAGGGCTTAATATAATTCCATGTTTTAGGAATTCTTGAGAAATAATATTTAGATGTTTTCTATGCTCTTCAAGTGTTTTTGAAAAGACTAAGATATCATCTATATATACCACACAAAATTTTTTATATTTATTAAAATAGAATCCATCCATCTTTGAAAAACTTGTGGGGCATTACATAGACCAAATGGCATTACCTTCCATTGATAATGACCATTAGGAACGCTAAAGGCTGTCAAAGGTTTTGATTCATCAGTTAGCATGATTTGCCAGAATCCTGATTTACAATCAAATTTACTAAAGTATTTAGCATGTTTAGCCTAATTAATTAATACTTCTTTTCGTGGAATAAAATATCCATCAAAAATAGTATTCTAATTTAATCTCTTATAATTAATAACCATTCTAGCTTTTTCTCTTTTAATTTCAGCATAATTTCTTACCATAAAAGCTGGACTGGAATGAGGACTACTAGTTTTTTCTATTAATTCTTTTTCTAGAAGTTCATTTATTTGAACATCAAATTCATCTATATCTTGTTTAGTATAGATTATAGGTTTAACCCTAATGATTTTATTAGGATTAATTAATTTTATTTCACAGTATCTTGGACTGTTTTTCCATAATTTTAATGGTTCTTCACTAAAATTATTATCAAGAATTTTAAACAACCAATGATTTGTTTCTAGTTGTTTAATTTGTTCATTCCTTGTTGGAATAAAATTTTGATCACACACAAATTTATGGTTTTCTACAAGTGGTATTTCCACTGAGAAATTTTCCACAGATAAAATAACAAAATTTCTATCTATAGAAAAAGGTAAGTGTTGATATATAAAATTATTACCTAATAATATGTCTCCATGCATTTCAGGAAAACATAAAATCTTAGGAATAACAAATCTAACATTGTTTATGTAGATCGGTATATTTCTAGCCTTATATTGAATTATGGTTTCGTTACCATCTATTCCTATTGCTCTTATAGGATTATTCATAACTTCCCATTTTTCTATAGGAATCGCATTTTTTCTGCAACTACTGGTTGTAGCTCCAGTATCTAATAAAGCATGTAAAGAATACTTTTTATATTCTCTAAATTGAAAATTAATTTCAATATAAGTATAATATTTTTTAGGTTGAAAATTTGAAAAAGTAATAATATCATTTTTTCCAATTTTCATCTGTTGAATAATAGTCTGTACTTTTTTAGTATTTATGGAATTTTCTAATAAAAATATTTTTTCATTTTTATCAGATTTAATTTTATAAGAATTTATTTCCTTTTTATGACCTATTTGTAAATCTTGTTTTTCAAGACTTAAAATTCTTTTTTTAACTTCTTTTCTTTTGTTAGAAAAGTTTTTGACCATATAACTTATCTTGTTATTTAAAATATCTCTAAGTTTTTTAGAAGTTTTTCTTCTAGAAAACTGATTCGTAATATGACCAGAAATTTTTTTATTTTCTAGTTTCTTTTTAACTTGTTTATTATAATTTTTCTTTTTATGTCTATGATGAGTATTAGGTTTTACTCCTAACCATGTTAGTGAATTTTTATTAGTGTAATTTCTTATATTTTTAGAGTTTTTCTCATCAATAGTCAGATTTTTTATATTACTATTTAACATACTGATTATACCTTGAACTTTATTATTAATCAAATAATCATCTGTTTGACTATCTGACTCTATTTTTCTTTTCCTATATGGATCTGGTGGTTCAGTATCCATGGGTTCTGGAACATCTATATTTTCTTCTTCAGATGAAGTGGTTTATTATGATATAGAGTCCGATGTAGATTTAGGTCCTTTATATTATGGTAATGGTCAAGATCATATTTTTGTTTTATCTGATGAAGAAAACACTTCATCTGATGAGTCACCATCTATGATAAAAAATTATAAAAAACATAAAAAACGTAAAAAAGTTGATAAACAAAAAGAATATGGTTTCCAGTCCTATAAAACACTTATAGAACATTGGAAAGAAAAATTTACTACTACTAATGATCAACTTGAAAGAGTCAAATGTAGTGGCGCCTAATAGAGTGACGGCCCTCCAAAAAGATTATTTTTTAAAAAAAGTGATTATTGACTAATGAGGAGGGGGCGATACCGCTAGTGTGACAGGCGGTAACAAAGATCATTGTGAAGAATGTATAATATACATATATCAATTTTGACTTAAATCATTTTCATAAATAATTAAATTTTTGAGTCAGTTACGTAAAAAGACTGAACCCCTTCGAAATCCTTAATTTTCAACGATAGAGACATGAAGTATATTAGAGTGAATTATTTTTGAGAATCCATCGTTTTATTTACTACTAACAAAAATACCTATTAAAATTTTTTTTCCTTCTTGAATATTCATATTTTTAACAAGTATTTTGAAAAATAGATATTAGTGTCGCCTAACAAGGTGGCGGCACCCAAAAAATTATTTTCTTTTTTAAAAAAATTGATAATTGACTAGTGATGAGGGCACGTGCTGCCGGTGTATTAGGTGACACTAATGATCACGGTAAAGAAGAGTCATTTACGTTCATAAATTTTGACTTTAATTATTTTCGTAAACAATTAAATACTTTTGAGTCAATTGCGTAAAAAAACCCATTGCATACGGCTTACGTTGTAAATAAGCAAATCCAAAAAGGCGGAGATTAGTTAGCTTTCGAAGGGGTTTAGGGGTCTGGATTTTTTGCGCAACTGATTCAAAGGCAAAAATTAGGATATAAGAGGGGTTCGACTTTTTTACACAACTGACTCAAAAAAATTAATTTTTTATGAAAATGATTCAAGTCAAAATTTATATACGTAAATGGTTCATTCTTCACAATGACTGTCGGTACCACCTAACACACTAGTAACACCGCCCTCTCATCATTAGCCAATCATTACCCTTTTTAAAAAATAATATTTTTGAGTGTCACTACTATGTCAAGCGGCACCACTATGTATTATTTAAAATACCTGTTAAAAAATATTTTTTTCTTTTTTTCCTTCCTGAATACTCGTATTTTTAATAGGTATTTTGAAAAATAAATGTTGGTTTTGCCTGGCACAATGGTGACACCTAAAAAAATTAACTTTTTAAAAAGTCAATAATTGACTAATGAAGAGGAAACTTGCCACGGGTGTATCAGGCGACAGCGACTATCACTACAAAAAAAACGAGTTATTTAAATTCATAAATTTTGAATTTAAATATTTTCATAAATAATTATATTCTTCTGGTTCAGTTGCGTTAAAAAAATAAAAGGAAAAACCATTGCATACTGCTCACATTGTAAATAAGCAAACCCAAAAAGGCGGATATCGGTTAGCTTTTTAGTTTTTGAGAAAAATATAAGTTCTCTAATATTTGCTATAATAGGGGCATATCCAAAAAGGCCGAAAGCGGTTGGCCTTTTAGTTTTAATATTCAATTTCAATATTTTTCATCCAATTATGAAAATTATTTGAATTCTAAAATCTTAAAATTTTAATCTATTTATCTGTGTCATTGGTGATTTGGTTTTTAAGTTGTTTTCATTTTGGTTATAAAAAATACTTATAATTTTATCACTTTTTTTAGAATGTTTGTCACTTAAGCATTAAATTATTAACGGTATTTAACTGTCACTAAGTCATGTTCATATCATGTTTACACTTTTATTTTGGTCACCAAAAATAATTTTTTTTAAATCTTGATTCGGGTAAAAAATAATTAAAGATTAACGTAAAAAAAGGTAGAAACTAAAATAATCATTAAAAATTATTGTATTGTACTTATTTACCCCATTGTCGAACATTTTAAATTTCTTTTCTTTAATATTGAAATTTTAAGTTTCAAAATGTAACACCCCTCGTTCGACTCAATCGTCGAATCTAAGTTACAAGATGTCACATTTGTTGTCAGAACAATTACCATTAAGTTCACAATAAAACAATCAGTTCAAATCATCATATATGCAGTAGTAGTAGCAGCAGCAGCAACAACAACAACAACATTACAAACATTAGATATATGATGTACAACCCTTCCCGAGTCTTATATATGAGCGTAAGAATGCTCTAAGGTTAACCCGAGATTGAGCGAGGACCAATTTATAGAAGTTTCAAATTTCAGTTTAACGTTGCAATGTAAAGGGGTTCTTCGTTGCGACGTAATTTATATTTGATTCGGTGCCCTAAGTGTAATATTTTCATCTATGTACATTTGTAATTTTTTTGAACAGATTGGTTTAAAAAATTATTCATGAATTACATTAATACGTATATATTGTCCTCACGTAGTTTTTGCATGCATAGCAAAAAAGAAGTAAATTTTGTTAATTGGTTGTCTAATGTTTAAATTGATAATAAGCGGTATTACGTGGTCGGATCGTAATACGGAAACATAATTTGTATTAGTAGACGAACCTAAATATTACATTAGTCTAATTGAAAATGAACCGATTGAAAGACTAATATGTCGTCTATCAAGTCCAATTAGAAA
Source organism: Gossypium hirsutum (assembly GCF_007990345.1). NCBI lineage: Eukaryota > Viridiplantae > Streptophyta > Magnoliopsida > Malvales > Malvaceae > Gossypium > Gossypium hirsutum. Next base: position 56,871,579 of record NC_053449.1, on the reverse strand, counting down.
GATATTTTGTTTTAAGCATTGAAGCGGATGACTCCAAAAAAATAAACACATTTGTTATTTATTAATCTGGATAGAAAAATGGTGAAGAATCTAATTTATTAATCTAATGTAGTGTTTAAATTTAGTTTTACTCATAATTTAATCTAATTTTTTACATTTTAATATTGCACATATTTCATGTGTTATTATTAATTAGTTCTAAAGTAACATTTCATTATTTATTCTATGTTATTTCTAAACATAAATCTATGTTCTAAATATGTGATTTTCATACACATACATGTGCGATAAAATTTCTAGTGTTATTTATATAAAAAGGTTTAAATATGTCAAAAGTCCATGTGCCCTTTCTATTTTAAAATTTAATCCCTATATTTGAATTTTAAGACATTGAGTCCCTATATTTTTTTATTTAAAAATCTTGATCCCTCCTTTTAATTTTGTTGTTAAAGTTAATAATGTTAAAGGTAAAATAACATTTTCTACCCTAAACATTGACAGCTTTCTGCTAATTTGGTCATTACCCTTTAAAAACACTCTTTTTAAAATTTTTTTTCATATTTTCATTAAAAACATAAAAAATTTAAAAATGAAAAATTATGATAAATAAAAATATTTAAAATTAAAAAAAATTGAAATGATTTTAAAAATATAAACATAAATTTCAAATTTCTATGTTATCTAAATTGGACCAGATTGGTCAATCAGGCCAGGAACTGGTTGGGTTATCGGTTTAAAAATAAAAAAACAAAAGATTTTCCACCATGAAATTTTTTTATTGTTCTTTATAAATTCCAACTTAGCAAAATTGACGGAAAAATAAACAGAGTTAGTGATTGAACCAACATTTTTAAATATAAAAAAGTACAAGAACTTAATGTCTCAAAATTAAAATATAATGACTAAATTTTATGGTTTATTTGTTGGAAAATTAAACTGCGGCTGAAAATTAAACTGCGGTGCATTTAGCTTACTTTTTATCTCATGCTACAGTATTGCTACAGTATCTAATCTCACTATCACTACTATTTTTACACTAACCGCAAGTAAACATACTGCCATTAAACCCACCCTATGTTCGAAAGTTCATCCAAAATATTAGGCTCAAAATATGAGTTGGGAAAAAAATTTTAGATCCGTTTAAAATACGGGCTTTAACATTCAAGACTCAAGCTCGACCTGTTTTTTAAGTTTGTAATGTTTTATATTATGTAATTTATAACACATAAAAATAAACCTAAAATAATATATAATACTACTATAATGTAAACATTAAACAACTTAAGATGACTACATGTAAAACTATAATACAATAAAAATTTAGGAATTTATTAAATATTAAAATAAATATAAATATATTTTTTAAAATTTTAAAAAATAATATGAGCAGGTTTTGATAAAATTTTAGGCTCATATTTCAAATTTAACCTAATTTAAATAAGCATAAAGTATATATCATACTTAAGCCCAAACCAAATCCGATTCGACCCAACCCATTAGCCCTCTACCAGGTGGTGGCTCATGTGCAAAGACTTCTTGATATTGTAGTGTACACCACTAGGTTTTTCCAAGCCTAAACAAATACAATCACAATCATTGTTTTAACAAATGGAAAATATAGAAAAACTACGTTAAAAGAAATGAAGAAGAGAGGAAAACAGAGGGAAAGCAAAAGAGAATGGAAAATGAATAAAAAATAAAGGAAAGTTAAAAGAATATAAAAGAAAAAATTAAATTGCTCAACATGAAAAAATATAGGGATCAATTGTAGAATTTAACTTAAAATTTTCGTTTGAAATGATGATTTAATGTGCTACGTTAGCTTACCATTACACCGTTAATGACAAGTAACGGCTTAGTGACTAAAATGTTACAACGCGATAACGTAAGTCATTAAAACGTAACATTTCAAACATAAATGACTAGAATGTAACCTGAGGTAAAAAAAAATGACTATTTTGGTAGTTTATCCTATTTTAACCTTTATACTATAAAACATTTGTTATTAATATATTTATTATTAAAATATTAATATTGAATATTTACAATTATATGTGAATAATATTATTTAAAATTTATTATTAATATAAAATTATTAAATAATTTGTTAAAATAATAAATTATATTAATTATATCAATAAATTATATTAATTATATCAATAATTTATTATATGATTAAAAATAAATGTTTAATAATATTAAAAATTATAATATTTTAATAATTTTAAAAATAAAAATAAAATTTATTATCAATATAATAGAGGAACTTTTTTTCGGAAAATAACTTACGCTTTTCGAGAGAGTAAGTCATTTTACAGGAAAAGTAACTTATTTTTCGTTGATCTATAAGGTATTTTTTATTGACCAAGTTGTTTTATGTTAAGCAAATAAGAAGATACAGAAAATATTTTTCGGAAGTTATTTTCCGTGAAACAAACGAATCCTAAGCTTTTAAGAAGAAATATTAATCGAAGAGTGATTTGAATTATGTATAGAAGTAATGTTATAGTTTAATGAATAAATTGAACTTAAATCACGTCCACGGTACTCTTTAGATAATATCTAGAAACATAAAAAATTTCCTAACTGCAATATAAAACTTGTATTTAGATCTTATTTTTACACCGTTAATAAATCCGTTCGCAATTGAGATGTGTATTTAGATGAATTCTCAAATTTCAATTCCATTTTCCTTTTCTTGGAGTAAAATGGGCCATCAAAAGGGGCTTGTACGCCCATTATTTTCAACCAAGAAAATCAGGATCTACTTCATTTTCAGATACTGTTTGAGTCACTTTCAATCCAGAAAATGCCAGCATGACCCAATCCTGCCGGAGCCAAATTTAAAGAAAGAAAAAGATAAACATCTAATATCTGAAAAAAGAAAATAGAACTCTTTTGTTTCAATATGTCCTAATTTGAGAAAAAGAAGATGAATTCATGCAATGATACAAACAGTATCTAAAAAATGATTCTTTTGTTTCAATATGCATGTACTGTTGGATGTGGTACAAATTAAAGAAATGAAATAAAATAAGCCAAAATCATAGACTAATTCAATGACTTCAACCTATAAATGGCCATTCATTCATGCAGAGCCTCTCAAATAAATAGAATTAAGAATCTCAGTTATAACTCTACCACGTACAAAAAATGGAAGCCCTTCAGATTTTCGTAGCCATTTTCATCTTGGCTCTTGCATCGCCTTTGACCTTTGCCTCTGATCCTAGCCCTCTTCAGGACTTTTGTGTAGCCATTAATGATCCCAAGGGCTCTGGTATGTCTTCTCTTCAAATACTTTCATTTTTCTTGAGCTACTTATGTCTGTGTCTAATGTATATCCGGACATGAACAGGATATGAATCTCCTTTTACACTCGTATCTATCACATCCATATATTCGACACTTAAATTCAAGTTTCAGTAACATAAACTCATCTTTTCTTCTTCTTCTGGTATTGACTAACATTTCTTGCTTTCATGCAGTGTTTGTCAACGGAAAATTCTGCAAAGACGCAAAGCTTGCCAAAGCAGATGACTTCTACTTTTCAGGTCTCCATATCCGCAAAAACACATCCAACACATTTGGATCTACTGTCACACCTCTTAATGTTGCACAGATGCCAGGACTTCACACATTGGGGATATCTATGGTTCGAATTGACTATGCACCTAACGGTGGCCTGAACCCTCCTCACACTCACCCTCGTGCCTCAGAGATTCTAGTTGTTCTGGAAGGCACACTCCATGTCGGTTTCGTTACATCGAATCCAGATAATCGTTTGATTTCTAAAGTCCTATATCCCGGAGATGTCTTTGTTTTTCCTGTGGGTCTCATTCACTTTCAGTACAACATAGGGAACACCTATGCTGTCGCCTTTGCTGGTCTTAGCAGTGAAAACCCAGGGGTGATCACTATTGCAAATGCAGTATTTGGCTCAAACCCTTCCATTAATGCTGATATTTTTGCCAAGGCTTTTAATCTGGATAGGAAAATGGTGAAGAATCTTCAATCCAAATTCTGATGGGATAACATTCGAAGGAATGTTCGAATGCTGTTTGAATTTGTCATTTGTTATTTATAGTAAAATTAAATTTTATTTTATTTCTGAAATATAGAATAAAAGAGGTTGTTTATGGGCCTCATCTTATGTTTGTTTGAATTTTAGCATATTATAAAATTGAAAAGTGGTCTTTATTTGAATCCATAAGAAATATTTAAGTAACAAATTACGAATTGAGTTTTAACTCGATTGGTATGAGTATTTTTGTCAATGTAAGAAGTTCTAGGTTCGAGTGTGTTGAAACGAATTATCCCCCTATTCATGGGTTGGGAGAGGCTATGAGTAATTTTATGCATTATCCCAAAAAGAGCAAATATAATTAGGACTTATAATGAAATTATTAAAAAAATAACAAATTAGATCTTCAACTTTACTCGTTATTTTATTTTAGTTTTTCTTTTGCTACTTTATTTTTTATACTTGAATTATTATTTTCATCTCAAGAAAAATAAGGATGTGGATGACAATAGTTTTTGAGGTAAAATAAAACAAAAGTAATAGTTAAGTAAAAAATTAAATACTAAAATGAGAAAATTTTTATACTTTAAATTTCAAACTGTGATATAAAGTCATATCTAAATTTGAGCCAAAAATATTAAACAAAACATGAAAACTTGTTTTTATTTCAATTCAAGTTTAAATGTTATTCGCTTACGGCATGTTTGGTTCACTGGAATAGAATAGGACTATAATGGAATAGTCATTCTGTGAGAATAGAATAAGGTTGTAATGGAATTGAATAGACATAATAGTAGTTTTGTTAGATGGAATGAAATGAGTATTGTAGTAGTATTCATGTGTTTGGTTGAGAGGAATAGATATGTAACAGCAAAAAAGATACTCGAATGATGAATATGCCCTTTAATAAATTAAATTAAATTTTTATTTTTTTAAAAATATTAAAAAACCAAAAACGTTAAATGCTAAAATGACAAATAATTAAATTTATTGATCATTTTCTAATTTTTTAAAATTAAATGCCCAAAATGTAAACTTACTAATAGTTTAATGACATTGAGTTTAGTTTACTCATAAAAATCCACCAAATACCCAAGCCCACTTGCCCACCAAAATTCCAAAACCCACCAACCATCATCACTTTCTTCCCCATTTTTAGTTCACGATAATTCTTTTCCTTTCGACCAAATTTTCCACCAACAATTGTTCTTAAAATTGCTTCATTTCAACATTTTTATTTTATCTAAAATGATAAATCTTTATCCTTCATTTTTTTTGACATGAAATCTGAGATTTTTATTAATATTAACTCAAGTTCAGTTTTCCCGAACTCCGTTCAGCTTCTTTCAGCTCGTTTCAGCTCAATTTAATTTATTTCCAGCTCATTTACTTTATTGCTAGAATAAACAAAGTGATTACTTTAATTAATTTATTTTGTTTCAGCTCATTGATTAGTTTATTAGCTCATTACAGCTTATTACATGTTTTTTTAGTATAATTTGAGCTAGCCAAATTAATGTGTCTTGATAAGTCAATATTTAATTTGTCTTAGCTTCATTATATTTTATTAATGTGTCTAAGGTATGAATTTATTTTGTTCCAGCCGAATTTAAGCTTGCCTTAACTCCATAAATGTGTTCATTGTATTTTGGTGCAGCCAAAATCATGAAGGATGATTAATGCTAGGTGCATAAACAACTGGTTACAATGAATGGAGAGATTCATGCATGGCCGGCTACAATGCACGATCAATTTTCCAAGTTGGCCGAACATCTTCCCAAGGCAGCCTTGAAGGTGTTCACACTTGCTGAATATCCCATTCATACATGAAGTCCATTCGGTTATAACCATTCATATTCAAATGGCTCTTCAACTTGGTGTTCACACTTCTAATGACTATTCAAGCTGCCCAATCAATGCCTTCAACATTCGGCTGAACAAGGTAAATTAATTGAGCTCATTTAAGCTCATGGCCGAACCTAGACATGCCCAATCAGCTCCCAATGCTTCCAAATTCATTCAGCTGAACTCTTTCCTCATTAAGCTAACTTGTGGCGTCCCCAAAGACTGAACATGGACAATGAAGGCTTATGGATTTATCCAAGATTATTTCAGCTCATTTAAAGCTGAATATTTAGTCATTAAGCTATGTAATTTGTCTATTCGGTTAGCCTCTGTCGTAGCTATAAGTACTTAGCTATTTTCAATTTGTAAGGACTTTTGTCAAGACTTTTATCAATTTGAATGAAATATGAGTTCTTTGTGAGGTTTCTTCCTCTCCAAATTTCATCCGAGTCTCACTTGACTTATCTGTTTGTCAGTGGTGTCAATTTGATTCTCTTTTTGAACTTATCACCATTTTGGTGTAGCGTTCACCCTATCCTTTATACCTTTGGTTCCTATCTTGTTAGGTAATGGGTCAAGGTCCCCTTCTTTCATTCACCAAACCACCTTAAGCTATATAAGTCTCGAGTCACACTCTTTATAGTGTTGGTTCGTTCTTGACGCTTGAGTTCAATTTCCATTCCACCTACTTATCAAATTACTTATGTTTATATCTTTGGTAGCCCAACCTATTCAAACCATACTTAACCTACTTTGAACTTATTTACACCCACTATCCTATTATTTAGCCGATTACAAGCCTATTACTAGTTTGGAACAATACTTTCTCGTCGACGATCGGACAACTAAGATGACTCGACTCACTTTACCGAGGCAGATCGCATCAATAACTTTTCTTTAAGCACTGGTCGTTCTGGTGAGTATTTCACCTAGCCACTGTTGAAGTCCTTCTCTTTCATCTATTTGGTAATCAAGAATCCCTAACTCCTGCCATATGTTTTTAACTACTTGGCAATCTCTGAAGGCATGTTTTTAATTATGTATGCTTATTTCTTATTTTAATATTTTTGGGATATTAATTCATGTTTAATGTACTTATTTCAGTGAAGCAAAAGTCCCTGTTTAAGAGTAGATTTAGCATAATTGAGTGGAGTTGCATGCAATCCTAGAAATAGGACGACATAAATCTATCGGATTAGAGTCAAATATAATAAGAGAATTCATAGATCGAGTTAATGTGACGATAGGGGTTTTAATTAGAAAGAGATTTCAATTAATCAACCTAGAGTCAGTTGTTAGGGATTTCTACGGATCAAGACACAAGTGAATAAATCGTTTAATTTAAATTCATAATAATAGGTGAAGTCTAGGTGGATTCTTTCCTGAGTATTGTCTATCTCATTGGTTAATATTTGATTATTTCTTTCATTCTTTGTTGCGTTCTGAGTTAAATTAGTTTAGTCATTTTAGATTAAAACATAATCATTCCAATTTTTAGGCTAAATAACAAGAAGACGGTAATTTTAGTACTTTTAGTCCTCGTGGATACAATATTCTCTACTCACCATAGTTATACTATTGTTCGATAGGTGCGCTCCCTCTGTCTTATTTTTAGTTAGTTTAGTGACCATCAAGTTTTTTGGCGCATTTGTCGGGAACTAAAATATTAGGAACACTCGATTTTATTAATTTAGCCATTTTTATTTTTATTATAATTTTTGTTTTTAGTTTAATTTTTACTTTCTATTTTTTCTTTTATTTGCTTCTGGCAAGTTCCTTTAGTTTATATCTAGAAGAAACCTGTCGAAACCATTGTAATTTGACAGTGAAATTAAAAGTACAGCTCGTAAAAACCGTAGAGAAACAAGGCAGAGTCGAGAGAATTTAGTAGACGAACAAAAGTACTTTGTTATTATCGAGAAGATGAGTGGTATTCAGAATAATCAGCTACCTCCTACAGTTGTTACGAATCCAGATCATGTTCCTCGTACTATGTACAATTATGCCAAGTCCACTCTGACTGGGGCTAAATCGAGTATTGTGAGACCCATTATTGATGCAAATTATTTTGAACTAAAGCTGAACACTATTTAGATGGTACAATAGTTTGTTCGATTCTAAGGTTTGCAAGACAGAGATTCAAATACTTATTTGGCTAATTTTCTAGAAATTTGCGATACTTTCAAGATTAATGGCGTCACTAACGATGCCATTCATTTACGGTTATTCCTTTTCTCGTTGAGGAACAAAGCTGAACAGTGGTTAAATTCTTTACCAAGAGGTTCCATTACTAGATGGGCTCAAATGACCAAAAAGTTCCTTCTGAAGTACTTTCCACTGACTAAGACAGCAAAGTTGAGGAACTATATCTCTTCCTTTGTTAGATCAATTTAGAGACTCTATATGATGCATGGGAGAGGTACAAGGATTTATTGAGAATGTGCCCTCACTATGGGTTACCTTTATGGCTACAGGTTCAAACCTTCTACAATGGTTTCAATTCCTCAAAAAGATAATTGATTGATGCAGTAGCTGGTGGAACATTTAACAATAAAACACCCGAAGTAACTTATGAGTTTATAAAAAGGATGACACTGAGTAATTATCAGTGGCAAGTCATGAGGATAAAGCTGATGAAAGCAGCCGGTGTTTTCAACCTAGATGCAGTCATCATGTTACCAAATCAGGTAGAACTTCTAAATAAGAAAATTGATGGTTTATATGTTTTTACGCAAGTACATCCAGTGATGCAATGCGATACAAATGGAGGTGGAATGAACAATCCAGAATGCTTACCTTTCGCTCCTAGCATAGAGAACGAACAAATCAAGTTATATGAATAATAATTCTAGGCCTCAAAATAACCCTTATAGTAATTACTATAATGCAGGTTGGAGGAACTATCCCAATTTCTCTTAGGGTGGTCAAAGAAATCAAAGAGCACAACCCCCTCCAGGCTTCCAACAACAACCTTACTAGTAAGAGAAGAAGCCGAACCTTGAGGAGATGTTGACGAAGTTTAACCTTGAGGAGATGTTGACGAAGTTTATCTCGGTGTCAGAAACGCATTTTCAAAACACTGAAGTAGCACTTAAAAATCAACAAGCATTAATTCAAGGGCTCGAGAACCAAATCGGTCAACTTGCAAAATTAATCTTAGAACGACCACAAGGTAGCTTTCCTAGCAATACCAAAACTAACCTAATGGAGTAGCTTCATGCAATTACTGTGTAAGATGAAGAAGGGTTAGTTGAATCTGAACCAGAACCAAGACAAGAAATTGTGGTAAATAATGATAAGGTTGAGGTAAGCCAGAAAGAGCAAAAACTAGTTATTAAGGAATATAAACCTCGAGTACATATCCTAATGTGATGAAGAGAGACCACGCGAATGAACAATTTGGTAAATTTCTTAAACTCTTAAAGAAATTACATATTAACTTACCTCGCAGATGCCCAATTATGTCAAATTTTTAAAGGAGTTTTTGGCAAATAAGAGGAAGTTAGATGATTCGTCAACTGTAGAGCTAAATGTAGTTTACTTGGCCATATTGCAAAATAAACTACTTAACAAATAGAAAGATCCAGGGAGTTTCACCATTCCTTGCTTAATTAGTAGTTTGAATATTGATAATACTTTGACTGATTTAGAGGTTAGTATTAATGTGATACCCTATAAAATGTTTAAACAGTTAAGTCTTGGGAAACCCAAACAAACTAGGATGAGTATTTAATTAGCAGATAGAATCATTAGATATCCTAGGGGTGTTATTGAAGATGTGCTTGTTAAAATCGATAAATTTATATTTCCCGTTGACTTTGTTGTATTAGACATGGATGAGGGTAGTGAGGTACCTTTAATTTTAGGGCGACCATTTTTAGCAACTGCTAGAACTATAATTAATGTTAGTACAGGTGAGTTAGTACTTCGTGTAGGTGATGAGTCAATTACTCTTCAAGCTCGTGATTCAGTTAGAACATCTAGTGATCGAGATGATTTTAAATCTTATATTAATGTTAGTGACCATGTGGCTCAACATTCTTTACAAGAAACCCCTCAAAAAACATAATGGAGCCATGTTCCAGTTAATACTGTAATGGCCCAAATTTAATATTATCGGAACAGTGGTTTCGGGACCACAAATCCGATGAGGAAAATTTTATTTTTCTTATATTTTTATGGTCTATGATTTCACAAAATTATTTTGTGAAAATTTCGTTCGAAAATTTCGACGTTTGGGCACTCAATTTAGTTAAAAGGACTAAATTGTAAAAAGTGCAAAAGTTGAGTTCTACATGTTAGAGGTGTCCAATTGTTATGAAACTTTAAATTGAAGGTCCTTATATGGTAATTAGACCATTGGTAACTTGGTAGACAAAAATGGACATGAAATAAGTGAAATAGAAAATTTTTAAGTTAGGGGCAATTTGGTAATCTAGTAATAAAAAGAATTAAAAGGGAAAAAGATGGCAAAAATCATCATCTTCTTCATTAGGACGAAATCAGCAAGGGGGGGAGACATAGTTAGGGTTTTCAAGCTTCCAAGCTCCATAGTAAGTGATCCCAAGCCTTGTTTTTAATGTTCTTTACGTTTTTGAGATCCCGGTAGCTTAATTTAGCTTATTCTAGCAATAATTTAACCTAGGGTTTATATTTGGAAAAATACCCATAGGTGAAAAGTGTTTATTTTGATGTTTTATGATAGAATATGAAGCTAGAAATTATGTTAAACAACTTTTGCTAAGCGATTTTAAGTGAAAACGAGTAAAACGACATAATCGGTAAAAATACCTAATGTTCTTAAGTACATGTTAGAGTGGGAATTTGATGTTTCCATAGAAGGGAAAAATGTTTAGCATGTCATAAAACATAAGAATAAGGGATGAAGTTTAATTTCCGAGCCTTGGGGAAAAATGTAATTATGCAAAAGTTTAGGGGCAAAATTGTAATTTTGAAAAAGTTAGAGTCGAGGGCTGTTTTGATAAATGTGAGTTTTAAATGAGTTAAATTTGCTATTTTAGATCAAGAAGAATGAAACTCAAGGTTAGACAAAGGAAAGAATAAAGTTGAAGACTAAGTTGGTGAATTGGGCTATATTGGTACCGAGGTAAGTTTACGGTAAATAAATACAATATTTTAATAATTATTGTTAATGTGGTTATTTTCCAGCAATTATATATTTATTTCATGAATTTATTTGATGATGACCCAAGCATGAAATGATAGAAAATTAAAATTTAAAAGTTCCGTTGATACATAAGGATGATACTGGATACGAATGTCATGACATTTGGGTAAAGAGGTCCCATGTAAGACCATGTCTGGGACATGGCATTGGCATCGAGATGATAGGTCCCTTGTAAGACCATGTCTGGGACATGGCATGGGCACCGAGATGAGAGGTCCCATATAAGACCATGTCTGGGACATGGCGTTGACACCGAGATGAGAGGTCCCCCGTAAGACCATGTCTGGGACATGGCATGGGCACTGACATGAGTACATCCCATGTAAGACCATGTCTGGGACATGGCTTTGGCATGTTATGATCAGAAGATACCCGAGTATCCTTATTATTCCAATGTGGTTCAACGGGCTAGTAAACGAATCAGGTACATGAAAGTTCAGTTAAAGATAAGAAATGGCAAGCTCAGGTGAGTTATAGGAGTTAAGAATTTATTATATTAACATTTGATATTCAACGATGCAGCAAGGGAAGAGTAAGTTATGAACACAAGTATATTAAGTAATCAAGCAAGAGAACTAGTATGAGATTAACTAAAGAGTAAAATAGAGATATAGACACTTGAGTTTAATTATTTGTGTTAAATATTGTTATTTATTTGCTAGTAAACTTACTAAGATTTATGCTTACGTCTTTTATTTCTCTTTCTCTTATAGTATTGCAAGGCTACTTCAAGGATCCTAAAGAAGTCGGAGATCGTCCACACTATCAAGAAAAACTACTCGGTATTTTATGATGAAACATGTTTGAGTTATGGCATGTATAGGGATTTAGTTATTTTGTATGCTTGTAATTATGATTTTGCTAAAGAATGAGGTGTAAGTATTTTATGATGAATAGTTATTAAAATGGTTAAGTATGAAAGTGTTTGTGGTTATAAGAGTCTAAGTGATATATTATGCATGGAAATCATGAAAGGGGTAAAATTTTGCAAAGAAACAGAATTCAGGCAGCACAGTGACGTGACTTTGAAAAATCACCTAGGATGATATAAAATGAATTAGAGGGTGAATGATATATGGAAATAAATCTTGTTGAGTCTATTTTCATGGAAAAATAACGGTGTAGCAAAAGGAATTTTATATTTTAAGATATGTGAATTTTGGTGAGACAGAGTCAGAACAGTTTTTGGTGTCCCCTGTTTTGAGTTTAGAAAATCATTAAAAATTGTAAAAAAATAGTTATAAGTTTTAGTTTATATGTATAGATTCCTTATTGAGTCTATTTTCTGTAAAAACAAGTAAGAACTTCATATGATAATCCTACAGTGAGAAAACTTATTTTTGGTGACAAGAGGTCAGGACAGGCAGGTGGTGAAACAGGGGAGACTTTAACTAATAAACTGTACTAATTGGCTAAAGCAAAAATTATAAAAAAATTATGGTAACTAGAAATATGAGTCTAGTTTCGGGGAAAATTTACGGAATTAAGTTTCGAGTTCCATAGCCCGAGTTATACTTAATTTTGTAACTACTGCGCGATTAGATAGATTTGCTATAAATAGTGAAATAAATTTTCAAACTAAGTTTTTATGCTCCGAATTAGTAAGATAAGCTAAGTAATGCCTCGTGCTCGATTCCGGAAACGGTATCGGGTAAGGGGTGTTACAAATACGATAGAAACAGAATGATTTATGATAAACAAATGTTACAAATTGATGAACTAGATGAATGGCAGACACATGTCAAGGAGAAACCGAAAAAGCTTGATGAAGAGTCGAAACAATGCCATGATGAGAACATGGATGGAACGAACCAATTTAAGGCTGGGAACAATGTACAATTAGACAAAATGGATCCACGAAATACCCTTTCGGAGCTTAATGCAAATGGATCAAACTCATTTACGGTAATGAACGTCTTCCCATTCGGTACAGTCGAGGTTACTCTTTCTGAATTTGACACATTTAAGGTAAACAATACTCGACTTAAACCTTATCTTGGTAGAATTATTGATAACGAGAAAGAGAAGCTCGACTCCGCGAACCACCGTGACCACGCATGTATAAGGTAAGTCAAGTTTAAACTTTAAATAAGTGCTTCTCGAGAGGTAACCATAATCTTCTTCACTATTTGTGTTTATTTTCTTATTAGTTTACTCGAAATCAAGCATTACCTACAATTTTGCTTTTCACCATTCTAGCAATTTCATCCAATATTCAGGGCAGTTTCACTTTTCTCCCGCTCTTATGATATTATGCTTATACTGTGATTATATCTATTTGTACATTGAGGACAATATACATCTTAAGTGTGGGAAGGTTATTTATATCATTATTAGAAAATACTTGAATTATGTCTTTTATTTAAGTAATTTTCTCATACTTCCATTAGAATGAATTTTTGTTGATTTGGAATTTTTGTTGATGTGTTTTAGATTAATTTGTAGATATTTGTGTATTGGTTGATTTAAACTTGAAGGTGTGGGAGAATCAAGTATGATAAGTTATTTTTCAAAAATTAAAAATTTTTAGGTTGTTTCCCTAAATTAAAGTATTATCTTGACGTTTGAGATTTACGAAGATTGACATCAAAAACCATGATTTTTGTGAGATTTTGAGCCTTTAGAGCATACATTTTTCTTGCTCATTTTATTATTGGTTATGAGTGAGTCAACTTGATTTGTTATTCTAGAACTTGCTTTAACTATACATGTCGAGACCACACATTTGATTTGATATACAGAGATGATAAAGGCACCTAGGTTTTAACCCATTTATCCCATAAAAATCCTACCTTCGTAATTAACCCTTAGTGAACCCCGTTGAGCCTAACACACCGTCTCTTGATTTACCCATTTATGTTAACCGATAACTCATTTTTTGTTCATTGAAACTTTTTCCCATTTTATTGACTCCTTTTTTGTCAAGATTTGATTTGGTTAGTTGCTTAACTATGCTCTTCTGTTTGATTTGCTGAACTATTTCTAATTGTTCTAGAAAAAAAATAAAAAAAAAGAAAAAAATTGATTATTATTTAGTTCTATGTTGATTGAGCTTGAACAGTTAAATTCATATTTTAAGGAGAAGCTAGTTTTTATTCTTAAATAATTCTTGATTCATACTTTTTTTAATTCAACATTTGTTTATTTTTTTCTAGTTTGGTAATGTATCAATTCAATCTCGATTATAACCAAATTTTCTGGCCTTTCTCCACACCCTTAACCTAAGCCCCATTACAACCTCTTAAAGAACTTTTGATTAGTGTATCATCTTATTTTATAGTGGTGGAGATTTAATTTTCATGTAAGCCTATGGTAATAACCTTTCTTGTTTGACTATTGAGTGCTTATTTGTGAACTTTAAACTCTTTGAGTGATTTGAGTGAATCTTTAGTGAGGATGTCGATTCTTGTCGATTTTGAATTAATGACAAGTGACCAAAATGAAAATAATTTTTAACAGAATGAAAATAATTATTAATGGGAGTGCCTAAAATAAATAAAAAATATTTTTCAGCGGTTGAACAACAGTGTAACTTTTCACCGATCTTGCAGGGTTTGTATCAAACTCAGGCTCCATCTAGTAGTCTTCCAATGAAGGATACTGCTATTGTTACCTTCCACTGGGCTTATAATTCCTTGGATCACTTAATATTGAAGTCGATATTACGAGAAACAGGCAAATCGGAATACTACTAATATCCGATTTCTTTTCAAATGTATTTTTGCAAACATACGTTCGACACAAGTACTCCAAAAAGAAATGAAGAATGAGAGCCATGTAGCTTATTGCCTATCCCTTAGTAAAATCTGCAAAACATACAGTAAGGATTTGCCTTGGAACATAGCCATTGAAATCAAGATCAAAGCACATGATGGGTGCTATGAGATGGTTGGAGTGTTATAGTTATTGCAAATGCCAATATGAACACTAGCACACAGGAGAGCTTTGCCTTGAAGCACTAATGAAATTGTGTTTAATCTTTGCAAAACTATTTTGGCTAAAGTGTTTGTCTAAAGTTTAGTGATTGCAGACTGTTACATTCCCAACAATATAAAGATATATACTCAGATTGATAGTTTAATTTCATGAGCATTGCAATGATAATAATCCCAATAGCATTAATTCTTAACACCTTCCATGAAAATACTTCGACATTGCACTACCATTAACATTTTCACCAAACAGTTAATGCTGGAGCGGTCCGTCTGTTAGATGTTACTCTAAGCTCCTATTCTGATTTGCTAGGCAAGAACGACTTGACACAATTGTTCTTGAAAGGCCTGCATCAAGCCTCATTAAGTAAAAAATGGTTGAAGCTTAAATGCAGAAATACGAGAGACAGAAGTAACCAAGGAATTCTCAATGAGACTTTTGTGGGGTAGAACTTAAAATGTATAACTAGTATCGAACAAGGTCAGAAATAAAATGAATCAAAACTAAATTAGAAGTAAACAAATCCCGAAACAGGAACTGACCTTTCAGAAGTTAATAACTACATTAAGCTGTCAAGTATTGTGACAATGGGATTTGCTATAATCTTCAATTCTGAATTGCAGTATCAAACATGTCGAAGGGAAACCTCCAACTGCTCTATCCTCTTAGCCAGATCATGCTTCCCACAATTCTTTAAACCATCGGTAACCATATCAAAGCACCTTGAAATTGGTGCTAATCCCAGCTCAGTCATCTCCACCAAATAATTTGCTGCCTCTACAAATCTGCCTCCACGTCCACACACTGTTATCAACATTGTATAGACCGGTCTGTTTGGAGCATGACCCTTGATCTTCATCTCACCGAAAAAGCTAAATGCATCATCAAACTGCCCTTTCCTACACAAGCCTTTGATTATAGGTGCATACAAACTAGGGAATGGCTTATAACCTTGTTCAATTGAATTATTTAAAAGTCTAAAAGCCTCGTCGATCCTACCGACTTTTGAAGCTGCAGGTATCAATATTTTGTAAGTATTAATATCCGGACAAAGCCCCAATTTACAAACACTATGATACATATCGATGCAGAAATCAATCTCCTCAGTTTTACAGATTGTTTCCGCCAAAGAATTAAATGTAGCAATGTCAGGCACAAACCCTTCCTTGGTCATTCTTCTTACCATTTTCTTGGCTGATTCAAGATAACCTGCATTCAACAAACCTTCTATCAACAAATCTCGACCTCGAACCGGAGGATTAAACCCCTTCTTGCTCATGTCCTCCAAGAAGTCTTGCGCTTCCTTCCTCTTCCCGGAGGAACACCATCCATTCACCAGAACTGTGTATGTCCTCTTGTCTGGTACCTCACCTTTTCTAATCATCCTCCGGATTAATGCATATGCTCCATGGAACATCTTCACCTCACAAAGTGCAAAGAGCAATGAATTGTAAACGCTAACAGTCTGTTTGCAACCTAAATTAGTGCTTTTGTTGAAAACTTCCACAGCCTGGTCTATGAGGCCGTTCTTCCCGTACTCTTCAATCATAAAAGAAAGGGTATCACAAGAAAG
The DNA here is from genome assembly GCF_007990345.1 of Gossypium hirsutum. NCBI lineage: Eukaryota > Viridiplantae > Streptophyta > Magnoliopsida > Malvales > Malvaceae > Gossypium > Gossypium hirsutum. Next base: position 56,855,019 of record NC_053449.1, on the reverse strand, counting down.
GCTAAGCTGCTGCTTTTGCATTTGTTGAATGGTTTTCCACATGGATTCATACTTCCTATGGAGAATGAGGATCTTGACTAGCTCCTCAAATTCGACGGAGGTGGGGGTGTAGTGGGAACGGGCCCATGAGAAGAAGCGAAGAGACTCTGTAGGGGAGTTTGAGCAGGAACGAAGTATGCGGAATACAAGTTCAGAGTTCACAGAAAGGTTCATGCGGTTGAGAGTGCGCTCTGGATGAACTTCACGACGAACGATGTTGGAAATGTGGTGGATAGCTGCAAAATAATCATCTTTCGAAACAGAAGTGATGGAAACAGAAGTACCTTGGAGAGAATTTGCTGAGGTTAGGGTCCTAAAGGAACAGAGAATGTTCTGTGATCTATTTCCATATTTGTGGAGCAGCTGTGCAGACCGGAGCATTTGCAGTAGAAGTTACAGTCCAGTAACCTCCATTTCCACCTCGATACTCGTTAATTGACAGAAGCAACAGAGGAATAATATGCTGCAATTTCAAAGAACTTCCGTACTGTAACAAGGAATAAACAGAAAATACCAATCACATGTACCACATCGAAAAGGAAACAAGACAAGATGACTAAAATCAATGGCAAAGAAACTCACTCTTAGCATACATTAACATATAAACATATTAAGCTCACTTCTATGAGTCCTACGTTTTGCAGTTGTTGCTTCTTTAGACCTAGCCCTCTAGGGAAAAAAAAATTTGAGCTACATTTCGCTAACACCAAAGAGAAATGCATAAAAATGGTATATTGAGCATCAGAAAATGGCATTTCTTAAAATCATTTCACATTAGAAACTTGTTTGATATACAAAATTGAACCATGAACTGAATGTGTAATTTACGCTATCATAAAAGATTATTACATTCATTCCTTATTATAAAAAGTTATTTTTTTATAGCATTCATTATGTGGATGAAATATGAAACTAATTGAAGCAAAATTTCTCGTAAATTACTTTGTAGCTTCATTCATAACCCATCAACGTTGATCAAAGAAAATACATAAATTTTTTGCACAAATTTATCAAATAAAAAAATATGAGTTGTTAAAAGATTGGTAGTCGAAAATGACATTAAACAACGGATAAAATATCCTGACAAAGGGATTGAAAACGTCCAAGATTGACGTTCACACTTTAATTAAAAGCTTTGAGAAAATTATGCCTAATGATCCCAAGTTTTGGCTAGCTAGTCTTTTTTACGTGGCAACTGGCAAGAAACGAAAGACTTTTGGCTACATCGAAGCCCATTCCCCAAAGTGCCTCTGTTTGAAATGGTCATAAAGCGATTGTTTAACCAAGTTTGGTACTGATATTAAGTTTCTAAATATGAAACTAATCCCCATTTAATGCACCAGTTTTCTGCATGTTCATTCAAATCCTGTTCTAAGAAGAGTTCCAAAATTTCATGGCTAGAGCTAGGGACATGTACGAGAAAAGAAACTTGTTGAGGTGGCATTTCATACGTTTGGATTTCAAATCTTAGTATCTCCAACCATAGAAACAGAACAATTAAAGAAGAAAAAAAAAACCAAATAACACAAAACAAATAGCTCCATAAAATTGCCTGCATAGTTTAACAGTCGGATACAACTATTAAACATAATCCAGATTGAGAAAGCAAAGTTCAATGCTTGAAAGTAACATTTTCTAAGAAAAGAAGTTGGTTTTATCCATTAAAGCTAAATACCCATTAAAGCTAAATATCTTATTAATAAACCAACTTAACGAATTTAAAAAAAATACCATTTTGTCAAAGTTTACTTGAAAAATTAGATATTATCATATTAATATCAAATGGTAATATTGTATAATAAAAGAATATCTAAAATTCAATCGCGTTAAATATTAAATTTGAGAAATAATATAAAAATATATTATGGACATTTTTTAATAAAAGGTGGTACATAAAAAAATAAATCAATTTCATCTAGACTTCAATTAAATGCAAAGTACATGCTCTATAAAAAATAAATCAATTTTAATCAAAAAACAAATATTTCTATGATCATTCATCTGCTAAGAACAATTATTTTCCAATCCAAACTGCATAAATCCAATCCAAATTCATAAATAGAAGCATCTCTATTTCTCAATCCCATTATTTTCCTACTAGTAGATAAACAATTTTAGCATAACATTACCATAATTTAATCAAAATTTAAGTTTTTCTTTTCCTCTAATATTTTGGAAGTTCACTTCTTTTTCAGAGGAATCAATAATCATAACAATCTTTTGAGATAATGACACAAATTATCATCTAGAAAATCTGCTAATCCTGCATTTAATTGCAAAATGTTGTACAAAGTAAAATAAAAGAAAATCAAATTAAATTAAATTCTAAAAGGAAAATGTAAATGAAAGCTTACGGGAAAGAAAGCTAAGGTAAGCCAAATCGATTTCAATGTTGCTTGTTTCTGCAATAAAACAAAGCAAAAACAAAAAAAAAAGATGAGATTAAATGAAGAAACTAAGCTTGTGATCTCAGTAAACATTATAATACATTCATTAAACTCGAATCCCATGCAATTTCAAAATTCTGAGAACTTCATTGTGATATGACAATATCAACTCCAGCCACTATATTGGAGCTTGCACAAGTAATCTGTCATAATATGACTCAAGTATTTTATAACACCCCTCATCAAATAAGTGCTGCCTACTTCTTACTCCTCAACTAAACTCTTTTCAATTAAAAATAACTATAAACTGCAAGTAACATACGTAACAGATCATCTAAAACGATCTAGCTTAATGTCACTATTGAAGTCTATGTTAAAAAAAGAAACAGACAGAAACAAACATTAAGCAAAATACAGACAGAAACTTAAAAAAAGAATTCGGCAAAATATCCGTATCTGGTACTCGCACAAAATTCCAGTAAAAGAGATCAATGTAATTAATAAACATTAAGCAAAATACATACAGAAACAAACAGAAAATGGAAGAAGAAGAAGAAGAAGAAGAAGAAAATGTAGTTACCCGGATTAACAAGTTATACCAATTAACTCTTAAATAAATCTAGTTGTTAAGTGTATCGCTAAAAAAAATAGTCTGTATTGTTTGTTTACTTAAAAAAAAAAATTAAGAACAATTTTTTGTATATAATTTTTGGCCAACACATTTTATATATTAATTAATGCAAAGTGTGAAAGGAACGACTTTTCAAACAAGTCTCTAACAACTAAATAGTGCTATAGTTAACATATAATGCAAATAGTTAACATTATCACCAATCGCTCTTGTCTGCTTATTTTTTAATAGTATAAGAATTAAACTATTCAATTTATTCTGAAATTAACTAAGTTACTTTTTCAACAATATTAGATAAGAATTTCCTACATATTTCTATCAATTATTTTCTTTACTTAATGAATGATTTTATATATATAGGAAATGAAATACCAAATCAACATCATAAGAAAAACACTACCACATGTTGCCAAATCCATTAATTATTGAAGTCTATGTTAAAAAAAGAAACACACAGAAAGTCGGAAACAAACATTAAGCAGAAATATGGTACTCGCACTAACCAGAAATATGGTACTCGCATTAATACAGACAGAAACAGAAACTTAAAAAAAGAATTTGGCAAAATATCCGCATCTGGTACTCGCACCAAATTCCAGTAAAAGAGATCAATGTAATTACTAATTAGTAAACATTAAGCAAAATACAGACAGAAACAAACAGAAAATGGAAGAAGAAGAAGAAGAAGAAAATGAAGTTACCTGGATTAACTAGAAACAAACAGCCAAACAGAAAATGAAGTTACCCAGATTAACCAGAAACAAACAGACAAAAAATAGAACGGAATCATCAAGGGATCCATTGTTAATGATTTCTTAAAAGATTCAGACGCAAAAATTAAGCAAAATACAACGATTGTGAATGGTTTATTTTGACAAAATTATTCTCAAAATAGAGCTCCATTTACCTTAAATTGGGTGGAGGATTGGAGGTGGATCGGTATTTTGGAATTGGGAAAAAAAGGGAGGAGGGCACGATAGGTTAGGGATTTTGGAAGATTGGTGGAAACCGAAGTGAAACAAAATTTAAAACATTTAACTTAAAACTTAAAAGTAGCATATTTTAAAAACTATAAAATATATTTATATATTTAATATATATTAGGGTCGGGCTGGGCCCGGGCCAAAATTTTTTTGTCCAAGGCCTAGCCCGTTTTTTAAACGGGCCTCATTTTTTGCCCAAGCCTATATTTTGGGCCTATATTTTTACTCGAATCCTCCCATTTTTGGGGCAGGCCATCGGGCCGGGCTTAGTATTTTTCCTGGACCGAGCCTTGGACAAAATTTCAGGACCATATTTTGGGCCGGGCTCAGGCCTATGAAACGGGTTAAAGTTTTTTTTGGGCCCGGTCCGGCCCATGAGCACCTCTATTTGTATATTCATTTGGAGTTTTTTTTTTCTGGGATTTATTCTTGACCCATTTTATGGCTTTGGATGCCCCAAGCTTGAGTTTCTTGGCTCCCATGAAAGCCGTTGTCTTGGCTCTAGGAAACCCACATTGTCCTTGGGATTTGTTGTTGCCATCTTTTTCGTGGCAATAGCAGCATCCTCATCTTTAATGGAACCAATCCCTTCAAAACCCCATTGATCAGCCCAGCTTGGTGCCTCACTTGCCATACAACTTTCATATCTTTTCAAAGCCAAACAAAAAGAAGGTTCATGCCAACAATCCCAATGATCATAGTTTACCCTAAACTATCCTTTTTCATGTTCCAGCCAAATCTTTTAGCGATATAAATATGCATACTCCATAAATGCTTTATTGAAGATCATAGTAAAACATGTTCTAAGTGAAGGTCAGTACAATAATATAAAGAATAGAAGAAATGAGAAAAAGAAATAAATAAATAGATAAGAACAGTGTACAAGCCCAATAATGCTAGGGCCCAAACCAATAAACAGACCCAACTAAACCTAGAATGGCCCAACACCTGACCCAAACTAAACCTAGCCCAAAGCTTAACCAAAAAACAGAAACCCTAGGAACCTCCCTTTCCAGCCGCCGCAAGGATCGGAGCAAGCCTCTTCCACGTGCGTCGCTCCTCCCCGCCCCGCGCACGTCACGCATGTTGAACCTACAGTAACAAACAATCGATGACAATATCAGAATAACGAAAAAGAGGGGATTTGCATTATTATTTTCAGCTATTTAAAGCCATAGAAAATTTGTAAAATGGGGATGGGGAAAATCTGTAAAAAGGGTTTTTTTTTCAGTGTAAAAGGATACAAAAATAAAAGAAAAGATCAGTTTCTTTTAAGGTGATTAGGTTTTTTCTCTCTTTTATTGTTTTTCTCCGTTTTACTTCCTATATACGTGAAAGAATAAAAAGAAAAAGGAAAAGACTTACCTTGCTGACGGCCGGAGAAGAAGAAACCGAGGGGTTTTTCGGTCTTCCTCTGATCTTTGAAGGCTTTTAGCGAGTTTTAAGGATAGATCGGAGTCCCCGGGGTTAAGACGGTTTAAAAAAGGGTCACTTTAGGATTTTCCGCCACCGCGCGCGGTGGCCGACGATGGTGACGGCGCCGGAGCTCTCACCAAAATCCTCGCCGGAATTAAGCCGGATTTTGGGCCTACTTAAGAGGAAAAGGAGATTTTTTTTCCTTGTTCTTTTGAAACAGAAAGGGAAAATGGATTTTTTTTAAGGGAAATTTGGCTTTTATATGGGCTATGAAACGACGCCGTTTGGGGCTAACTTCAATGGCCTCAAAACGACGTCGTATGGGCTGAAAACCCGACAACCCGACCTGTTTTCTCAGGATCCGCGTGTTTTATTTCTAATGGTCTATTTGCGCGTTTGGTCCCTCTCTTTTTAAAAGCGTGTCTAAATCTTTTTTTGTTTCATTTAAATTTGGGTCGCATGTTTTATTTTTGTTATATTTTGATCCTTTTAAAGCGCAGCGTTTGAGAGGTTTGGGAAAATCTCCCTTTGGGTCCCCCTCCTGTCGCGCGTGTTTTGATTTGGTCCCTCTTAGTGCTTTCTATCTTTGGATTTGGGCCCTTAAATTCCGTTTTTCTTCATTTTAATCCTTAATCTGTGATTTTAGGTTTTTTTGATTAAATTGCATTATTATTATTGTATTATTGTATTATCTATTATTTATTATATATTATTATTAGTATTATTACTTCCATACGCATGCTTCTTTTTTATATTTTACTTTATTTTCATAATTTCTACATTCATATATATATGCCTATAGATATACATACGTTTTTTTATATATATTCTTTTTTATTATTTTATCTTTCTTTAGCTTTTATATACATTATATTTTATATATTTATATATACTTATACATTTCTTTTATTTTGTAAATATATACACATATCCATACATTTATACTTTTATTTTATTTTCACGATTTTCAAAATACGTATACATATAATTTAAATTAAAGTATTGCTTTCATGTGGTACATTAGCATTTTTACTATACTTTTTAAAGAAAATATATTTTGGTTTTATCGAAGCATTAAAATCATCATATTTTTACAAATTTCCAAAATATTTGGCATTCATGATTCTCGAAAAAGATTGTGTCCTAACTTACTGGATTGCGATTATTTTTCGATGAATTTAGAAAGCCAAGTATTTGTTTTGCAATAAATTCGCAAATTTTAAATAAAAGCTTATTCTCGGGAATTCAAAATGTTGGGTCCTAACTTACTGGTCATGACATTTTCTTCTCGAAATAAGAATTTTCAAAAGCAAAAGGCAATATTCGGGTATTTTGAAGATTTAAAAACATTGTGCCCTAACTCACTGGGTGCGGTGTTTTATTTCTTTGAAATAAGAATGTCTTATTATTTTAATTCGTTCATGAAATAAAAAGTTTCATTTTAAAATCTTTTCAAATTTTTGACACCAAGGCATTAAAAAAATCAATTTGGTACCAATTTTGGGCGTTACGAGGGTGCTAATCCTTCCTCGTGCGTAACTGACTCCCGAGCCTGTTTTCTCAAATTTCGCAGACCAAAATTATTTTTAAGGTGGGCCGATCACACCTTAATAAAGGATCGGTGGCGACTCCAGTTTTGTTTTTAAAGTCGACAACCAAATTTTTGTTTTGAAAAACGGTTTCGACAAACAGCAGTATAAATTCAAATATTTTTCATTGACTTATTCATCAACAATTATGCCCTTCTGAGACACCCATTGGTTCCCATCCAAGCATCTACTTTTGCTTTTTATTAAGTCCTGGTATTTTTCCGTTGGTCTTTTTGTGGATGCCACAATCATACAAAATGTAAGCAAACAAGTAAATAGACAAGAATAGGAGTCCAGGCAACGAAAACTCCTGCTATGAAGGCCATTATATGGCTAGCTCTTTTGTACTATATTAACATGTATATAATCACATTATTATACGTACTGACAACAGTTTCAAAAAAAAATCAATCTTTTTTAACCTTTGACAAACAGAAAATGATTTATGGAAGACAGAGATGAAAGCAAAGCAAAGCAAATGAAATAAAGAAAGTGAAAAAATAGAAGGTTTAATGGAAGATGACAAATTGTTGTTTTGTTGTTTGTAAAGTGTCAGCATAGGTGTTATAGTGTGCAGTTAAATCAATATATAGCACCTTCGCTTTCTTGTATGAAAATTTAAGTTGGATTTGGTTAAAGGTATGACAGGAAAGCAAGATTTGTGTTGGGTAGGGGTGAGCATTCGATCGAGTTGAATCGAATTGAGTAAAGAAATTTCGAGTTAGTCGAGTTGACAAATCCTATTTTAGCAATCGAACTCAATTTAAATTTTTTTCGAATCGAGACGAAAAATTTCGAGTCGAGTTAATGAATCTTATTATTTATACTTAATGTTGCGTTTATATGGACCAATTTTTTAACAGACCAGTCTGCCTAAAAAATGCAGAAAAACAGTAACACATCGAAAGACAACAACAATGGTCTGTGAAACGTTGCCTAAAACCAGTTAAATGAAATGAAATGAAGCCACCCACTGAAACCATTTCGAGAAAAACAATTTCAAACAGAAAGAAAAACAGTGTACCTGCAGGACGGTGAGGAAAACCACTTTCAACGGCGAAATGAAATAAACCTAAAAACTATCACTGAAACAACATAACATCAGTTGCATACCCAATAATGAAACCATTCCCAAATAGAAGTAAAAACAAACAAGTACAGTACCTGTAGGACGATGAACTGAAACGAACGAAAACCCTATACAAATCAGAGAAGAGAAATTTTTTAAAGTAAGGAACATCAAAATAAAATTCACGAATAAAAAACAAAATAAAATTAATAAACACTAGAAAACCCAAAGATTACATACGCAGAATCGGAACAAAATCGAACCTTTGAAGGCCTATTGTGCGACGTTCGTCTTCTCTGGAAGGAGGAAGGAGGCGATTTAGGGATTTGGGATTTCAAGAAATTCGGCAAGAAGGAGGCGATTTACGGATTTGGGAATTCAAGAAATTGGGCAAGAAGGACGCGAGAATTTCAGAGAGAAGGCGATTTAGGGATTTGGGGGCGACAAATTTGGGGCTGGGGGAAGACTGCTTCGGGGGTATACCCCAAAATTGTTTTCAGTAAGCGAAACGACAACGTTTTGCATTGCGTTTTCCGGCGTTTTTATAATAAACGCCACTATTGGAATTTTGAAGCTCACAAACGACGCCGCATTGGCGAAGTTTATATATAATTGCGGCGCTTTATAACAAAACGCCACTATTAAATTATTTTCCAGTACAGAAACGGCACCGAATCCGGAAATTTAATTAATTATTATGGCGTTTCCCTTCAAAAATGCCACTATAAAATTTTTGCCAATACTGAAACGGCGCCGCATTCCGAAAAGTTAATCAATCATTGCTATGAAAACGACATCGTTTTATATTATAATGTTTGTGGCGCTTACGAATAAACGCCACTACTTTCACAACTTTTGCGGCGTTTTCACAAAAAACGCCACCAACCTGCAACTCGTCAACGAAACGATGTCGTACTACTTCATTTTTATATATTTTTGCGGCGTTTTATTAACAAACGCCGCTAATATTTAGCTTTTTATAAATTATTTACATTGTTGTAGACATTATTTTTAATTCATACATTAAAATTTAAATATTATCAATATTTAAAATTATTAATTATTAATTATTTATGTTATTAAATTAATGTATTATAATTTTAAAATTATATATACTCTATTTTTAAGTGAATATATAAATGATTAATATATATGTAAATAACACAATATTAAAATAATTTGTTTCATCATATATAACATATAAATATGTCATTCGTCATTAATTAGTAAACTAGTCATTTGTGTCACTTAGAACTATAGTAACATAATAATAATTAAAAAACAATACATATTTGTCATTTTTTTGAAATTGGTACCAAATAAGTCATTAAACCCTAAATCGCCCAAACCCCAAAACCATGCATTGTAAATGTTAAATTATAAACTGCAAACCGTTAACCACAAGCATCAACCCCTAAAATAGTAATTAACCTCTTAACATGACTAAAGTAGCCTAAACCCCAAACCCTAAATCTTAAATCCTAAACTACTAAACCCTAAACCCAAAACACCATAACCCTCATCATAAACCCTAAACTCAATACTCTAATATTCACAAAATATTAAACATTATGTAATGATTAACCCTAAAACCCTAAACTATATACGATAAACTTTTTAACTTATAATAATCACTAAACCTTAATCCCTAAACTCTCAAACCCTAAACCAAAAACAACATACCTACATAGTAAACCCTAAACCCTAAACTATAATCCAAAATAATAAATATTATATAATGATCCCTAATACCCTAAACGTAACCCAAATACGAAAAACTAAATATATAATAACCTACATTATATTAATGCATGGTTAAGACCAAAACTGTGCGTTTTGGTTAAGATATTTTGCGGCGCTTACCAAAAAGCGCCGCTAATAATATGCTTTAGCTGCGATTTATCGTGAACGCCACTAATTCCAGTACACATCAAGATTTAAACGCAGCATTTCGGTTAATATATTCCACGGCGCATCTAAAAACGCGCCGCTAATAGTGTACTTTAGCGGCGTTTTCCAATCAGCGCCACTAATTCTAATATACCTCAAGACCAAACTCTGCGTTTTGGCGTGCATATCTTGCGGCGCTTAACTCCAATCGCCGCTAATACTATTATTTAGCGGCATTTTCTCGTAAGCGCCACTAATTATAGTATACATCAAGACCAAAACGCTGAGTTTTGGTTAAGAAATTTAGCGGCGCTTCTGGAGAAGCGCCGCTAATAGTACGCTTTAGCGGCGTTTTACAGTAAGCGCCACTAATCCTAATATACCTCAAGACCAAACTCTGCGTTTTGGTGTGCATATCTTGTGGCGATTCTAGAAAATCGCCGCTAATGTTATGCTTTAACGGCGTTTTTCCCTAACGCCACTAATTGTATTATACATCGAGACCAAACCGCTGCATTTTGGTTAACATTTTTTGCGGCGCTTCTATAAAGCGCCACTAATTCTAATATACATCAAGATCAAAACTCTGCGTTTTGGTTATCATATTTTGAGGCGTTTTCCGTAAGCGCCGCTAAGACTTGTTTTACTGGCTTTTTTTTGTAAACGCCACTAATTCTAATATACATCGATACCAAAACGATGCGTTTTCGTTAAGATTTTTGCAGCGCTTCCCGCAATGCGCCGCTAATACTTGCTTTAGCGGTTATCATAATCGCCACTAATTATTGTATACATCAAGACAAAAACGATGCGTTTTGGTCTTGAGATTTTGCGGCGCAAAACCAAAAACGCCACTAGTGATGTTCTTTTACGGTGTTTTGATGGAAACGCCGCTAATGCCAGATATTTAGTGGCGTTTTATTTTTTGCGCCGCTAATGCTCGATTTTTAGCGGCGTTTTCCGTCCAAACGCCACAAAATATGCCGCTAAAAGTCTGTTTTGGTGTAGTGTGACCAATCTCTAACTATGTGGGTTCTTTCCTCTTATCCAATAATATGCCTCTAAAATTTTTTTACTCAATAAATGGGAACAACGCAATCCTCCAGAAGCTGTGAGATAATGGCATGCCTCTAAATTATCTACCATCTCCCTTACTTTTCACCATCCAAGTTGAATGTTATCTTAATATTTCATTCAACTTTCAATCTTATCAGTGCCAATTCATTGATAATTAAGATCTAATAATTAAGAATACAAGACTTTTTTGTTTCTGTGGGTGGCCCTTTTTTTTCGGTTTATTTCAATGAAGATAATCAATGTTCATTTATTTCTTTACTATTTATGCTGCAAAGGCTCCATCAAATTTTACGTAGAACTCAATCAAATTAACATACAAGTAACATTATTCATGAAGCAGAAATGCAATAAGTTTATGATAGTCTTAGCTTCTTTTTTTTTTTTGTCCTTTTTGATCATAAAACAGCATTCGGATACAGGGAAGATGTCTTCTACCAGATTTGATTAGCATTCACCATGATAATTTGCAACTACGTTCTAAGTTACGTCGTGGTTATGGTGGTAATAATCATAAAATCGAATCTTATAATACACTTAATGCTAACATCGGTAGGAGTGTTAAATTTTAGATATGTTTTAGCATATAGGTTATCAATAAATTAATTCAATTGGTAATATTTAATTACTTTATAATTTATTTTTAACAAAGAGAAGTAAATTTTTTTCTTATTTTGAAGAAGTTTTATTTTATTTTATTATAATTATTATTATCTTTCTAATTTCAAGTTTAAATTTGTACTAACTTTTCTTTGTTAATTAGTATTTGGTACATTCGGGTGGATTTTTTTCATTCCACAAACAACTTTAAAAGATAATCATGTGTCTTTTTTATATATATTTTTTAAATATTTTATTATACCTTATAAAATATTTGTCAACTCGTGGAGTCTAAAAATTTCAATAAGAGTATACCAAATGTTATTCATTGTGTATTTTATATCTAAATATTGTAATACATGTATAATAAATAAGTTGTTTTTCCATATTATTACACTAATAATGAGGGATAAGTCACAGGGATCAAAGATGAAAAGGAAGACAAATAACCTTGTTTTTTAAAAAAATTCCTCAATTATATTTTCCTTTTTTTTTTATAATTCTAGAAGTTAATTCTAATTTATTATTAAGCAAGAGTAAATACCTATGCAACTTGTTTTAACTAGAGGTGTCCATGGTCCGGGACGGGTTGGGTTTGGGCCGGGCCCACAAAAAATTTTAGCCCACTACCTAGGCCCGGGCTCGGCCCAAAATATGGGCATGATATTTTTCCCAAGCCCGACCCGGGGAAAAATATGGAACCCAAGCCCGGTCCGACCCGGCCTGTCCCGGCCTATTTTTTAATTAAAATTAAAATTATATTTTTATTAAAATTAAAGCTAATTGTTATTAAAATTGTATCAAATTATATTTTTTTATACTAGTCAACATTTTGTAAAATCTAACATTTTGTTAGTAAAATTATTAATTGTTAATTGTATTAATTGTTACTAAAATTATCAAATTGTATCAAATTATTAATTATTAATTGTTACTAACATTTTGTTAGTAAAATTATTAATTATTAATTGTATTAATTGTTAGTAAAATTATCAAATTATATCAAATTATTAATTGTTAATTGTATTAATTGTTGTAACAAAATCTAACATTTTGTAACTTAAAATAAAACTAAAACTAGTATATTTTAAAAATAAAATATATATATTTAATATATTTTCGGGCCGGGCCGGGCCTCGGGCAAAATTTAACTAGAGGTGTCCATGGGCCGGGCCGGGTCAGATTTGGGCCGGGCCCACAAAAAATTTCAGCCCACTTTCTAGCCCGGGCCCGGCCCGAAATATGGGCCTGATACTCTAACAACTCTGTTAGCCAGCAAGTTTAGGCTGAGCTACTTACCAAACCTACTTTATTTTTCCCCCCTTCTTTCATAATGATATTTAAATCTTTCTAGATTCTTAAACTCATGTTTATATTAGTTTCTTGTGTCACAACCCTACTTAAGGTATTACGTATTCTTAATACTTCGTTTTACATAGACTTTAACAAGTTCTATTTGTATTATCCCCTTTTCATATTATTGCTTTCCTTGTCTAAAAAATATCAAATTCAACCTTAATTGAATTGAACCACACCACCAATTAAAGAAGCAACTTGAATTCTAGCCACTAGGATAGGTAGTTGAGCCCAAATGCTTGGCAAGTCTATGGCATGTACTGGAAAAGCCCCCCCTTTTTCTACTAAGCTTAAGCCACCATATTAGACCCTAACTGTTGGTAATCCTTATGTCCAAAGTTATTGCAGACTAGTTCTTGGTGATAATATATATAGACATGCAAAATCAAATTGGGCCAGTGCCAACATTTTCAGCTTTTCATTTTCTTAAAATATTTACATCTCATAAATATTTGAATTAGTACGATGGTATGATATTCCAAACTTACAAAACTTAGGGAAAATTAAGCATGATCGTGGATATATACCCAAATCCGAGTTAGAAAGATTCCAATTTTTTTTACAAGAATTTGGGTTTCTGTGTAAGACAATGAGCATATGTTTTTAGCAATTTTTTACATCAACTTGAATACATAAGCATATTCACTACACCAAATCTGGTTTTTAGCGGCGTTTTTACAAAAAAACGTCGGTAAAAATAGAGAATTAGCGGCGCTTAAAGGAAATCGCCGCTAAAGACTGAGCATTAGTGGCATTTTTAAAAAAATGCCACAAGAAATAAGTATTAGCGGCATTTTCAGGAAAAACGCCGCAAAAAATAAAATATAACGGCGTCGTTTAGTGGCCTTCAGTGGCGTTAGTGGCGTTTTTGGTGTAGCGCCGCTAATTCTCGATTTTTATCGGCGTTTTTCGATAAAACGCCGCTAAAGGTATGGGTTTTAGTGGCGCTTCTGCTAAAGCGCCACTAATGGTCTGTGTTTTTAACGGCGTTTTGTAGGAAGCGCCGGTAATTGTCGGGGTTTTAGTGGCGTTTTTGGTATTGCGCCGCTAATGGTATTGGTTTTAGTGGCATTTTTGTTTTAGCGCCGCTAATGGTTTGTGTTTTTAGCGGTATGGCTTTCAACGGCGTTTTATCAGTAAGCGCCGCTAATGGTAGGGTTTTAGTGGCGTTTTTTATAAGCGCCGCTAAAGGCATTTTACCTTAATTGGGTTATTATTTATAATAATTTTTTAAAATTGAACTTATTTCTAATTGATTATTTAAAATCTTCCAAAAAAATAACACGTACAAATAATTTGAAATAAAACACATGGAAAAATTAAAAGACTATTATTTAAAATAATTTTAAAATTATTTGGGTACATGATTAGTAAGAGTTTTTTAATTTATATTTAAAAAGTTTATTATATAATCGTAAAAGAGATATTCTTAATTTTAAAATGTTGAATTAATTATCACTATAGTTTAGGGTTTTCAGTTTAGAGAATATGAGTTAGGGGTTAAATATGAGTTAGGGATTTGGGGTCGGGTTTACGAATTCAGGGGTTGGGTTAGGGTAGTTTTGGGTTTAGATTATTAATTTTTATTTATATTTTAAATATGTTATTATGTAGTTGTAAAAGATAATAATAAAATTGTTTACAGTTTTTAATTACTTTATGGTATATGAGAAATTTAAGAATTAAGGCCGGTTTAGGAGTTCATATAATTTTAAGGTTTAGGGAGTACTATATATATGGATTTATATATGGATTATAGATTAGGGGTTTTGCTTAATTAAGGGTTGGCCAGGATTTAAGGTTTAGGGGTTAGTGGTTTAGGGGTTAGATATTAGTGGTTAAGACTTAGGGATTTTGTGTTTAGGGTTTTAGGGGTCGGGTTACGGTTTTGGTTTAGAATAATTTTTATTTATATTTTAAATATGTTCTTATGTAATTGTAAAATATGTATAATTTAGGGTTTAATTAATTATGCCTTGAGAGAGATATATATAATAGATAGAGTACTTAAATATTTATATCCCTTCAATGGTTAATTTAGGCGGGTTTAATAAGATTAAGGTTTAACTGAGATTTTGAATTTTATACAATTAATTAATGCTTTTTAATGTTTAGGGAGTACTATATATATATGGATTTAGGGATTATAGATTATGGATTATGCTTAATTAAGGGTTGGTCGGGATTTAAGGTTTAGGGGTTAGATATTAGTTGTTAAGACTTAGGGATTTTTTGTTTAGGGTTTCAAGGGCCGAGTTATGATTTTGGGTTTAGATTAATTTTTTATTTATATTTTAAATATGTTCTTATGTAATTGTAAAAGATGTATAAATTAGGGTTTAAATTATGCCTTGAGAGAGATATATATAATAGATAGAATACTTAAATATTTATATCCCGTCAATGGTTAATTTAGGCGGGTTTAATAAGATTAAGGTTTAACTGAGATTTTGAATTTTATACAATATTTAATTAATGCTTTTTAATGTTTAGGGAGTACTATATATATATATGGATTTAGGGATTATAGATTATGGATTATGCTTAATTAAGGGTTGGTCGGGATTTAAGGTTTAGGGGTTAGGGGTTAGATGTTAATGATTAAGACTAGAGATTTAGGACTTAGGGTTTCAGGGGTCGGGTTACAATTTTGGGTTTAGATTAATTTTTTTATTTATATTTTAAATATGTTCTTATGTAATTGTAAAAGATGTATAAATTAGGGTTTAAATTATGCCTTGAGATATATATATAATAGATAGAGTACTTAAATATTTATATCCCTTCAATGGTTAATTTAGGTGGGTTTAATAAGATTAAGGTTTATATTAGGTTTTGAATTTTATACAATTAATTAATGCTTTTATATTTTTTTAAAAAAATTGAATCTAAATCATTTGATATATTTAATTATTAGCTTAAATAGAGTTAATAAATAAGTTAATTTTATTAATTAATAAATAAAAATAAAATAGAAAAATAAAAATGAAATAATTAAAACCCGTAAAACTATTAATTTTATCTAATTTATTATAAATATTATTCAAAGGAAACTAATAAATAAGTTCAAAAAATGAATATATAACATTTGAGTTTTTAGGAGAGGACCGAATTAACAAATGGAATTAAATTAAAATAAAATAAAAAATAAAAATGCTAAAATTTATAATTTTATGTAAAATTTATAAATTTTAGTTAAAATACTAAAAATTATAATTTTTAGTACTATATTATAAGTATTACTTAACAAAACCATGGAATAGAAAAACGGAGCCGTTTCAGTAGAAAATTTGATGTAATAGTGGCGTTTTCACTAAAAACGCTGCAATAAACGAGTCATTGGCGGCATTTTTGTTTCAAACGCCGAAAAAAATTCTTAATTTTTTTACAAAATGGCGTAGCTTTTTGCGATTTTAATGGCTTTAGCGGCGCTAGATGGAAACGCCACTAAAGGTGGGTGCGCATTAGCGGCGCGTTGATAAAAACACCGCAAATTTTGGCCTTTGGTTTAAACAAAACGACATCGTTTTATCAAGGCATTCGTGGCGCTACGCTGAAAACGCTGCAAAGTTTGAATCTGTTGTAATTAATACGCCGTCGTTTTCAATCCTTCGAAATTGTTTTTTATTTACCTTAAATACAAATAATAAAAAAGTTAATCTAATTAATTAATAAATAAGATTAAAATAGAAAAATAAAAATGAAATTAAAACACTAAAACTGTTAATTTTATCTAATTTATTATAAATATTACTTAAAATGAAACTAATAAATAAGTTAAAAAAATTAATATATAACATTTGAGTTTTTAGGAGAGTACCAAATTAACAAATGGAATTAAATGAAAATAAAAAAATAAAAATGAAATAAAAACACTAAAATTTAAAAATATTAGTTAAAACACTAAAATTTATAATTATTAGTACTATATATTATAAATATTACTTAACAAAACTAAGGAATATCAAAACGGCGCCATTTTAAAAATGAGACATTAGCGGCGTTTCTGTTCCAAACGCCGCAAAAATTGTTAATGTTGTAGCCAAAACGGCGTAGCTGCAAGCTGCGATTTTAATGGCTTTAGGGGCAATAGGCGGAAAACACCACTTAATGTGCGCATTAGCGGCGCCTTTATGAAAACGCCGCAATTTTTGGCCTCTGATTTATACAAAACGACACCGTTTTTTCAGGCCATTCCTGGCGCTATTCTAAATCGCCGCAAATCTTCAATCTCTTGTAATTAAGACGCCGTCGTTTTTGTAACTTGCAAATTTATTTCTGCTTCCAAATTTCCTCATACGCGAAAACCTTGATTCAATCCCATTCCCCTCCCTATTTTCCCCAAAATTCCCCCAAATCAAGAACCCTAGCCTGCTGCCGTCGACGACCCGAACCTTTCCCAAATCTGTTGCATTGTCGTCGACCGTCTCTTCTGCCGGCGCTCGTCTACCATCGCACTCGTGGACCGTCGCACTCCTCTACCATCGAAAAAATCTGTAAGATTCTTCTATTTTGCTAAAAAATCATCCGGTTGTATTGAGCAATGTTTTTATAGCCGTTTATTTCTCAACAGTCTTTTCTTGAGCAATGTATTGAATTAATATAGTTAGATCGACTAATTGGGTAAAAAGAAAAAGAGCCATGTTGAATGAGTTAACTAATTGGGTAAAAAGAAAAAGAGCCATGTTGAATGAGTTAATCTTCGCAAAACCAAATAGAAATAAGAAGAATTTGTTTCAGTCGTCTTATTCCCTTCAACATGTTTCTGGAAATAATTGTTTTGTGCCATCGAGATGATCTTAGAATCATGTCCCTCTAACAGCATCGTGAATTCGAAGAGTTAGAGCTACCTTGAAGCTTAAAATGTAATTCAGAATTTGAATTGTTGTAGGAGTAGCAGTGGTGTGGGAGGGGACTGTTGACGGATTCGTAACCATGACTAAAAAGTTTGATATGGAAAAGAAAAGTAGGAAAACAATCATTATTGGAAAAACAAAAGGAAGCAACAATTATTTAAATACCAAAAAAAATTCCAATAATTGCTGTCAATGAATCTGCATTCAAAGACACTTAAAAATGAAACATACAAAGAAATGAACTCTGAAAACTGAAACCATATTTCTTGGGTTAGTGGAGGTGTTCCTTCAATCATGTTTGAGATGGGACCAACCATTCAACCATATTGTCTTCAATAATGAACAGAGCAATGCAAAGATAAGTTATCTGGTCAGGTGCTGTGCTAAATTTTGAAACTGTTATGAAATAATGTTATGTTCTTACAAATATGTTGAAATACATGAATATTTCGGATTGATGTAATACTGATTTGAAGGAGGTTCTTAAAGTTATACTCATTTGAAATGTACAAATCCAATAAAGGCTATATTACTGAAGAGTCGAAATTATCCAATTAGTGGGTAAGTGTAGATCATTTGTATTTGGTTTGTCGTACGCATGAAAATTAGATTATGAAACCACTTACATAGATTTTCAATATACATATGAAATAGAAACGGAGATGAAATAATTTGTTTTTGATTAGCAGTTATGTTCTGAATTATGCTTTGGTTCTGAAATCTGGATCTGGTTTTTCTGTTTTCCTATGATTCTTTTATGTACTATTGGATAAAAAAGCTGGGTCTTTGTCTGTGTTGCTTTCTTTGCTTGCTGGGTTGGAGCTAGTTTCATTGCTGCAGAACTTGGATATTCTTTGGCGTGGAGGTAAATTTTGTAAAGGTAAAGTTTATGTTGCAAATAAAAGGTTTTTTAGTTAATCATCTTTAGTTAATCATCTTGCTGTTCGAGGTAATTATATACCCGTTGCATTTTGGCGCTTTTGACATGTATTATGCAAATCCCGAAATGGTTTTAAGCAAGTGGACTTTGTTTATTTAGTTATGCACATAATACTTTTCTATTTTATTTGTTGTAGAAGTTGGTATCTCACAGTTTCTGAATGAATTTATGCAAGTAGTATCGAATGCAAATTGTTTTAACCGCCATTTGATCAAAGTATCAAATGCCAATTGTTAACAGCCATTTGATCAATTGTTCTGTTTTTTTGTAATATTTCTTTATAACATATTGGAAGATATGTTCTGTTTTACCTTAATATTTTTGAAACATAATATCTTATTCCTCACAAAATCCTATTTTTGATGATTATAATGTTTTTTTCAAAACTTAAATGGTTGCTATATAACATTTTACTCTGAAATTATGGCAAAACTTTTAAAAAATCACGAAATGTTTCATGAAAAAAAAAACCCAATTAATTGGGGACATAAATATTACAACTTATCTATTAAAATATATCTTGTACATATATATAACATGTATATATATGTATATATAACCTATACTTAAATTTTATTGATAATAAATTTTATAATTTTGCCAATAATTGTAAATGTTATTTTCAAAATACATAACATATATAATATATTAAAACCTCTATTTTTAATATATGCAAAATGGATATTTTTTAGAAATATCAATTATATTTTTTAATATAAGATATTTTTAATATATGCAATCTATATTTTTAATATACGGTATGGATATGTAACATATATTTTTAATATATGCAATCTATATTTTTAATATATGGTATGGATATGTAACATATATTTCAAATTTTATTGGTAATAAATTTGCATTGTTGTATATTACAAATTATAAATAAGATACATAAAACTGATATACTTACATAACTGAAATTTATATATTTTTTCAAAACTTATCAATCATATCATAAGTTATATAACTCAAATTTATCAATCATATCATAACTTATATATAGAACTTACATAATAACTTACATAACTTATATAGAACTTATATAACAACTTGCATAACTTACATAATAACATAATAACGTAATACTATATAGCCTACATAAATTGCATAACTCACATAATACACAACTTACATAACTAAAATAACTTACATAATACATAACTTACATTAATATTATACATAACTTACATAACTTAATTAATTAATACTAAACATAACTTGTCAGACTTACATAACTTACATAATACACAACTTACACAACTTACATAACTTACATAATACACAACTTATATAACTTAAAAAACTTATATAATACATAACTTACATTAATATTATACATAAGTTACATAATTAATATTATATATTAACTTGTCGGACTTACATAACTTACATAATACTTAACTTACATTACTTACATAACTTACATAACTCATATATACTTATAACTGAACAACTTACCGTTGTACTTTATGGTGAAAATCAGACTTCAAGAATTTAGAAATGGACCGTTCGTGGATGAACTTGTCAAGGGTAAGCAACGGTTATCGGAATGGAGTACAGACGTTTCTAAATTTTGCATTTCAATATGCAAGCCAAGAGAACATGATTCTTTGCCTCTGTAAGAATTGTGTCAACATAAACTGGCATTATCGTGAGGTTGTATACGAGCATCTAATTGTTGATGGGTTTGTTCGGGGTTATAAACAATGGTTATTTCATGGAGAATGCCCGCCTAGTACTTCCTCTTCAAGGATGGATGTAACTTATCCTGATACTGCTTACCATCAGTCTGATAGAGGGGATGACATGGAAGGTATGTTGTGGGATGCATTTAATATGCACAATTATGGTGTCCAGTCGTTCCCAGCGGACTTTGTGGCATCTGATGATTGTAATATTGGTGGAAATGTTTTTACTGAACCGGAAAGTAGTGTACGTCATGAAGAGCCGAATGGAGAAGCGGCGAAGTTCTACGAGCTACTTAATGACATGAACGAAGAACTGTATGAAGGATCAAAATTCTCAAAATTGTCTTTCTGTATTCGTTTTTTTCAGTTAAAATGTTTGGGATGGTGGACCGGGAACTCTTTGACAATGCTGTTGGAGTTTTTGAGAGAGATGTTTCCGTTTGCAAAAATCTCTCAATCATGCAAATATATGAAGAAAATGATAAAAGATTTAGGTCTTGGGTACACCAAAATCCATAGTTGCCCGAATGACTGCATGTTGTATTGGGGTGATCGGAGAAACCAACAGTGCTGTCATGTGTGTGGCCAGTCACGTTGGATAAATAGAAACACAAAAGATGAGAACGACGATGAAAATGATGCACAACCAAGAAAGAAGCCGGTCAAGATTTTGCGGTATTTTTCGCTGATACCAAAGCTTCAAAGGCTTTTCATGTCGTTGAAGACAGCGGAGTCTATGACGTGGCACCATGATGGACGAACGGACGATGGATTATTAAGGCATCCGACAGATTCTTTAGCTTGGAAATCATTTGACAATAAATTTCCAAGCTTTGCAAGCGATCCTAGGAGTGTGAGGCTTGGCCTAGCATCTGATGGATTTAATCCTTACAAGATAATGAGTATTGCGTACAGTACTTGGCCAGTAGTGCTTGTTCCTTACAATTTGCCTCCGTGAATTTGCATGAAGCAATCTTCCCTTATCTTATCTATGATTATCCCTGGAGAGAAAGGGCTTGGGAATGATATCGACATTTATTTATAGTCACTTATTGAAGAGTTAAAACAATTATGGGCTGGTGTCGAGACATACGATGTGCTGAGAAAGGAGAACTTTAATTTACATGCAGCTTTAATGTGGACCATTAATTACTTTCCCGCTTATGCCAATTTATCCGGTTGGAGTACCAAGGGTCGTTATGCGTGTTTTTGTTGTGTTGCACAAACATGTTCGCAATGGTTATACAATGGGAAGAAGTTCTCTTACATGGGGCACCGTCGGTGGTTATCGGAAAATCATAGATTTAGATTTCAGGGTTCAACATTTGACGGTACTGAAGAGTTTAAAGAAGCTCCTTCGCAGACAAGTGGATCTGAAATCTTGTTAATGTTGGAAGATATGAATTTCAGTTATGGGAAGATGAACCAACCGGCAAACACGCAAAGAAATAGAAGATCAAATGATGAAGCTGATGATGACTCTGATGAAGAGGATGATCCTAATGAGGCAGACTTGTGGAAAAAAAGAAGTATTTTTTTTGAGTTGCCTTATTGGGAGCACCACCTTTTACGACACAATCTTGATGTTATGCATATTGAGACAAATGTCTGCGAGAACATTGTCGGTACAATTTTGAATGTAGACGGAAAATCAAAAGACAATCTTCAGAGTAGACTTGATTAGTTTAGATGGGAATTCGACCTGATCTTCATCTGTTTTGCATGGTGTTGAAGGATATAAAGGTTCCAGATGCGTATGCATCAAATATATCTTGATGTGTTATTGTTAAAGATCGAAGACTATATTCGCTAAAATCACATGACTATCACATCTTGATGCAAGATTTACTACCAGTTGCTCTACAATGTTGTATGTCGAAGAAGGTGATGTCTTGTATAATTGAACTATCCAATATAATGAAAGCCATTTGTGGCAAAGTTTTGGATGTTCAAGAACTTTAGAAGATACAGGATCGAGCCGCTTTGACTTTATGCAACATGGAGAAAATCTTCCTACTTTCCTTCTTCACAATTATGGTTCACTTGATAATCCATCTCCCACATGAAGCAATTCTTGGTGGACCCGTTTTCTATCGATGGATGTATCCAATAGAAAGGTGTTAATTACAATTTTTAAAATTTTCCTTCGATCACCTATATGCCTTTAGTTACAACTTTTGATAATGTTGTATATCGTGTTTAGGTTCCTTTCCAAATTAAAGTCTTACTGTCGCAACAAGTGTTATCCAGAAGGATCGATTGCTGAAGGCTACTTGGCAGAGGAATGTATGACCTTCTGTTCAAGATATTTGAAAGATGTTGAAACAAGGTTGAGCAGACCCAATAGAATTGCTGGACTCACTGATCATAACTTCGCTGATACTTATTTGTTCCAAAGTTTTGGAGAACCAATCGGCAAAGTGGAAATTACAGAATTAGATGATTTATCATGGGTACAAGCACATCGATATGTTATGTTTCACCACGAATCAATGGAACCTTTACACAAGTAAGTTCTAAAAATTTGATAAATATTCATCAATTAAAATTTTTTTATATTCTAGCAAACTGAACATATTTTTAACATAGTGAGTACAAACAAATATTGAGATTTCGTTCACGCTCCCGAAGAACTCAACATCGAGATATCAATAAGATGTTCACAGAAACTTTTCATGAATGGTTAAGCCAAACGGTATGCAATTGGACCTTTCATTGTGAAATAATAATGTTCTCTCATAACATTTTTAATTACTCAATTTACTTTCCATTAAATAGGTTTGGAGTGGGAAGAACGTCACCGACAAAGTGAAATGACTTTCCTAAGGTTCAAATCGGATGGTTAAAAGATATAGTGCGTTCCTCATCAACGGATTCAGATTTCATACAAAATATCGTGAGAGATTGAGGAAAACGCAAAATTGTGGAATAGTTGTTAATTCCTCAATTACAAGTTATGCTAGTGCTAGGGACAATAATCCTGTCGAGGGAAATGTGAAATATTTCGGACTTCTTACTGACATAATTGAGTTGGATTACTACGGCAAATGGAAAGTTGTCTTATTTCGAGGTGATTGGGCCGATGTTAATACTGCTCGTGGAATTAAGCAAGATCAATTTGGTTTCAAAATGGTGAACTTCGCTCGATTAATTCACACGGGACAACAATTGATTGATGAGCCGTATGTATTTTCTTCTCAAGTCAAACAAGTTTTTTACTCAAAAGATCCAACTGATAAGGGTTGGTACGTTGTACTCCGTAACATCCCTAGAGACTTGTTTGACATGGGCAGCAGAAGTAGAGATGGCATTGATGACAGAACACAAACTTTGCCATTTCCAGAACAAAACTTAAACGAAAACATCCCTAGTACTAGTACACAATTTCAATGGGTCCGCCAAGATACGGATGAAGATGTTTACGAATTATAATGTAGTAAGCTTTTACAATTATTTAATTATATGTAATATCATAATATAAATATTGGTCTTATTATATATTTCGACTATTTTGTATGTGCTATTATTGTTGTAATTGTATACTAAGTTTTCAACTATTTTATTTGTATTGCAGATAAAATGTCTAGAAGGAAAGTGCGAGAGCTAAGCATTGTTCAAGGTACTCCAAACTCGGCGAGAACAAACAGCACTGAACAGCAGACTGCTGTTGGATCTTCGAATGTCCCGACTACACCTGAGGAACCAGTAGAAGTTCAAAGTAATTTAACATTTAATTTACATGCGCGCTGACTTTTTGTTTATTTATTTTTAAAATTCTTATATTACAATATAATATTTTTCAGCTGAAGGTGGTGGGACGCGAAGAGTTCGAGGACGTACGCTACTGAGGGATTTATACGAGCTAGATCCAGTCGAGCGTGTCCAAGTATGCAGTAATAGCTTTGGTCAGCCTGTTGGATCAGAAGTTCGCCTTATAACAAGGTACTTGGGCATTCTAGCACGGAATGCAAATATGTTGCCAATTAACTACGAGTCATGGCATAAAATGCCCGAGAGTAACAAGAACCAAGCTTTCGATCACATTAAGGTAACAAAACGTTAGTGTCATTTATAGTACTTGGGTTTAAGTTTCATTTATATTTACTTTCTTAACTTGTATTTTTTGTAGGCGAGATTTGCTCTAGAGGTCTCTGATGCTTATGTAAAGAAGGCATTGGGAAAAAGATAGAGAGACCATAAGAGCACTTTAAAGAGAGACTACTTTAAGATCAAAACAACACTCGACGAGAGATTACAAAATGTCCCGCCGGGAATGCTGAAGTACCAGTGGGAAGAGGTCGTTAGATTTTGGACTTCGAAGAAAGGAGAGGTATGTGTTACTACAAAAATCTTGTAATTATTTTTGTTTATAGTATTTACTAATTAACGTACTAATAATTTCATAATGTAGGATCGTGAACGAGTTGGAAAAAGTGGTAGGCAGAAACAAAAATTCACTCACACAGCTGGCTCGAGAAGTTTTGCTTGTGTATTTTAGGCCGAGGTATTTTGAATTTTTTAATACTGACAGATATTTATTACTTTCTATCAGATAATATTTTTACTACTGTATTGTAGGAACTGTCGTCCGGTCAAAAAGTTGGACGCTTTCAACTTTTTGACATGACACATAGAAAGAAAGATGGAAACCCTATGACTCCTGAAACTACAGAAATTATGGTTCGTTTGCTTAATACAATTTGACTTGTTTTTAATTATTTTTAGTGTTTATTTTCTAATGGTTTATTTCATCTCTTGTAATGAAAATATTGTTAAGTTATGTTGCATTTATTTTTTAATATAGATTGCGTTCCTAACTATGTGATTTATTTATTAGGAAAAATTAAAGGATAAAAAGGCGGAGTGCGATGCGATGCCTTCCAGTGATAGTTCTGTTAATGTTGACGACATTGATAACATGATTATCACTGAAGTTTTGGGTCCTGAAAGGTATGGTCGGGTTTGGTTTCAAGGATCTTTTATTAGCCCATCTCAATATTTTGGATCCAGCTCGCAACAATACATGCCTTCGGGGAGTCAGGCTCAAGCTGAAGTCCAGAGGTTAAGAGACCAGATGGCTCAGATGCAAGCGACAACAGTTGAGCAAATTACACAACTTAAAGCGGAGGCAGCATCGAGAGAAGCTGAGGTTCAAAAAAGATATGAAGAACTACAGCTACAACTTAAAGCAGATGCGGCTGCGAGAGAAGCTAAGGTTCAACGGAAGTATGAAGAACTCCAGCTGCAGCTTAAAGCAGAGGCGGCAGCGAGAGAAGTAGAGGCTGCAGCAAGGGAAGCAGACCAGCATAGAAAGTACGATGAACTCCAACAGCAGCTTCAGACTATGATGAATATGTTTCAGCAGTCGCAACGGCCGCCGTATTAGACTATCGTGTAAATATTTTTATCATTTTGACTTTTAATTATCATTTTAACTTTTAACATTTTTGTAAGAACAATACGATTTTTATTTTATTTATTGATATTTATTATATATTATTCGTTTAATTTTAAATATTGATTTATTACTTTCGGTTGGTTTAGATTTGGTTTCTTCTGATTTGTTTTTAGAGGAGGGCTCGAAATATAGAAAATTTTCTTTTAAAAATATGTCAAAATTAGCGGCGTTTTTTTAAAAAAGCGCCGCTAAAGGTCAAGGTCTTTAGCGGCATTTGTAAGAAAAGTGCCGCTAAAAGTCATGGTCTTTAGCGACGTTTGGGGGAAAAAGCGCCACTAAAGAGCGCCGCTAAAAGGTCGTGGTCTTTAGCGGCGTTTGTGGTAGAAGCGCCGCTAAAGGCTATGGTCTTTAGAGGCGTTTGATATAAAAGTGCCGCCAAAAGTCATGGTCTTTAGCGGCGTTTGATATAAAAGTGCCGCTAAAAGTCATGGTCTTTAGCGGCGTTTGATATAAAAGCGCCACTAAAAGTCATGGTCTTTAGCGGCATTTGTAGGAAAAGTGCCGCTAAAGACAATGACCTTTAGCGGTGTTTGTTAGAGAAGCGCCGCTAAAGGTCATGACCTTTAGCGATGTTTTTTTCTTAAAACGCCGCTAAAGTTAGCGACACTGTCATTAGCGGCGTTTTTAGCTGCGCTTCTCAAAGCGCCGTAAATACTTTTACCGGCACTTCTAAGCGCCGCTAAAGGCCTAAAAAAGAGCCGCTAAAAGCCTGTTTTAGTGTAGTGATTGATTGAGAATTGTTAAAAATTTTAAAAAACAACTAGCCTACAAATATGTTAAATTAACTTTGCTTAATGTTCATTCTAATGACAATTAGAACGAAAACAGGTAATGTAAAAAAATAAGAGTAAAAAAGAATCGACACAACTGATCTTTGTTAACATAGTTCAAACACAATGATTTTACGTCTACAGAGCCTCATCTAGTGAATGATTTTATTCAACCATTATATGGATTACCTATTGGCTTAAGTCCAATATACCTTTCACAAAGACATAATTGTAGTCTTAATATTGACCCCCATTGTCATAAATTACTCACCCAAATGCTTCACAATACAATCAATAAACTCTTCAAAGAATACCTAAAAAAATGTCACAAAATAACCACAAGAAAGCACAACAAAATCGTTGGCAAATACACTTCAAAAGCTGCTCTCCAAGTGACGCCACAAGTAGCCTATTTATAGGTTGATACAAGAGTTCATCCAATAGAGTTTTGATAAGCTTTAAACTCCTATTTAAAAGTTGAAATTATCCCATTAATTACCCCGAATATTTATCAAATAAAAATATTCATAAATTCGTCTTCTAATAGCTCCAAAACTCTCTCAAGAGACAATAAGACTTTCATACTTATCCAATCACCTTAAGCAATTCGGTTGGGAGTATTTACAATCGTAATCAAACCATGTTTCATGTTTTGTCAAACATGCTAAATTCAAGTGGATTGAACTCAGCCTAAACAAAACCTATCCAAGGCCCATGTGAATGGCCTAAGTAGGGAAACAATTTTGTTATAATAAGACATGGAAGGAACAACAACAGCTTTCCCAACAATCTCCCCATTAGCATTTTTGAAAAAACTTTGCAGCAAATAGTTAGCCAACCATCCAAACAAGCACATAGCTAGGAAATTAGAATATGTCTCCCTTTAACAGTTAAAACCATGCTTGATCAAACACTCCTCCTATCAATACGACTGTTCATCACATAACCAATTAAACGTGCACAAAGGTCATAAATAAACAATAACATATAAACATCATTGTTTTAAAAAACCAACAATCATCTCTCCCTTTGACAAAGTGAAATGTAGCATTCATAAGAAATTAATGATAAACGAAATCAAAATAGACAAAATTATCAAATCATCATCATTACTTTCCCTTACTTTGTCCATCTCCTATCGACTTCCATCATGTTGTTTAAAGGGGATGTGATCGAATGCTACTTTATCAACAAGATGGGTTGTAATTTGTGGAACAACAAACACTTTTCCACGAAATCTAGAAGTTTGTTTAATACTTGATATATCTTCAATAAGATCTCCATCTGTTGCAACTTCATGCTTCACATGAGCATCAATCAAATCTTGATCTTCCTTACTTAAATGTGCTCAATTTTTCCTCACCCGAGTTTGTCTATGTTGTGGTCTCCTTGTTCCATTCATTGTTTTAGCAATCGAGTTAAACTCCTGGTAATCTGGCATCATCTTAAAACAGTGGGGTTTGATATGCCCTTCTTTCCCACAATAATGGCATACGAAGTTTTTTCTTTCTTTGTTACCTTTGCTTTGCTATCTAAGTATTGTTCTATTAATTGTTGCAACGTGCTTTGCATTTCCTTCGATCATTCACTAACTTGTGACAATAAAAGCTAATATGTCTACTCTTTCTGTAATGATAACAAACAAGCTTTTGATTTTTCCTTTTATCTGTCTTGAGAGAAGAAAAATACATTTCAATAGAAATTGTAGGAGTTATAGGTTTCTTACCAAGTCCAATACGACCAAGTTTGGATCTCTTAACAATTAAGATATTTTCACTTTGCTTTTCATAAATTTTGATAATAGCTTTGGCATCACTTAACTCTTGCTCATTTTCTTTCAAAGTTACATCTATTTTGGTAATCAACTCATCATTTACTTTGATAGTTTCATCAAGCACTGGGTTAGCCTTATTAATATTAGCGATAACATCATCTTTTTTTTACCACAATTTTAAGCTTTTTTTTCTCCTTTGAGAATGATAACTTCTTCCATCAAGGACTTGTTTAATTGACACAACGTTTCCATTTTTTTAACATCTGGTGATGGTCACTAAACTAACTAAAAATACGACAAAGACAAGCGCACCTATCGAACAATAGTATAGCTATGGTGAGTAGAGAATATAGTATCCACGAGGACTAAAAGTACTAGAATTACCGTCTTCTTCTTATTTAGCCGACAAATTAGAGTGATTGTGCTTTAATACTAAACTAATTTAACTAAGAACGCGATAGAGAATGAATCAAAGAAATAATCGAATATTAACCAATGAGATAGACAATACCTAGAAAAGAATCCACCTAGACTTCACCTATTATTATGAATCTGAATTAAATGATTTATTCACTTGTGTCATGATCCGTAGAAATCCCTAAATTATCTTAATATCTTTTTCGAGAGTAAGAACAACTGACTCTAGGTTGATTAATTGAAACCTCTTTCTAATTAAAACCCCTATCGTCTCATTAACTCGATCTATAAATTCCTCTATTATATTTGAATTTAATCCGGTAGATTTATGTCGTCTTATTTTTAGGATTGTATTCAACTCCACTCAATTATGCTAGATCTACTCTTAAACAATGACTTTTGCTCCACTGAAATAAGCACATTAAACATGAATTAATATCCCAAAAATATTAAAACAAGAAATAAACTTACATAATTGAGAACAAGAATAAAGTATTTATTGTGTAAAACAGAAATTAAATAATAGGATTCATCATAGGTTTCATCTCCCCTAAGTATCTAGTGGATTAGTTCATAATCCTGAATGAAAACAACCCAAAGTCAGAAAAACCACAAGACATAAAGAAACTCAATAAAACTTTGGGAGAAGTTAAAAGGAGATTTTTAATCTTGATGGAGATCTGCTTCCGAGTTGATTCTGATGGTGTTCTTCGAGTGTTCTCTTCGATCCTCTCTGATTGCTCCCTTATGTCTTCTTCTAATAGGTATTTATAGACTTTAGAATTCTCAGAAAGCCTAAAAATTAGGTTTTTCCTCCTATTTGGGAAGTAGGATGCGAAATCGACATGGGCTGGCACATAGGTGTGTGTTCAGCCCGTGTGGCTCACACGGGTGAGTGTCCAGCCCGTGTGGCTCACACGGGCATGTGCCTAGCCCGTGTGGAAATGCTCAGGTCGTGTAGCTCCTGAAAACATCTCTATTTGTCCGATTTTGGTTTGTTTTTCACTCCTTTCGCTCTCAAATGCTCTCCTAAGTATAGAAACATGAATTTAAAGGATTAGGAGCATCAAATTCACTAATTTTAATAATTAATTATCCAAAAATGCATTAAAAATGAGATTAAAATATGTTACTTTTATAGCTTATCAAATATCCCCACACTTAAGCATTTGCTTGTCCTCAAGCAAAATCCTCAACTCACATTGAAATTAATATTTCTCAACTCGTAATTCCCACCAATAATGTCTCAGAATAATTCACAAATAATCATGCATTGACAATTCAACTAAAAGAGCACTAAAGTCTCAAACAGTCCAAGCTAACATTTTTAAACATGGAAACATAGGTGTCACCCCTTTAATTCAAAATCGACAAGAATCGACATCCTCACTAAAGATTCACTCAAATCACTCAAAGTGTTTGAAGTTCACGAATAAGCACTCAATAGTCAAACAAGAAAGGTTATTACCATAAGCTTGCATGAAAATCAAATCTCCACCACTATAAAATAAGATAATACACTGATCAAAAGGTCTTTAAGAGGTTGTAATGGGGCTTAGGTTAAGGGTGTGGAGAAAGGCTAAAAATTTTGGTTATAATCGAGATCGAATTGATACATTACCAAGCTAGAAAAAATAAACAAATGCTGAATTAAAAACAAGTATGAATCAAGAATTATTTAAGAATAAAAACTAGCTTCTTCTTAAAATATGAATTTAACTGTTCAAGCTCAATCAACATAGAACTAAATAATAATCAATTTTTTTATTTTTTTTTATTTTTTTTTCTAGAACAATTAGAAATAGTTCAGCAAATCAAACAGAAGAGCATAGTTAAGCAACTAACCAAATCAAATCTTGACAAAAAAGGAGTCAATAAAATGGGAAAAAGTTTCAATGAACAAAAAATGAGTTATGGGTTAACATAAATGGGTAAATCAAGAAACCGTGTGTTAGGCTCAATGGGGTTCACTAAGGGTTAATTACAAAGGTAGGCTTTTTATAGGATAAATGGGTTAAAACCTAGGTGCCTTTATCATCTCAGTATATCAAATCAAGTGTGTGGTCTGGACATGTATAATCGAAGCAAGTTCTAGAATAACAAATCAGGTTGACTCACTCATAACCAATAATAAAATGAGCAAGAAAAGTGTATGTTCTAAAGGCTCAAAATCTCACAAAAAATCATGCTTTTTTATGTCAATCTTCGCAAATCTCAAACTTTAAGATAATACTTCAATTTAAGAAAACAACCTAAAATTTTTTAATTTCTGAAAAATAACTTATCATGCTTAATTCTCTCATACCTTCAAGTTTAAATCAACCAATACACAAATATCTACAAATTAATCTAAAACACATCAACAAAAATTCCAAATCAACAAAAATTCATTCTAATGGAACTATGAGAAAATTACTTAAATAAAAGACATAATTCAAGTATTTTCTAATAATGATATAAATAACCTTCCCACACTTAAGATGTATATTGTCCTCAATGTACAAACAGATATAATCACAGTATAAGCAGAATATCATAAGAGAGGGAGAAAACTGAAACTGCCCTGAATATTGGATGAAATTGCCAGAATGGTGAAAAGTGAAATTGTAGGTAGTGCATGATTCCGAGTAAACTAATAAGAAAATAAACACAAATAGTGAAGAAGATTAAGAGGGTACAACTCAATTAGAAACAACCATAAAAATAAAAATAAAAACATAGTTCAAAAGATAATAAATGAAATAAGTCTAAGAAAATAAAAATAAAGAAACTAATAACAAAAATAAAAACAAAAAGAAAATGAAAATGAAAATGAAAACGAAAAAGAAAAAATAAACTCAATGATACCAATAAAATTAAAGGTAATAGTAAGAATAATAGTAAAAAAATACTAAAAATAATATAATTAAAATAAAATTAAAATCTAAGCACAAATAAAAATAAAAATAAATAAGAAAATAGATCAAATAATATATATAAAAATATAAAAATAATAATAAAATAAATAAAGAAAAATAAAATAACATAAAATAAAATAAAGAAAAGGGTAAAAGGGTAAGACTGACGGAGGACGGTGGTTGGAGTTACGATGGGGGGTTGCACGTGGGAAGGGGTGGGGTTGGTCAACTATGGGGAGATGGGAGAGGAGGTAGGTGTTGGGGGGAAGGGGGTGGCTTGTTCGGGGAAGAAGAAAAAGACAAATTGAAGAAGAAATTTTAGGGTTTGGGCCACACAGCCATGTAAGGTGTTTTCAGCCGTGTGCAATTAAAAATTAAGCCAGTTTTCACACGGCCTCGAACACGCTCGTGTGGCTTGCCCGTGTAACTCTCTGACTTGATTTAAAATTGAAAAAAAAATTAACTCCATGGCCTAAGACATGTCCATGTGTCCAGGCCGTGTGTGTCATCTTAGGCCGTATAACCTTAAAATTTTTGAAAAATTAAGTTCCAGGACTCACATGGCCAAGGACACGCCTGTCTTTCCAAGCTGTATGGGTCACACGGGCATGTTACTAGGCCGTGTAACTCACTGTCAATTGCTCATTTATGTACACGGCCTGGGACATGCCCAGGTGTCCAGGTCGTGTGTTCCACATGCCCGTGTGTCCAAGCCATGTGGGTTAAAAAACACTTTTTTTTAAGATATTAAATTAGCAAGCAATGAGATTAAAAGAATGAGCAAAAGTTAAACACTCGGGTTTCCTCTTGAGAAGCACTTATTTAAAGTTTAAACTCGACTTACCTTATGCATGCGTGGTCATGGTGGTTCGCGGAGCCGAGCTTCTGTTTCTCGCTATCAAAATTTCTACCAAGATAAGGTTTAATTCGAGTATTGTTTACCTTAAATGTACCAAATTCAGATTGAGTAACCTCGACTGTACCGTATGGAAAGACGTTCATTATCGTAAATAAGTTTGATCCATTTGCATTAAGCTCCGACAAGGCAATTCGTGGATCCGTTTTGTCTAATAGTACCTTGTTCCCAGCCTTAAATTGGTTCATTCTATTCATGTTCTGATCACGGCGTCGTTTCGGCTCTTCATCAAGCTTTTTTAGTTTCTCTTTGACATGTGTCCACCATTCATCTAGTTCATTGATTTGTAACATTTGTTTATCGTAAATCATTATGTTTCTGTCGTATTGACTGGAACATGGCTCCATTAGGTTTTTTGAGGAGTTTCTTGCAAAGAAGGTTAAGCCACATGGTCACTAACATTAACAGAAGATTTAAAATCATCTCGATCACTAGATGTTCTAACTGAATCACGAGCTTGAAGAGTAATTGACTCATTACCTACACGAAGTACTAACTCACCCATACCAACATTAATTATAGTTCTAGTAGTTGCTAACAAGGGTTGCCTTAAAACTAAAGGTACCTCACTACCCTCATCCATGTCTAATACAACAAAGTCAACGAGAAATATAAATTTATCTATTTTAAAAAGAACATCTTTGATAACACCCTTAGGATATCTAATGGTTCTATCTGCTAATTGAATACTCATCTTAGTGTGTTTGGGTTTCCTAAGACTTAACTGTTTAAACATTTTGTAGGGCATGACATTAATATTAACCCCTAAATCAGCCAAAGCATTATCAATATTCAAACTACTAATTAAGCAAGGAACGGTGAAACTCCCTAGATCTTTCCATTTGTTGGGTAGTTTATTTTGCAATATGGCCTAGCAAATTGCATTTAGCTCTACAGTTGACGAATCATCTAACTTCCTTTTATTTGCCAAAAGCTTCTTTAAAAATTTGACATAATTGGGCATCTGTGAAAAAGCTTCAACAAACGGTAAGTTAATATGTAATTTCTTTAAGAGTTTGAGAAATTTACCAAATTGGTCATTCGTGTGGTCTCTCTTCGTCACATTAGGATATGGTACTCGAGGTTTATATTCCTTAACAACTAGCTTTTGCTCTTTCTAGCTTACCTCAACCTTATCATTATTTACCATAATTTTTTACCTTGGTTCTGGTTCAGATTCAACTAACCCTTCTTCATCTTACACAGTAATTGAATGAAGCTACTCCATTGGGTTAGTTTTGGTATTGCTAGGCAAGCTACCTTGTGGTCGTTCTGAGATTAATTTAGCAAGTTGACCGATTTGGTTCTCAAGCCTTTGAATCAATGCTTGTTGATTTTTAAGTGTTGCTTCAGTGTTTTCAAAATGTGTTTCTGACACCAACATAAACTTCGTCAACATCTCCTCAAGGTTCGACTTCTTTTCTTACTGGTAAGGTTATTGTTGGAAGCCTGGAGGGGGTTGTGCTATTTGATTTTCTTGATCACCCTAAGAGAAATTAGGATATTTCCTCCAACCTGCACTATAAGAGTTATTTTGAGGCCTAGAATTTTGATTTGTTCATTCTCTATGCTAGGAGCGAAGGGTAAGCATTCTGGATTGTTCATTCCACCTCCATTTGTATCGCATTGCATCACTGGATGTACCTACATAAAAACATATAAACCATCAATTTTCTTATTTAGAAGTTCTACCTGATTTGATAACATGGTGATTGTATCTAAGTTAAAAACACCGGTTGCTTTCATCGACTTCGTCCTCGTGACTTGCCATTGATAATTATTCAGTGCCACCTCTTTTATAAACTCATAAGTCGCTTCGGGTGTTTTATTGTTAAGTGTTCCACCAGCTGCTACATCAATCAACTATCTATTTGAAGGATTCAAATCATTGTAGAAGGTTTGAAACTGTAGCCATAAAAGTAACCCATGGTAAAGGCACATTCTCAATAAATCCTTGTACCTTTCACATGCATCATAAGAGTCTCTAAATTAATCTGAACAAAGGAAGAGATATCATTTCTCAACTTTGTTGTCTTAGCTAGTGGAAAGTACTTCAGAAGGAACTTTTCGGTCATTTAAGTCCATGTAGTAATGGAACCTCTTGGTAAAGAATTTAACCACTGTTTAGCTTTGTTCCTCAACGAGAAAAGGAATAACCGTAAATGAATGGCGTCGTTAGTGATGCCATTAATCTTGAAAGTACCACAGATTTCTAGAAAATTAGCCAAATAAGTATTTGGATCTCCGTCTTGCAAACCTTCGAATTGAACAAACTATTGTACCATTTGAATAGTGTTAGACTTTAGTTCGAAATAATTTGCAGCAATAATGGGTCTCACAATACTCTATTTAGCCCAAGTTAGAATGGGCTTGGCAGAATTGTACATAGTATGAGGAACAGGATCTGGATTCGCAACAACTGTAGGAGGTAGCTGATTATTCTAGTTATCATTCATCTTCTCAGTAATAACAAAGTTCTCTTAGTCGGCTACTAAATTATCTCGACTCTGCCTCACTTCTCTAAGGTTTTTGCGAGTTGTACTTTCAATTTCACTGTTAAATAACAATGGTTCCGACAAGTTTCTTCTAGTCATAAACTAAAGGAACTTGCAAGAAGAAAATAAATGAAAAAATAGAAAGTAAATATTAAACTAAAAACAAAAAATTATAATAAAAATAAAAATGGCTAAATTAATAAAAATTGAGGGTTTCTAATATTTTAGTCCCCGACAACGGCGCCAAAAAACTTGATGGTCACTAAACTAACTAAAAATACGACAAAGACAAGCGCACCTATTGAACAATAGTATAGCTATGGTGAGTATAGAATATCGTATCCACAATGACTAAAAGTACTAGAATTATCGTTTTCTTGTTATTTAGTTGACAAATTAGAGTGATTGTGTTTTAATCTAAAATTACTAAACTAATTTAACTCAGAACGCAACAGAGAATGAATCAAAGAAATAATCGAATATTAACCAATGAGATAGACAATTCTCAGGAAAGAATCCACCTAGACTTCACCTATTATTATGAATCTGAATTAAACGATTTATTCACTTGTGTCTTGATCCGTAGAAATCCCTAAATTATGTTAATATCTCTTTCGAGAGTAAGAACAACTGACTCTAGGTTGATTAATTGAAACCTCTTTCTAATTAAAACCCCTATCGTCTCATTAACTCGATCTATAGATTCCTCTATTATATTTGAATGTAATCCGGTAGATTTATGTCGTCTTATTTCTAGAATTTTATGCTAAATCTACTCTTAAACATGGACTTTTGCTCCACTGAAATAAGCACATTAAACATGAATTAATATCCCAAAAATATTAAAACAATAAATAAGTATACATTATTGAGAACAAGAATAAAATATTTATCGCGTAAAACAAAAATTAAATAATAGGATTCATCATAGGTTTCATCTCCCTTAAGTATCTAATGGATTAGTTCATAATCCTGAATGAAAACATCTCAAAGTCAGAAAAACCACAAGACATAAAGAAACTCAATAAAAATTTGGAAGAAATTAAAAGGAGATCTTCAATCTTGATGGAGATTCACTTCCGAGTTGATTTTGATGGTGCTCTTCGAGTGTTTTCTTCAATCCTCTCTGATTGCTTCCTTATGTCTTCTTCTAATGGGTATTTATAGACTTTAGAATGCTCAGAAAGCCTAAAAATTGGGTTTTTCTGCGTATTTGGAAAATAGGATGCGAAATCGACACGGGCTGGTACATGGGCGTGTGTCCACGCTGTGTAGCTCACACAGGTGTGTGCGAAGTCCGTGTGGAAATGCCTAGGCCATGTGGCTCTTGAAAACAACTCTATTTGTCTGATTTTGGCTAGTTTTCTGTTCCTTTCGCTCCCAAATGCTCTCCTAAGTATAAAAACATGAATTTAAAGGATTAGGAGCATCAAATTCACTAATTTGCATAATTATTCATCTAAAAACGCATTAAAATATGATTAAAATATGTTACTTTTATAGCTTATCATTTGGCTAAACATTTTCTCTTGTTGTTGAAAGGAACATTATTGTTATGATTTGAATTTGATCATTTAATCACCAAAGATAGACGAAGGATAGAACAACTTTTCTTCTTGGATTTCATTATTGCAAACTGTAGCTTAGGATCTTCTTCAAACAATTCTTAAAATTTTCTCTAATACCAATTGAAAAATAATTAGTCTGTAAATATGATAAATCAATTTTGCTTAACTTCGTTGTAATTATCATACCTCGTTTCCTTTAAACCCAAAAAGTGGGAAAATTTTGGAGATTTAATTTAATAATATGTAAGCTGGTGGTCTCCACTAAAAAATCAAAATAAGTTAGGAACGAAATTGGACATGGTTGAAATCAAATTATGGTTTGGTTCGATTTGAACCAGACTATCCCTTAGTGGGGGACAAAATGATTGTTAATGGATCGTTATTACACGATTGAAAACCGTACTAGAAGGGTTATAAATAGCCGAGGAAATGACTTTCAGGAGAGGATTCCTCTCGATTCTGTTTCAGTTTTTTCCCTTTTTCATCTTATTCTATGATTACTCCGAGTAGGCAATGGTTGTGAAAATCTTTGCATGGAGCGATGATGGTGAGGCATTAGAGAAAAAAGTAGGAAATCTGGGGAGCTACTGCTAGGAAAATAGAAGCTTTGCCATTTGGAAAAGCTAAGCTGATAAGGTGAAGAAGCATCATGTGAGTTCCCGTACTCCATTTCTGAAATGATCAATGATCTCTGCTGATTTTTGTATGGTATATTAGTATCCGCCATTCTAGTTCAGTTGGCATGATCCCATGATGTTTAATTTATAAAATACGTGCATTGCATATTGAATACTAAAAGGGAAATTATCAGGGGGACTAGATGAAGATAGGATGGGAACAAAGGGTAATTCTGTTAGATACCGCCATATGGTGTTGCTCTCTGTAAACCATGGTAGAAAAAAATAACAAAATTTTATAACATTTATCTTTAAAAAAGAGACTCGATCATCTCAAACACTCAAACAAAATACAAAGAAAAGAAACAAGAATCCATCTACAAGAACACTTAAAAGAACCGAATCTACTTAAATTTTGAAGTAAGTACCTTACATCCTTCTTCATCTTTGTTATTGTTTGGTCTTTAAAGCAGAAAAGAAAACCATGGTTGGTTGCTCTTTGTGAGTTTTAGATTCTAAAATTTCTAAGCATAACAAGTAGATAAGAATTGAAGGATAAAGTTACAAATGAATGTGCAACAATGCTATATGCCCATGCTATAAAGAAATGGCAGAATCCATGGAACATGCCTTCAGAGATTGCCAAGTAGTTAAAAACATATGGCAGGAGTTAGGGATTCTTGATTACCAAAGAGATGAAAGAGAAGGACTTCAATAGTGGCTAAGTGAAATACTCACCAGAACAACCAGTGCTCAAAGGAAAGTTATATTTTGTAACATTTGGGCAATATGGATGTGGATGAATATTATCCTGCATGAGAAAAAAGCCTAATCCGTAGAAGACAATGTAATGTTAATAAGAAAATACTTAAATGAATGGGAATAGGTGAACAAAAGGCTACTTAGACAGAGAGTGGAAGATGAACGGTGGAAACCACCAGACTCAATAGAAATAAAAATAAATTTTGACAAGGCTTTTGAAAAACAAAATTCTAGATCGGGAACATGAATAGTATGCCGGGATTATAGTGGAAAGATCTTAAATTACAGAGTAA
Source organism: Gossypium hirsutum (assembly GCF_007990345.1). Lineage (NCBI taxonomy): Eukaryota > Viridiplantae > Streptophyta > Magnoliopsida > Malvales > Malvaceae > Gossypium > Gossypium hirsutum. The sequence goes on along the minus strand of NC_053449.1, from coordinate 56,816,531 downwards.
TGGTAAATAACAGAGTCTCCATACCATTTGCAGTAGAGGCATTAGCGTGCTTACAAGCAGTGAAAGCGGGCCTTAACCTAAGGTTCAGATGAGTGGTAGTAGAAGAAGAAGCTCTCAACATAATCAAGAAAGTGAAAAGCAACGATAAAGACAAATCAGTCTTAAGTTAATATATCTCTGATATAAAAGTATTATGCAAAAATTATCACAGATGCTGGTTTAGACAGATTTGCAAAAACAAGAACAAAATCACACATGTAGTGGCACAAGAAGCTTTAAAAATAAACGAGAACACATACCTGGAAAGCCGACTACCTAGATCAGTGCTAAAAGAGACAAAAACTAATGCAGGAAATACAGAACAAATATAATAAAGAAGCATGTTTAATGGACCTTAAGAAAGAAAAAGGGTTAAGATAGATTAGAAATGTAGGTAGGAGAGTTGGAAAGACGCAGTCTAAGAAATGTCAACAAGAATAAGAAATGCCTGAAGAAGGAGGAGCCGACTGGTCTTTGCTAAGGTTGGGAGAAGTTTTCAGAGTTAAAGGTCAAGGTAGGGCCAGTTCTTCATTGCTTAAAAAAAGCACTTCTGACTCTAAAAGCACTTTTGAAAGAAAAGCTGTGAAGAACAAGCTATTTTTAGCTAAAAATTTTAGCTTTTCCTCTCCCAAAATCACTTTTGGTGCTTAATTACTTTTTCAACCCTCCAATAACATGATATTTTTATTTTTTTTTCTTGGTGCTTAATTACAATTGTGTTAAAATCATTAATTAAAAATAAAAAAAAATATTTTTTAAAATACTAATTACAAATATTTAATGGTTATATTTAAATATTTAAAATATAGTTTATATATTCTAATTAAATTTTATAAATAATTAATATTTATTGCTTAAAAATATTTAAAATTTATATTTCATATATTAAAATATTAACAATAAGTTATAATAAATTTTTTTATATTCTTACTAAAATATAATAATATTAACTAATTTAAATATTATTTAAATGCATATTTGTTACTTGATAATAACATGTCTAAAATAGACATTTTATTTCTCAAAAGTACTTTTTGACAATAATGCTAAACACTCAAATTTTAAACCAAATTTTTCAAAAGTACTTTTCCACAGCACTTTTCAAAAACACTTTTCAAAAGCAATGAAGAACTCACCCTTAGAGTTTAGGAAAGTTTTAATTTCAGTTTTTTAGGATTGGGCCAGTTCCCATTAGGCTTTTTTTAGGAACTTTATTTTTTGTTTTTAGGATTTGGTTGATTTCCATCTGGACTATTTATGTTTCTTTTTAATTTTATTTTTTAGGATGTGTGAGATTACTAAGCTTGAGTTAATATTAATAAAAATCTTAAATTTTATGTCAAAAAAAGAAAGAATTGAAGGATAAAGATTTTATCATTTTAGATAAAATGAAAATGTTGAAATGAAGCAATTTTAAGAACAATTGTTGGTGGAAAATTTGGTTGAAAGGAAAAGAGTTATCGTAAACTAAAAATGGGGAAGAAAGTGATGATGGTTGGTGGGTTTTGGAATTTTGGTGGGCAAGTGGGCTTGGGTATTTGGTGGATTTTTGTGGGTAAACTACACCCAATGTCATTAAACTATTAGTAAGTTTATATTTTGAGCATTCAATTTAAAAAAAATTAGAAAATGATCAATAAATTTAATTAAGGTGTATATTTTTCATTTTAGCATTTAACATTTTTGGTTTTTTAATATTTTTACAAAAATAAAAATTTAATTTAATTTATTAAAGGGCATTTTAGTCATTCGAGTATCTTTTTTGCTATTACATATTTATTCTTTTCAACCAAATACATGAATACTACAACACTCATTCAATTCCATCCAACCAAACCACTATTATGCCTATTCAATTCCATTACAACCTTATTCTATTCTCACAGAATGACTATTCCATTACAGTCCTATTCTAATATAGTGAACCAAACGTGCCGTAAGCGAATAAAATTTAAACTTGAATTGAAATAAAAACATGTTTTCATGTTTTGTTTAATATTTTTGGCTCAAATTTAGATATGAATTGATATCACAGTTTGAAATTTAAAGTATAAAAATTTTCTCATTTTAGTATTTAATTTTTTTACTTAACTATTATTTTTGTTTTATTTTACCTCGGAAACTATTGACATCCACATCCTTATTTTTCTTGAGATGAAAATAATAATTCAAGGATATATAAAAAAAAAGTAGCAAAAGAAAAACTAAAATAAAATGGCCAGTAAAGTTGAAGATCTATTTTGTTATTTTTTTAATAATCTTATTATAAGTCCTAATAATATTTGTTCTTTTTGAGATAATGCCTAAAATTACTCATAGTTCTCCCCAACCCATGAATATGAGGATAATTCGTTGCAGCATACTCGAACCTAGAACTTCTTACATTAACAACAATACACATATTAATCGAGTTAAAACTCAATTTGTAATTTGTACATTAACAACAATACACATATCAATCGAGTTAAAACTCAATTCGCAATTTGTTACTTAAATATTTCTTATGGATTCAAATAAAGACCACTTTTCAATTTTATAATATGCTAAAATTCAAACAAACATAAGATGAGGCCCATAAACAACCTCTTTTATTCTATATTTCAGAAATAAAATAAAATTTAATTTTACTATAAATAACAAATGACAAATTCAAACAGCATTCGAACATTCCTTCGAATGTTATCCCATCAGAATTTGGATTGAAGATTCTTCACCATTTTCCTATCCAGACTAAAAGCCTTGGCAAGAATATCAGCATTAATGGAAGGGTTTGAGCCAAATACTGCATTTGCAATAGTGATCACCCCTGGGTTTTCACTGCTAAGACCAGCAAAGGCGACAGCATAGGTGTTCCCTATGTTGTACTGAAAGTGAATGAGACCCACAGGAAAAACAAAGACATCTCCGGGATATAGGACTTTAGAAATTAAACGATTATCTGGATTCGATGTAACGAAACCGACATGGAGTGTGCCTTCCAGAACAAATAGAATCTCTGAGGCACGAGGGTGAGTGTGAGGAGGGTTCAGGCCACCGTTAGGTGCATAGTCAATTCGAACCATAGATATCCCCAAAGTGTGAAGTCCTGGCATTTGTGCAACATTAAGAGGTGTGACAGTAGATCCAAATGTGTTGGATGTGTTTTTGCGGATATGGAGACCTGAAAAGTAGAAGTCATCTGCTTTGGCAAGCTTTGCGTCTTTGCAGAACTTTCCGTTGACAAACACTGCATGAAAGCAAGATATGTTAGTCAATACCAGAAGAAGATGAAACGATGAGTTCATGTTACTAAAACTTGAATTTAAGTGTCGAGTGTAAGAGGAGATTCATATCCCGTTCATGTCCGGATATACATTAGACACAGACACAAGTAGCTCAAGAAAAATAAAAGTATTTGAAGAAAAGACATACCAGAGCCCTTGGGATCATTAATGGCTACACAAAAGTCCTGAAGAGGGCTAGGATCAGAGGCAAAGGTCAAAGGCGATGCAAGAGCCAAGATGAAAATGGCTACGAAAATCTGAAGGGCTTCCATTTTTTGTATGTGGTAGAGTTATAACTGAGATTCTTAATTCTATTTATTTGAGAGGCTCTGCATGAATGAATGGCCATTTATAGGTTGAAGTCATTGAATTAGTCTATGATTTTGGCTTATTTTATTTCATTTCTTTAATTTGTACCACATCCAACAGTACATGCATATTGAAACAAAAGAATCATTTTTTAGTTACTGTTTGTATCATTCTTCAGCAGGCCTGCATGAATTCATCTTCTTTTTCTCAAATTAGGACATATTGAAACGAAAGAGGCTTCTATTTTCTTTTTTCAGATATTAGATGTTTATCTTTTTCTTTCTTTAAATTTGGCTCCGGCAGGATTGGGTCATGCTGGCATTTTCTGGATTGAAAGTGACTCAAACAGTATCTGAAAATGAAGTAGATCCTGATTTTCTTGGTTGAAAATAATGGGCGTACAAGCCCCTTTTGATGGCCCATTTTACTCCAAGAAAAGGAAAATGGAATTGAAATTTGAGAATTCATCTAAATACACGTCTCAATTGCGAATGGATTTATTAACGGTGTAAAAATAAGATATAAATACAAGTATGAGACATGATTTAAGTTCAATTTATTCATTAAGTTATAACATTACTTCTATACATAATTCAAATCACTCTTCGACTAATACTTCTCCTTAAAAGCTTAGGATTCGTTTATTTCACGGAAAATAACTCCCGAAAAATATTTTTTGCATTTTCCTGTTTGCATAATAAAAAAACAACTTGGTTAATAAAAAATATAACTTATAGATCAATGAAAAATAAGTTATTTTTCCTGTAAAATGACTTACTATTTCGAAAAGCGTAAGTTATTTTTCGAAAAAAAGCTCATCTATTATATTGATAATAATTTTTATTTTTAAAAGTATTAAAATATTATAATTTTTAATATTATTAAACATTATATTTAATTATTTATATTTAATCATATAATAAATTATTGATATAATTAATATAATTTATTATTTTAACAATTTATTTAATAATTTTATATTAATAATAAATTTTAAATAACATTATTCACATATAATTGTAAATATTCAATATTAATATTTTAATAATAAATATATTAATAATAAATGTTTTTGTAGTATAAAGGTTAAAATAGGATACAAAAATAGTCACTTTTGTTTACCTGAGGTTACATTTTAGTCACTTATGTTTGAAATGTTACGTTTTTGTCACTTACGTTATCGCGTTGTAACATTTTAGTCACTAAGCCGTTACTTGTCATTAACAGTGTGACAATAAGCTAACGTGCCACATTAAATCATCATTTCAAATGAAAATTTTAGGTTAAATTCTACAATTAATCCCAATATTTTTTATGTTGAGCAATTTAATTTTTTCTTTTATATTATTTTAACTTTCCTTTATTTTTTTTTATTTTCCATTCTCTTTTGCTTCTCCATCTGTTTTCCTCTCTTCTTCATTTCTTCTAACATAGTTTTTCTATATTTTCCATTTGTTAAAACAATGATTGTGATCATATTTTTTTAGGCTTGGAAAAACCTAGTGGTGTACACTACAATATCAAGAAGTCTTTGCACATGAGCCACCACCTAATAGAGGACTAATGGGTCGAGTTGAATCGGATTTGAATTGGGCTTAAGTATGATATACACTTTATGCTTATTTAAATTAGGTTAAATTTGAAATATGGGCCTAAAATTTTTAAAAAAACCTGCTTTATTTTTTAAAATTTTAAAAAATATATTTATATTTATTTTAATATTTAATAAATTTCTAAATTTTTATTGTATTATAGTTTTATATGTAGTCATCTTAAGTTGTTTAGTGTTTACATTATAGTAGTATTATATATTATTATAGGTTTAATTTTTATGTGTTATAAATTACATAATATAAAACATTACAAACTTAAAAAATGGGTCGGGCTTGAGTATTGAATGTTAAATCCCGTATTTTAAATGGATCTAAATTTTTTACCCAACTCATATTTTGAACCTAATATTTTGGATGAACTTTCGAACTTAAGGTGGGTTTGGATGGGCAGTGTGTTTACTTGTGATTAGTGTAAAAATAGCGATGACAGTGAGATTAAATATTGTAGCATGAGACAAAAAGTATGCTAAAAAGCACCGCATTGTACCCAACCGCCCATCCAAACTCATCCTTAAACAAATAGCCCAATCCATTAACAAATCTATTCATCTCTTCAGCCGCAGTTTAATTTTCCAACAAATAAACCATAAAGTTTAGTCATTATATTTTAATTTTGAGACATTAAGTTCTTGTACTTTTTTATATTTAAAAATGTTGGTTCAATCACTAACTTTGTTTATTTTTTCGTCAAATTTGCTAAGTTGGAATTTATAAATAACAATAAAAAAAATTCATGGTGGAAAATCTTTTGTTTTTTATTTTTGAACCGATACCCCAACCGGTTCCTAGCGTGATTGACCAATCTGGTCCAATTTAGATAACATTGAAATTTGAAATTTATGTTTATATTTCTAAAATAATTTTAATTTTTTTGAATTTTAAAGATTTTTATTTTTCATAAATTTTCATTTTTTAAAATTTTTATGTTTTTAATGAAAATATGAAAAAAATTAAAAATTGTGTTTTTAAAGGGTAATGACCAAATTGGCAAAAAACTATTAATGTTTAGGGAAAAAATGTTATTTTTAAAATATAGGGACTCAATGTCTAAAAATTCAAGTATAGGGATTAAATTTTAAAATTGAAAGGGCACATGGACTTTCGACATATTTAAACCTTTTTATATAAATAACACTAGAAATTTTATCACATGTGTATGTGTACAAAAATCACATATTTAGAACATACTTTTATGTTTAGAAATAACATAGAATAAATAATGAAATGTTACTTTGGAACTAATTAATAATAATATATGAAATATGTACTGTAGAGGCCCAATTTAGCCTGGGTCTGATTTACAAACAAAAATCATCATTAATTACAAACCCAAAATAACAAGGCCCAAATGGCCCAAAACTTTACACATTTTCAGTAAAACAAAACCCTAGCCCTAGCCCTTGCGCCGTTGCCTCCACGTGCCTCCGCAGCACGCCCACCGCTCGAGGTCTGCTGCCTTTCACCAAAACATCAAGCCTCCTCTGATTGACCTTACCAAGACCTGCAAACAACACGAAAAAGAAACAGAATCAGCGCAAAAAGAGGAAGAAGACAGTAATGAACAGTAGCAAATATTTTATTTTCGGCCATAAAAGCCAGATCAAACCAATGTAAAATGGGGTTCTTTTTTTTTTTGGAATATAGAAACTGATTCAAAAAAAATAACAACGAACATTCGAAAAAAAAAACAACACTTCAAGGTGATACTTTATTCTATTTTATTTTGTTATTTTTTTGTTTTATTTCATTTTCGAAATATTAATAAATAAGAAGGGAGGTCTTTTTTTTTTTACCTTTAGCACCGTGGACGAAGGTTTCTTCGGTCTTGGGGGTGGTTGAGCCAACGGCTTGCTGAAAACCTCGCCGACGACGACGAAGAACCGAAAGGTCCCTTAGATTTTTTTTCATTTTTCTCTTTGTTTTTTCGAACTTTGAGGGTCTTTTGGGTTATTTTAGCCCCAAATCCAGGCTCTACTCGAAAAGAAGAATGAAATGGACAGTTTTGGCATTTTTTGGCCATCGCGGACTGCGGAGCCATCGCCGATGACCGGCGGTCGGCGCAGTGACCGATGGCCGGTGACCATGGCCAGACTTTGGGAAATTTCAGATAAAAGGGGATAGCAGAGTTCTTTTTTTTTTTTTTTAAAAAGGTTGAAAGGAATTTTTTTTAAAAAAATTAGCTTAAATAGCCTAAATAAAACGACGTCGGTTTGATTTTTAGGTTCAAATGCCAAAACGACGCCGTTTTGGCCTCTGACCCAAAAACCGACTCGTTGGTCCTCAGAATCCACGTGTTTCTGCGGTGAATGGGCTATTTGTGCATGTGGCCCTTCCGCTTTTGCGAGGCTTTATAATTTAGTCCTGAAATTCTTTTTTTCTCTTACATTTTGCAGTGTAATTTCATTTTTGTTTCATTTCGGTCTAGACGGAAACGGAGTGTTCCAAAGGACTGGGAATAATTTCTCATTTGGCCCTTCGCCCTTTCGCTCCCTTTCATTTTGGTCCTTCTTTGTTTATTTTATTATAGTTTTTACCTTTGATTTCATTTTTGTCTTGGTTTAGTCCCAAATCTGTTTGATTTCAATTTATTTTTGAATTTGTTATTCATTTATTTATTTTAAACCTTTTTCTTATATATTATTTATTTCAAGAATCCACATGTCATGTATTTTAAACTATTTCAAACTATTATCCATTTATATATATTATTTATTTTTAAACTGCTATATATATTATTTATTTTGCATTATTTTTATATACATCATTTATTTTTTTAAACTGTTTTGTATATTATTTATTTGAAACTTCCTTTTTGCATATCATTTATTTTAAACTTTTTATTGTCTTATATGTTATTTATTTTAAATTGCTTTATGTATTATTTATTTTAATTTGTTTTACATACAATTTACTTCAAATTGTTCTATATATTATTTTGTTTCGTTTTCTTTGATTGTTAATATTGATATTAAAGTGACATGTGATCATTGTCATCATGTATACTGTAATTCGTTTATTCATGTTTTCATATTATTATCATTTATTAGTGTAACATTTTATTCATATATCAATTTTAATATTATATTAATTTTTATCCAAATTCATAAAAAAGGAAAATTTCGAAATAAATGCAATATTACGTATTTGGAAATTCGAGAAGTCGTATCCTAACTTACTAGATTTTGATTTTTCTCGCGTTGAACCTAAATAACCGAATATCCTTTTAAAATTAAAATAAATGAGGTTTAAATAAAAAATAAAAGGCAGGCTTATTCTCAAAATACGAGGTGTCGTATCCTAACTTACGGGATGTGACATTTTGTGATTTCAAGAGAAGGAAGCATTTTACACCTTTTCATTTATTTGAGTAATTTTAATTAAAAATAACACAATATAAAGAGGGATTTTATTTTAAATTCTTTTTAAGTTTTTAATTTTTGACATTAAGGCATTAAGTGATCAACTAGGTACCAATTTTGGGCGTATCGAGGGTGCTAATCCTTCCTCGTGCGTAACCGACTCCCAAACCCGTTTTCTGGATTTTGTAGACCAAAAATTATCATTTTAGTAAATTTAAAATTTTATTAAAATAATTAAATTATAAGGTGATCCGATCACACCTAAATAAAAAGGATTGGTGGTATTCTCATATTCATTTTTGTTTTTTTCAAAATCCAAGCGACCCCCCTTTTTCAAAAAAATGGTTTCGGCATGTACAATATTAAAATGTAAAAAATTAGATTAAATTATGAGTAAAATACAAATTTATACCCAAAAAGTACATCAAATAAAGAATATCAAATGGATACAATTGTTTATCATGGTGTTGCCATTAATCCTAAGTTAATGTCGTGTTAATTTGCGACAGCAACTCAATCAACAAATTTATATAACAATTGTACTTATTTAAGTTTCATATAAAAACTAAAATTTACTTAAGTTTAAATGGTAAATTAAAAAGTTTTATATACACAGTGTCTTTAGTCCAAATCTCATTATAGGTAATTTTTTTATTGATTTATAAAAATATAAAATGTTAAAAACACCCACATAATTATATAACTTTTTTTTTACAAACAAAATGTTTTTTTTATAACTCCCTTCAATAAAGGACTTTATAAATGATATAGATAAAAAATAACAATTTACGAAAATAGCATGAGTTACAAATTAATTATCAAAATAACATGTGTTTTTTTAAAAAAAAATTGTAGTTACGAAAATAGCATCCCACCTAGACCTGATCATGGGCAAGGCGAAGCAAAATTTTAGACCCATTTTCAAGCCTCGAGCCTAGCCCGACTTGAAAATGAGCCTAAAATTTTGCCCAATCTTAGTTCGGATAAAAAATGCTAAACTCGAGCCTGGCTCGCCCGTATTACAATTTTTTTATATAAAAACAAAAAAAAATACATCTAACACTCTAAAAACATTAAAATAAATGTTTCCCAACAAATTGAAAATACATTATAAAAAGTTTTTACACTTAAATAACACTTATAGTTGCAACTTAGCCAAAAAATGTCTCTAAAATAGTAGCAAAATTAACAATAAAACAAGAATATACGATATCTAAATAATAACAACAAAATAGTAACAATATGATAGTAATATGATAGCAAAACAACAACAAACAGCAACAAAGCAGTAGCAAACAATAGCAAAAATAAAATAAGGTAGATTCAGGCCGAACCCGAGCGAAAAATTCTTACTTGAGGCCTGACCCGTTTAGAAAATTAGCATTATTTTTTGTTAGAGCCTATTTTTCGAGCTTGCATTTTTGCCTAAATCCTTTTGCTTTTTAGGTAGACCTTCGGGCTTGGGCAGTGGCTTGGCCCATGATCAGGTTTAATCTACACTCCTCTCGAAAATAAAAATTATTTTTTATTTTTATGTTAATTTAGGTTGAAAAATAATATAAGTCCTTGTACTTTTCAATAAATTAGAATTTAATCTTTATACTTTTATTTTTAAGAATTTAGTTTTTTTTTAAATTTCAAAATTTAGATGCAGCTAGTAACAATGTTAATATTTTAGTTAAATTTATTGTATGACATTTTGAAATAAAAATTAACATAATATTTTTTATTTTATATAAAGAATAAATTCTAAAAAGTTTAAAAATTCGTTAAATCAAATCATTTATATAATCAATAGAAGGATAAATTAGAAAAAAAATTGTTTCTAAAAATAAATAAGAATTTAAACCGTTTTTTTAATATTTAGATAAATAGGTCAATTGACATAAGAGACCCATAAAGAACCTCTTTTATTCTATATTTCAGAAAGAAAAAAAATGTTTCTATAAATAACAAATGACAACTTCAACCGTCATTTGAACATTCCTTCCGTTGTTATCCTATCAGAATTTGGATTGAAGATTGTTCACCATTTTTCAATCCGGATTAATAAATAATAAATGTGTTTATTTTGTTGGAGTCATCCGTTTCGATGCTTAAAATAGAATATCTTTTTAATTGAACTTGATAGACAATATATTAATCTTCCAATCGGTTCATTTTCAATTAGACTAAGGTAATATTTAGGTTTATTTATTAATACAAGTTGTTCATATTACGATCTGACCACGTAATACCGCTTATTATCAATTTAAACATTAGACAATCAATTAACAACATTTACTTCTCTTTTACTATGCATGCAAAAACCACGTGAGGACAATATATAAAATATTAATGTAATTTATGAATATTTTTTTTAACCAATCTGTTAAAAAAAATACAAATGTACATAGATGAAAAATACTACACTGACACCGAATCCAATAAAAATTACGTCACGACAAAGAACCCCTTCACGTTGCAACGTTAAACTGAAATTTTGAAACTTTTATAAATTGATCCTCGCTCAATCTCCGGTTAACCTTAGAGCATTCTTACGCTTGTATAAGACTCGGGAAGGGTTGTACATCATATATCTAATGTTTGTAATGTTGTTGTTGTTGCTGCTACTACTGCTGCATATATGATGATTTGAACTGATTGTTTTACTGTGAACTTAACGGTAATTGTTCTGACAACAAATGTGACATCCTGTAATTTGGATTCGATGATCGAGTCGAACGAGGGGGTGTTAAATTTTGAAACTTAAAATTTCAATATTAAAAGAAAAGAAAAGAAAAGAAATTTAAAATATTCGACAATGGGGTAAATAAGTACAATACAATAATTTTTAATGATTATTTTAGTTTCTACCGTTTTTTTACGTTAATCTTTAATTATTTTTTACTCGAATCAAGACTTTAAAAAAATTATTTTTGGTGACCAAAATAAAAGTGTAAACATGATGTGAACATGACTTGGTGACAATTAGATACCAATAATAATTTAATGTTTAAGTGACAAGTGATAAAATTATAAGTATTTTTTATAACCAAAATGAAACAACTTAAAAACCGAATCACCAATGACACAGATAAATAGATTAAAATTTTAAGAACTTAGAATTCAAATATTTTTCATAATTTTGGATGAA